>NW_026781864.1:0-600000 GCF_031769215.1 Ylistrum balloti | reverse complement strand
TTGAAATGTTGATTGCCTTATCTAGAATCAGGGACGTGTAAACTTATCTTTGGCAATGATAACAGATATGTCAGCGAGGTTTGATTAGTATTAAATGTAAGGTTTAATATATCTCGTCCAACAGCGCGAGGGTGTAGATAGCAGCAAAATCTAACATTGATTTAATCTGTCCGAAAACACCGCATTTAAAACGTTTATTTATTTATCTATATTTATTTATTTATTTATTTATTTATTTATTTATTTAAGCTCCCCTTAATGATTAAAATATTCATATCTATTTAAAGTTTAGATTCTACTTTCAATCTGTAAAACTTATTCATTGAAGTAAAATCGCAGACTTTTTATCGTATACATATCAATCCCGGATAGAAATTTGAGCATTCATAATGTTAGAGAAAGTTTAAAGCACATAGACCTGTGGTCATTAAAACTCAGATGTTTCACCCAGTAAAGGTGCATTCACACAGAACATTCAATATGTAGATAAATTTATTAATGTCAAACTGTCGTGATCTTTAAGTACTGCCTTTGACCGACGTACAAACCACATTGCGGCCCTAAAACTATTTCATTTTAAGTTTCAACATTATCTGCGAGGTAAACTATAGTTATAGTGTCTATTGAATTGAGATTAACTGACATATATCAGTAAACCTGAATAAATTTCCATTTAACGACTATTTTCACTATTTTTTAATATCTGCCATGGTTGAAGTCACGTGCGTGTTATCATACTTTTTGATAAGCGAAATGCTTTGATGAATGATCAGCGTACATTCTAACGGGTGACACTTTAAGTTCAGGAAAAAGCCGTGCTACGAAAAATCTGGTTACTTTTGGTAATGTTGTGGCAATCCATTGTTTGAATTTTGTTGTTATTGTCCTGCAATTTCATTCATAACTATGATTACTGGACTTCAAACTGTAAAACCCTCACCAGCTCCCCATCAGACGGTCAAACTCTCCCTTACTGGATCTCTAACAGTAAAACCCTCACCAGCTCCCTATCAGATGGTCAAACCCTCCCTTACTGGACTTCAAACGGTAAAACCCTCACCAGCTCCCCATCAGACGGTCAGACCCTCCCTTACTGAACTTCAAACGGTAAAACCCTCACCAGCTCCCCATCAGACGGTCAAACCCTCCCTTACTGGACCTCAAAGGGTAAAACCCTCACCAGCTCCCCATCAGACGGTCAAACCCTCCCTTACTGGACCTCAAACGGTAAAACCCTCACCAGCTCCCCATCAGACGGTCAAACTCTCCCTTACTGGACTTCAAACGGTAAAACCCTTACCATCTCCCCATCAAACGGTCAAACCCTCCCTTACTGGACCTCAAACAGTAAAAGCCTCACCAGCTCCCTATCAGACGGTCAAACCCTCGCTTACTGGACCTCAAACGGTAAAACCCTCACCAGCTCCCCATCAGACGGTCAAACTCACTAACTCTCAAACGGTTTAATCCTCCCTTTCACCTTCAGGCGGTTAAATATTCCCTTACTGACCCTAATACAAAGTAAAGCTTTCTTACTGACTCTCAGACGATTAAACCCTCCTTAACTGACCATCGGACGTTTAAACTCTCCATATCTCTCAAATGGTTAAAATCTCCGTCGCTGACCTTCAGATGTCGAACTCCGACACTGGTTCTACAATCGGACTGTCAACACCTGCATCACTGACCCTAGGACGGTGATATAGTCTCTGTTACTGACGGTTAAATGAACCCTTCCCCGTCTGGCCCTCGTGCGGTATGCTCCTCCTTTATCGGTCCTCAGAAATGTACTGGCCTTGACACATATATCTGCTGTATAGACCAGGAACCCATTAAGCAGCATAGCCTTGTACTTCAGTATATAATTATTGATAAATCGTCAATGTGTCTGCTTATAATTTAGTTACCTTTTCAAAATTATAAAAAAATCTTCTCAATTATCGGTTTCCTTTTACCAATTTTACCAAACAAATAATGTTTTGAAATACATGTATCAGATGATATGTAAACCTTGGAATATTTGGGGACGTATTTCTATGTTTTATGGGTGTCACTGTGTATCGGGTTTAGTGAAAGCCGTCAGAAAATCTTACCATTACGCTACGCAGCAGTCTTTAAGATTTAACAAAAGACAGGGAAGTATTTATGATTCTTGAATTTATGATATAGGTATGTCGAATACAAACAGTATTAGCGAGTTGTATTCGTCATGAAACAGCGTACTAAAGAAAACCGCAAACTTCAGGAGACATCACGGGTTTTAGTCAAATTAATCTTGTGTTCTTATACCACCAAGTTTTAATAGCCGGTATTGTATTCTCGTGAAAGTGTTGTTGTTGTTGTTGTTGTTGTTGTTGTTATTAAGAAAATTACCAAAGAGGAATAAAAACTAAGAAATAGCTTCCTTAGAATTCATGCAAGTTCTTTACAACGTTTTGAGCCGCTCTGCTTCGACCGGACATACATATAGTTGTTTTGTGTGAACGGAACACACCATATAATATTACGTTCTGTTACGATAGGGCTTTGTCCATTCACGCTAATATAAGGAGATCATTTTTCCGGAGTCGTGGTTGAACGTGGCTCAAACGTGGCTAACGACATACGTGATAAATATAGTACCTAATCGGTTCCTTCGGACTTAGCCACGATGTACTCGATACTCTCTGCCGACCTGTCAAGTTCTATTACGTTTGATCATAACATTGCTACGTCATACTACCCCGACGTATCGATTATCAACATCCAGAAAAAGACACTCTGAGAAAACGACGTTTAGATAACGCCAATCTGCCACCATTACCCACGTCCGTTCGGAACTTACTACGATTGCGCCACTTATCACCACTAGTTGCTATGGTGCCCCTTGGAATAGACGTTCCGTCGGATTAATTTATATAGGACGTTTGACAATGTCCCTCGTCGGCCTCATTTATTTATAACATTTGACAATGTCCCTTGTCGGATTAATTTACATCAAACGTTTAACGATGTCCCTCCTCGGATTCAATTATATAGGACGTTTGACAATGTCCGTCATCAGATTAATTTACATCGGACGTTTGACAATGTCCCTTGTCGGGTTAATTTACATCAAACGTTTGACGATGTCCCTCCTCGGATTCATTTGTATAGGACGTTTGACTAATAGAAAAAAAAACTTGAACTGACCGCCATGTTGAGCGCAAGTAACAAAGGAGGAGGAAAATGAAATGAAAAATCTCGATTTCAGTAAATAAGTAAATAAGGATGTCCAAAACCATATTAGTTATACCATAGAATTTGCCATCATGGTGTTAAGTTAATAAGTAATCTTAATTTATCTCGGGGAAAAAAAATCTTAATTTCGTACGAAAAGAACGAGAACTTTAAGAAATCACCGATTCATCCGAAAGTGGTAAAGTCTCAATTTTGGAAAGACCCAGGCTATTTATCGTTTATTGAATACAGTTATTAAAATACTCTTAAATAAAATAAACAAAGTAACAAATGTATAATACAATGTGATGTGGAATATAAAGTAGAGACGTATATATGTTTCTTATAAAGTGATATTGGAAGGATTTATTTCTTGAAATTGATTTTAATTTCCATTAAATCCACCTACAGCAACTACTTACAACAAAAGTATACTGATAGACACGTATTAAGTACAGATTTATACAATATTTACTCTAAATCTTTAGTTTGTTTTACACTATTATGTCTAAATGTTTCTTACTCTATGAGTGTTACTATCGTGAATATGATTCTTTGTTGATATGATTATGGTTGTCATGGTGATATGATTATGATTGTCGTGGTAACATGATTATGATTGTGGTGACGTGATTGTGATTGTCATGGTGATATGATTGTTGTTGTAGTGCTTAACTGTTTTGATTGCCATGGTGATCGTGGTAATCTGATAGAGGTTGTCGTCGGGATCTGATTGTAGTTGTCATGGTGATATGATATGTTTGTTGTGATGATTTGATAGAAATGAGGAAATTTGCAGCACCCTATCATATCTTTGGTCTTATGAAATTTGAGAAGAAAAAGTCTTCATTTCATCTGACCCTGCAACCTTGAAAATAGTTCAAGGTTATTTATATGCAAAAATTCTCATGAGATACACCAGAGTAACTTCATTGAGGATACTTCGGTCACCACTGGCAAAATATCAGGACTTTTCTGGAAATTTTTGAAATATTCATATTTTTTTTCTTATATTGGACAACTGTGACCTTGATATTCATAGGAGGTAAATTTATAACACTTGGGCTCCTCCTGACCAAATCTCATTACCCAAAATAAAAGCATTTTCCCGAATATTCCAATTGCAAATGCTTGTTGTACCTTTTCTAAATGCAAATAAATATCAAAACATTTTACACTGTCAAGATTACTTGTATATTTCCAGGTCAATCCTTCAGACCTAAATCTCTGGACTCTCCAAAGACTTCTATGGAATCTCTGGACAAATGGCAACGCCTCAGCGACAGAGCCTCCAACAGGTCACTGGACAGAGTGCGAGAGAGCCTGGAGAAGCAGACAATGGCTGATAGCATGCGTCGAATGATCATTGTCACATAACGTTAACAAGAAAAACAGTGAATCCAAAACAAACCCAATAGCTTGTAATGTAAATGTGTGTACAGGTATCTAAATTTTAGTTCTTTCATATTAGAAGAATTCTGAGCATTTTACGTTTTAGGTAAGGTAATATGGAGTTCTCCAGTGGTATTATCAACTGACAAGCAATATTGTCAAAAACATTGAAGTGTCAAGCTGTATCATTACTGCTGGAAGAAGGACATTTCTATAAGATATCCTTCGGTACCCTTCTGTATTGTTGCTCTCACTTACTCTCATATATGTATTTTTTCGTTTTACTTTCGTTAAAAGCAATCTGTGATAAAGAATTACATTTTTCACCTGGTACAATTGTTGTGCTAGGTCTGTTCAGGAGAATCAGGGAAACAAAATTTCCTCATGGCGGGTATGTTACTATGACAACAAAGAAAACATGTTGAAAGTAATTTTTTAACAAAAATCATTATGTTTAGTCAAGATCAATTACATGTTTTAAACAAACCAATGTGGTAGGTATTCCTATGAAGACCCCATTAGCTGACTGTTAGTCAAGATCAATTAGATGTTTTAAACAAACCAGTTTGGAAAGTATTCCTATGAAGACCCTATCAGCTGACTGTTAGTCATGGTTAATTAGATGTTTTAAACAAACCAGTGTGGTAGGTATTCCCATGAAGACCCTATCAGCTTACTATCAGTCAAACCTATCAGCATCAGACAAATTCTGATTCATTCAGACTAAAAATGATTCCTTATGTATGTATTTTCCCAATAAAAAAATCACTCCAAATACATGTATGATGCATCTGTTCCATCCATATGACTGGCTGTTGAAATGTTGGACGACATTCTTTAGTTAAGCTTGCTTGGTTCCAACTGTTACTGAATTATTAGATATTCTGAAATTCTGTGGATGTATTGATCTTTAATTAGGATGTTATCAAGTGTAACTATAATTAGGTTTCTATCTGTATCACATTATCATAGGTAAATAAAACTTTCCAGAATCATGTGTGTCCTGTCAGATTTTTTTACTACTCCAATGGTACATGTACGTCTGGAGATAACTCTGAGTTTGCACACAATCTATCAGATTGTTAAATCCTAGTCAACACTTTGACTTATAAGAGGTGATTAAAACGAATCAACCATTTCATACATGTCGGCTTGGAAAGTACAATAAGTTCAATCATCAACTTTCTCAACCTCTGACAGTCAACTACATTACCTGTTCATATTCAACACCATCACCCTCTCATAGTCAACTCCATCAGCCACTCAGAGTCAACTCCATCACCCCCACATAGTCAACTCCATCACCCTCTCATAGTCAACTTCATCCCTCATAGTCAACTCCATCACTCTCTCATAGTCAACTCCATCACCCTCTCATAGTCAACTCCATCAATCTCTCAAAGTCAACTCCATCAACCTCTTATAGACAACTCCATCACTTTCTCATAGTCAACTCGATCGCTCTCGCATAGTCAACTCCATCACCCTCGCATAGTCAACTCCATCACCCTCTCATAGTCAACTTCATCACTTTCTCATAGTCAACTCGATCACCCTCGCATAGTCAACTCCATCACCCTCGCATAGTCAACTCCATCACCCTCTCATAGTCAACTCCAACACCCTCTCATAGATAACTCTATCAACCTCCAAGAGTCAATTCTATCACCTAAAAGAACAGGAGTTTAAATTCAAACTTTTAGGTAATGATAAGAAAGCTGAGAAGAGAATGACAATTTAGATAATGGGTTATTTTTCTGACAACTCCCAGGTGAAATAAATTACATTCACTAAATGATATCAATAAATAACAGTGTTTTATTTAGAAATGAATATAAATATATTTGTATGTACAACAGAAACAGATCAACAAAATGGAGAGTACTACATTTTACACCAGCTGATAATATCATGGGGGAAGTTTTCTCTGGAAAACATACAAATTTTTAAATTCTGATGACTCTGTGGAATTTTTACCATGTGAATGAAAATGAAGCCCAATATATGATGAGTATTATTCTATCTTTCTTGAAGTCAAGGTCAAGCGTAAGTCCAGTGTATAATGACCATCCAAGGTCAAGCATAAATCCTGTGTATAATGACCATCCAAGGTCAAGCGTATGTCCAGTGTATAATAACCATCCAAGGTCATATGTCCAAGGTCAAGTATCCTGTGTATAATGAGCATCCAAGGTCAAGCATAAATCCTGTGTATAATGACCATCATCGAAGGTCAAGTTTAAGTCCAGTGTATAATGACCATCCAAAGTCAAGCATAAATCCTTTGTATAATGACCATCCAAGGTCAAGTGTATGTCTAGTGTATAATGACCACCCAAGGTCAAGTGTATGTCCAGTGTATAATGACCACCCAAGGTTAAGTGTATGTCCAGTGTATAATGACCATCCAAGGTCAAGCATAAATCCTGTGTATAATGACCATCATCGAAGGTCAAGCGTATGTCCAGTGTATATTGACTACCCAAGGTCAAGTGTAAGTCCAGTGTATAATGACCACCCAAGGTCAAGCATATGTCCAGTGTATATTGACCACCCAAGGTCAAGTTTAAGTCCAGTGTATAATGACCATCCAAGGTCAAGTGTGTATCCAATCTATACTGACCCACAAAGTTGATGGATGAAATCAATGAGTAGTGACCATCACAGATCAAGGAAATCCAACAAACACTGACCAACAACATCAGGATTACTCCTAAAACACTGTGCTGGATATTTGCTAAAATTAATTTCCAAAAGTGGCCAGACTGAAACTATGTTATTGCACTAACTACGATAGAAATGGAAATCAAAGGTTCAAACATTCGTATAGAATGTTAGACCTGATTTAGACACAATAGAATCAGTGTCCTGTTAGGTTCTGTAACACAGGTTGATGGCATGACAATGTTAAGCTGATCTGGTGATGTTTTCACTACTCCTTTCGTACTATCTCTCTGCTTTTAATTCTCATAGTTGTCAGTTCACAAATACAATCTTTATCATGATATGACAATGTTACACTATGAAGTAACATTTTATCCATCTGGAACTGAAGAAGTCTTTTTCTGTGTTTCTTTTACTCTTCTCAGAAGGCACACTATGTCTGCTGGAGATAACCCAGGGATTCGACTGGCCGCTGCTATCTGTAAACAAACCACAAGATTATAAACAGAAAAACAACAACAACAATGTTGTATACAATACATCTAAAGCTCCATTAATATGACTTCCCAAATAAATTCTCTTACTAATCATGAAGAAAGTACATTATTTCTTGTGTATGTAAGATCTATGCAGTTTAATATTGTGTGTAAGATCTATACAGTCAAATTATGTGTGTAAGACCTATGCAGTTAAATTATGTGTGTGTGTAAGATCTATGCAGTTTAATTTTGTGTGTAAGATCTATGCAGTTTAATTTCGTGTGTAAGATCTATGCAGTTTAATTTTGTGTGTAAGATCTATGCAGTTTAATTTTGTGTGTAAGATCTTTGCAGTTAAGTTTGTACCTATGCAGTTAAATTATGTGTGTAAGACATATGCAGTTAAATTATGTGTGTAAGACCTATGCAGTTAAGACCTATGCAGTTAAATTATGTGTGTAAGACCTACGCAGTTAAGACCTATGCAGTTAAATTATGTGTGTAAGACATATGCAGTTAAATTATGTGTGTAAGACCTATGCAGTTAAATTTTGTGTGTAAGACCTATGCAGTTAAATTTCTCTGTTGACATATATAAACATCTCTTGCTCATCTTGCATAACTCAGCCAGGTACTTAACCTCTTGTTATAATGGATAATTCTAACTTGTTTATTTTTACAGGAACATGAATTCATTTGTCAATGAATGAGTTGTTGAAAGTTGACATGACTTTTCAGTGAAAGTGGCCAAATCTAAAACTCACCAGGTTAAAGTCCAAAATTATAACTTTACCGTAACTTTTTCCTTATACATGGAAAGAATTCTTGTCATAATGAAATGTACGTCGTAATAACTACTGTAAACAATTGTTTTCTCCATATACAAACAATATGTATAAGCAGATAATGTTCGCGTTTTTGATGCTCCACTCACCGTAGATGGTCTGGCTTGGTCTAGTAGGTGTTTGGAGCTTTTGGGTATTGATTTAAAACTGGAATCAAAACATGAAATAGAATCCAGTAAAAGAAATTTATTTTTCATCAAAAACAGTAAATCAGGATTATTCTGTATCAGACTTGGAAAACTTTCAGACAGAAAACAGTGAATTTCCAAATTTTTGAATTAAGATTAATCATTCTCAGAAATAAGAATCTAGTTCTAGAGAAAGTCTGACTGATCAAAAGGCAGGGTCAGGGGAGAGAAATGATGCTATAAACAGATTTAATTATAATCTATGAAGACAAAATGTATATAATTTTACACCCACAGACAATAGACAGGTTAACATGAATTCTAAATAAGATTACTATTAAAAATATTCTATACGAGACTTATTACCTCATGTAATCTAGATCCTCAGGAATGAGAAGGTTCTCATCTTTTCTCACCTCCTCCATTGCTAGGCGCTGTTTTACAATAACACTCTCGTAGATAGCTGAAATGTAAATTTAACTGTTAATATGATCATCATAATGCACTATTAAACAGATGTTTTCAAATATGGGCTAGAAATGTGATTACACAGTAAGTATAGGGTAAAAATAGGATTACACAGTAAGTATAGGGTAACAATATGATTACACAGTAAGTATAGGGTAACAATATGATTACACAGTAAGTATAGGGTAACAATATGATTACACAGTAAGTATAGGGTAACAATATGATTACACAGTAAGTATAGGGTAACACTATGATTACACTGTAAGTATAGGGTAACAATATGATTACACAGTAAGTATAGGGTAACAATATGATTACACAGTAAGTATAGGGTAACAATATGATTACACAGTAAGTATGAAAAATTTACACAGTAAGTATAGGGTAACACTATGATTACACTGTAAGTATAGGGTAACAATATGATTACACAGTAAGTATAGGGTAACAATATGATTACACAGTAAGTATAGGGTAAAATATGATTACACAGTAAGTATAGGGTAAAATATGATTACACAGTAAGTATAGGGTAACACTATGATTACACAGTAAGTATAGGGTAACAATATGATTACACAGTAAGTATAGGGTAAAATATGATTACACAGTAAGTATAGGGTAAAATATGATTACACAGTAAGTATAAGGTAACACTATGATTACACAGTAGGTACAGGGTAACAATATGATCACACATTAAGTATAGGGAGACAATATGATTACACACCCTCTAGTTCTGTTGTAAGTACATACCCTGATTAAACAAGTTTTCAGCCAGCCTCCAGTTCTGTTGTAAGTACATATCCTGATTAAACAAGTTTTCAGCCAGTCTCTAGTTCTGTTGTGAGTACATACCCTGATTAAACAAGTTTTCAGCCAGTCTCTAGTTCTGTTGTGAGTACATACCCTGATTAAACAAGTTTTCAGCCAGTCTCTAGTTCTGTTGTGAGTACATACCCTGATTAAACAAGTTTTCAGCCAGTCTCTAGTTCTGTTGTGAGTACATACCCTGATTAAACAAGTTTTCAGCCAGTCTCTAGTTCTGTTGTGAGTACATACCCTGATTAAACAAGTTTTCAGCCAGTCTCTAGTTCTGTTGTGAGTACATACCCTGATTAAACAAGTTTTCAGCCAGTCTCTAGTTCTGTTGTAAGTACATACCCTGATTAAACAAGTTTTCAGCCAGTCTCTAGTTCTGTTGTGAGTACATAACCTGATTAAACAAGTTTTCAGCTTAAACATACCCTGATTAAACAAGTTTTCAGCCAGTCTCTAGTTCTGTTGTAAGTACATACCCTGATTAAACAAGTTTTCAGCCGTCTCTAGTTCTGTTGTAAGTACATACCCTGATTAAACAAGTTTTCAGCCAGCCTCCAGTTCTGTTGTAAATGTTTCAGTACTTCAGACTCAGTCTCTATCAACTTTTGTATAGGAACACCTTGTTTCAGTAAATCCCAGACACTGAAAACCACAAATCACAAAGCACAATAAGTACAACCAGAGAACTCTAAATGAGAAGATCTGACTATGCCGTATTAATAAACAGTTCTGTTTGCTGGGTTTATTCCCCCATAGACAGCCAAGGTAATTTTGAGGTGTGGTCACCTTGTAGTTGCTGGTGGATACATTAATGAACAACATACAGGAGGCCTGTCACATCACAAAGTAGTATTGGTTTAGGAGTTTTACTCCTGACAAAACCAGTTTTTTTTTTTTTATTATCAACAAAACTTACTCACAAAAATCAAATTAACCTTATGTTTTCCAGCTGTACAATATTGAAAGGATTTCAAAAAGATTTCATAAAGTCTTTGTTTAATGAGAACTGACAGAATATTGCACATCAGACATGCCAATGAAAAGCATCTTATGATACAGAGTTAGATACACAGCAGAACCAAACATAAACTTCATACAGCTGTTTTGTCCTTCTAGGACTTGTAAGTGATGCCAAAGGCCTAAATTTGTAAGCCTAGGAGGCGACTGAGAAAATTTAAAATTAAATATTTCACTATTTCATAAAATGCATTTTTCACACAAATCAATTGTGTAATTAAGGACATATGAAACTTTCAATGCTAACATACATGATATTTGTAATTTCATAAATAATCCTCCCTCCCAATCCTACAAAAGAAAACATGACTGTGAAACATTATTGAAAGTAAAATTATTCAAAACATCGGTTTCTGACACTGGTTTGCTTCCACACAATACATACCTACTGGAAGTTTCTTTCTTTTGATGTGGAAAACCTAGACGTTTATTCCAGTCCGAGGAAATTCTTTTGATGTATTTGCATAAGTATATGTTCTCTTCTAAGTCTCTATACATCTCCAGCATTCTGTTGTATCTAAACTCATCAACACAGCCTGCCTTGTAACCTGTCAATCAAAACAGCCTGTACATTATCAACCAGACAGAAACCACAGTCTGTATATTATCAATTAAACAGAAACCACAGTCTGTATATAATCAATTAAACAGAAACCACAGTCTGTACTTTATCAACCAAACAGAAACCACAATCTGTACATTATCAATTAAACAGAAACCACAGCCTGTACTTTATCAACCAAACAGAAACCGCAGCCTGTACATTATCAATTAAACAGAAACCACAGCCTGTACTTTATCAATCAAACAGAAACCGCAGCCTGTACTTTATCAATTAAACAGAAACCACAGTCTGTACTTTGTCAATTAAACAGAAACCACAACCTGTACATTATCAATTAAATGGAAACCACAGCCTGTACATTATTAATCAAACAGAAACCGCAGCCTGTACTTTATCAATTAAACAGAAACCACAGCCTGTACATTATCAATTAAACAGAAACCACAGCCTGTACATTATCAATTAAACAGAAACCACAGCCCATTATATAATAGTTGTTAGCAAGTGTGTTAGGTTGACCAAAATCCTGTAAGGAATAACGAAGTTAGAATGCTGACAATTTTCTAAAAATAGTAAGGTTGGCCTTGACCTTGACCCAATGACCCTGAAATTCAAACACTTTCAAGACATTTTGGTGCTTTATAAGAAAGGAATGAAGCCACCAGAGTACTGACAATTATTTTCTAAAAATAGCTACAGTGACATTGACTGTGACCAAACAACCAAGAAATTCAAATTTGTTCAAGATATTATTGTTGTTTTGTAAGTGTTTGAGCTTTTGATAAAAATAGTGTAAGGAACCTGGATATTTCATATGTACTCAGAAGAATGGATGGACAGACAAAAAGTAGAATATAGAGGAAAACAATAGTTTCCCTCCCCCACTCCAACAGAGTTCACAAATAAGGAACAAAGGAATTACATTGATTATATTGAAATGTATTTGTATATGAAAAAGGTCCCATACCTTTCTCTGTTAGACGCTGGTCTGCATTATCTGGTCGTAAACTCAGTCGATACTCTGATCGACTAGTGAACATTCGATATGGTTCATTGGTTCCAAGGGTTGTCAAATCATCCACCAGAACACCTATATAGCCCTCTGTTCGATCAACCGTTAAACTCGGTTTCTTCTGTACTTTGAGAGCTGCATTAATACCAGCCAGTATACCCTGAAAGTTGATCCAGTCACTTAAATACAATTAGCACTTGCTAGGACAGAAAGCTTACAACTCTCACCACAGATGTTGATTTCACAGTCTGATGATCAGAAATCGGGTCTTGATCGCTCAGGTAAGGTTGGTTCTCAGAAGTAATTTTCAGTATATTTCAAGCAATTTGGACACAAAATCGGTTTTGTATTTGGAATTCAGGGGGATTGGTACTGAATAATTTTGTATCACTATTATAAAGAGGATTTCATTCCGTACATTAATATTTTGTCTGGTTTCAAGAGGTGATCAGTTTCCAGAAGAATCGATATGAAGAAGATGCATTGTGTTCTTTTTCATTACAATTTATTTCATTTTAAAATTTTAGCTTTCCTGATGTATTATAGAAAACATATGCCTGCAGAGATGATTTAGGGACTAGCATTGTATTTGTATTATACTTGGTGAATGTCGCCAGACGTGACACAGAGTTTTATTGTTGGCGTAAAACTGACCTGTGCTGCTGCTTCTTCGTAACCTGTTGTGCCGTTGATCTGCCCAGCGAAAAACAGATTCTGGATCCTCAGGGTCTCAAGGGTTCTACTGAGTTGTCTAGGGTCTATGTAGTCATATTCAACACCGTAACCTAGGAAACAGTGAGTCATATTAACCTGTTAAACTGTAACTAGGAAATGAAACAGTAAGACATCAAGCTGTGTAGTTACACCATAATCTAGACAACCAAACACTCTGATTTATATCAGACAAAGCATTATGTCTTAGTTTCCTTAGGTTGTTAAAGCACATCATAAATTGGAGCCAATCTAAGAACTATAGGAATAAACACATCAGAATGATAAAATGTCCTCAACCAATTCAAAGCCTCAGAATGTTCAATTTTAAAACTCTCCATGATGTACAAAGCCTTACGTATGCCCTCTCCAGCTCACAGATATTCCCAAGTACATATCAAACCTTACAATATCAGCCATCTTCAGGCCGTTAACACTGATCATTACTCATCAGCTGGCCTTCCAATATCTGCCCTCTCCAGCCCTCTCATACTCACCAGTACACACCAGGTCTTACAATGTGTGCCCCATCCAGCCCTCTGACACTCCCCAGCACATACCAGGCCTTACAATGTCTGCCCTCTCCAGCCCTCTAATAATCCCCAGGACATACCAAGCTTTACAATGCCTGCCCTCTCCAGCCCTCTAATAATCCCCAGGACATACCAGGCTTTACAATTTCTGCCCTCTCCAGCCCTCTAATAATTGCTTGGACATACAATGTCTGCCCTCTCCAGCCCTCTAATAATCCCCAGGACATACCAAGCTTTACAATGCCTGCCCTCTCCAGCCCTCTAATAATCCCCAGGACATACCAAGCTTTACAATTTCTGCCCTCTCCAGCCCTCTAATAATCCCCAGGACATACCAGGCTTTACAATTTCTGCCCTCTCCAGCCCTCTAATAATTGCTTGGACATACCAGGCTTTACAATTTCTGCCCTCTCCAGCCCTCTAATAATCCCCAGGACATACCAAGCTTTACAATGCCTGCCCTCTCCAGCCCTCTAATAATCCCCAGGACATACCAGGCTTGACAATGTCTGCCCTCTCCAATCCTTGGATACTTCGTATAACCCTGATTTGGTCCTCTTCAGGCATAGTAATTCCGAGACCACTTGGGTAAACCAGCTCATTGTTGATACCTGCCATTTGAACAACAACAGAAAATTTATATTGAAAAATCAATCTTCTATCCTTTCAAGTCATGCATCGACAAATTGTGCAATTAATTCTACATTGTATTTCACATGGGACTATAACTGTGAGTTTAGAGGTTCCCATACTGGTCAATCGACAAATTGAATCAAATTTTATTCAAGCTAAAAGTTCCTTTCAGATATATTTACAACATTTCAATTAAAATATGATTTTTTTCAATATCCTGAGGATATTACATTTCAACAGTGACAGAGTTTATACTATTGTCTTCCTCAAATAAGACCACTGACAACTGCTGAAGATATCAATATAACTTGTATTGTACTTTATACCAACCTTCAGGTTCTAACCAAACTTGATGTGAACGACCTTTAAACCTCAAGACCTTTGACTCTAAAGAGGGACAATACCTATAAAAAATATACAACAAAATTTTTTTTTTAAGTAGTTGCAGTATTGAGGATTATGCCATGAAAACTCTCAAATCATGGCCAACAGCCACCTACTGTCACAAAAATATTATTTCAATATTCATCATTATTTACAAACAGTATCAATGACAAAGGTATGTTGATATTGATTTCAATTAAGATTGAGAATTATAATTAACTGCCATTACTATATTTCATTATTTCTTTATAAGTTATCTCCCTTCATATGAAATTGTTGTCATCCATTCTGCCATTCCATAGTACACCATATTTTCAGTGTGTTGCTGAATTTCAGGAAAGGGAGTGAACAATTAAAGATTTTTGATTTGAATATCTAGCTATCAATATATTCTTACCTTGGACCGTTAATTTCTTCTCTCACATGGCGATTCTTGTCCATGGTTTCCAAAACAATCTGATCAACTTCTGGGTTAGTTTGAGTCATGTGACAGTTAAGTTGTTTGTCAGCCTGTAAATAAGTCAGAAATATTTAATCTATGGCTTTCTTTATCAATCTAAACAAAGATACATACTTAAAACAAAATCTGATTCTGAATGTTCGGACTTTCCGTCGATCAAATCTATCAAGTTCAAAGCAAAATAAACAAACCAATTATATCAAATATTTTACAGGAACAATCAGCATCTCCTGTATGTTTTGAATAAATGAAGTTAAATTCAAAGAAATAAAACTCACAGGTATCCAAACATTGTCATTGATGAAGGAGAAAGGTCTTGGAGGGTCGTCTGGCTTCATGACTCCTGTCTTGGAGAAGTCAACAGTCTTGGCATCCAGTCTGGGAGGTGTTCCTGTGTTAAATATAGGGTGAATTATGTTTTATTTTTAAGTTTGATAGTCTAATAATGGAACTTCCAAGTCATGAGACTAGGGACCAAACAAAGTATTTGTACATAGTAATATTTGTTTTAGTCGGAGTTCTCTAATAACTTTACAGTGTAAACATGATAAAGCAACAAAACTTTTGCATTTTACATCATTTTTTTTTTTTTCATTTCCATCTCACATCTTTGAAAATTTTCAAAACACAAGACAATAATTAAATTTCTCGCCAAATTTGTATCTGTATCTTTTAATTTTATTCTGAATTATGATTATTTTGTTCCAAGACAACAGAAAGGAGACTTATGTGTCCTGGCTGTTCCGCGAATGAGTGTTAAAGCATAACAATTAATAATTTTTATGTTGTGATTAATGGTCCTAGGAGTTAGTACAGGATTGCAGACAAATTATCCTAACACATTATTAAGTGTTACTGGATTGCCTGCGATACTGTACCAACCCCTTGGTCTATAAATCCAAACACATAACTGTACATTTACTAACCGGTTTTCAGTCTCCCTAAAGTGAAGCCAGCATTCTCAATACTCTTGGCCAGACCTACTGATGGTTTATCATCCATTCTTCCTGCAGGCCAGGTGGTCAGTCCAATGTTGATACTACCCCGTAAAAAGGTTCCCGTGGTCAGCACCACTGCCTTACTGTAAACACTCGCTCCATTTCCTTTTTAAATGGATAAACAATTACTTAAGTTTTTAATAAACACGTGAGGTTTAATATTGTTACACAAGATTTTTTACATGCATATTCATTTCACTCTAATAAAACTTCGACACATCACATTTCCATGAAATTTAATCTGACAATTTATAAAATTTTAACAAATATCACAGTCTCTAAAACTATTTCTGATGTATAGATAAGGTTATTGGTAAATAAAAGATTGGGTAATCATATAGTAAATAATGGTAAAGCAATAAGGCATCAGAACTATCTGGAAGGATTTTATCTATAAATCATGAACACATGTAACCTCAGAGATAAAGGCTGAAGTCAGTGAAGCGTGAAATGTAGATCAAATTCAGTGAATAAAATCTATATTCTGTTAGAAAAACTTATGTAAAAAACTCTTTGTCTTACTTAAAACACACTTAAAAGGCCTTGACCCCTGTGACCTTACCCAGCACAACTCCTATACAGGCCTGTTTGGTGAGATTATGTTGAGGGTTGAATGGTTCTCCTAGGATCAAATCCTCAACAGGGGAGGCAACCACGGTGAGATTTTCTGTTGCCATGACATCTTCCTGTAAGTTTTTCTTGTACAGGTCTCTGTCTATCTGAGCACGTACACCCTGTAACATGACAACAGGTTTTCTTTACTTAGGAACAATTCTTCTCAATGCCATGAAAAAAAAACAATGAAATTACCCACTGGATTTAACAGAAATACTGGTTGTAATCGTGCTACAATGACCTGGAGCCCACTCACTTATGGAGACAAACATGTTTGTTAGTACTTCAAATGTAAAATTTCAAGATTATATTGGGACAGACTTACAATTATGAATACAGGCCTTAAAGTGGCTTTGTCAGGACTACAATTATGCAAAATAAGCTCAGTATGTCCATTACTGTAAAACACTTTTGCAAATACTTCATTTTGCATGCTTACCACTTCAGACATGTTAGCAAATACATAATATCGCGAACACTGATTTAGGAATGACTTTGAATGATGAGCTATTTAAGACCTCAACTCTGTTGAAATCCAATATCCTTAAACGAGCCAAAATAGATGTCATCCAGATGACTCACCTCACATATTAATGCAATAATAAATTGCATGCAGAGTATGAGTGACTTAAAGTATTAGTTCATAAAGGAACAATCCACATAGCTTGTCAACATTATAAATGTGTTAACAAATCCTCTACTGGAGCTCATTATGAGAAAGACTTCAGATACAGAGCAATAATGTGATGCATGGGCTTGTCTGCTGAAAAGTTGGGAGTTGTTATAGCCAAAGTAAAGTCTGTTAAATGAAATAATAAATAAAAGGACACAAAGGTAAGTTTAGAACATAATTTCAGTTCAGTATTACCAGTAACAAACAATGGCAATTGTAGGTAAGTGAACAAGGTACACTCTATGACAGACAAAATGATGTAGATCAACTGCAAAAGTCCCTGGACTGTTTACTTTGGTTTTAAAACTCACACACACCTACCCAGACAGCTGGTCCTTTGCTCCTGTTCAAAACTTTATAATGGATTCCAGATATATCTGTAAGGTAAAACAATAATAAATTATTATTTAACAGAAAAACAAGAAATTCTACAGGGATTCTGACACCAACCATTGTATGATCTTTATTTGATATTTGCCAGGCAGGGTCAGATATGGTCAATATGCACATACCACCAAACTGTCCTCCTATACCGAGTTATTTCAAATAGAAATTAAACAAATCATGCACAAAAATTATTTTTCTTTAAATAAAATACACTCAAATTTACCCCTCCCCAGGGAGAAATGTGAAAACCTAGGAGTCATGAAATTCACAATTTTGGTAAAGCACCTAAAGAACCTCCATCCATGAAGAGTATTTGATTCTATCACATCTGGATCTTGAGAAGAAGATTTTTGAAATTGGAATCAATTTGACCCTTTTTGCCCTGCCCCTCAGGTCCCTTGGGATAGGGGACTACATAATTCACAATTTTGGTTTATGTTTGACTGTGAAAGATTCCAGCAAAATATCATGAAAATTGGTTGGGGGGGTTTTGAGAAGTTGAATATGTCAAATGGATGACAGACAGTGCACAATTATGGAATGACACATGAGGACTTAGGAGTGGTAAGTTGTCACTGGAGACTTTGTTTCAGGTCACCTTAAAGAGTTAATTATTGAAATGTGTAAACCTGTATTTACAGGTGCATTTAAATCTTATTGGTATTACAATGCCATTCCAAACAGAATCAACAATATATATTTACCACAGATACGAGCACAAACTCCTCCGAGGGCATCAACTTCTGTCATAAGGTGTCCTTTACCTATTCCTCCAAAGGAAGGATTACATGACATCTCACCTACAACAGTGTCGTATCATTAAATGTCAAGAGTTAACACTGACAGTCCAATTTCAGGACTGAAACTAAGTGTGAATAGTTAGATTTTAATTTAGTTGAGAATGTCCCACTTTTATAAAAGTATTTTCAAACTTTTGGAAAAGACTAGTACACAGGTATTCATTATGAACCTGTGTGTTACCTATAGTTTCTATCTTGTGAGTGACCAGTAATGTCCGGCTGCCGAGTCTTGCTGAAGCACATGCTGCCTCGGTCCCGGCATGTCCACCACCAACAACAATGACATCATAGCAAACAGAGTCTGAATCACAGTTAACAGAATGAGAGGTCAGAGGTCGCAGAGAATGTCTTTGCCACAACCAGCGCCATCTCTGAAAAGTTATCGGTATACCTAAAACAAGAGAAAAACAGAAATTTAGATTATTTTGTAAAACATAATAATTGTATGAACATAAATGTAAAAGTACTCTTTGATATTCCTGGTCAATAATGAAATACGGAGAATGCACCTACACAAGCTCCTGGCTATGATGGAAAAAAAAAAACACTTAAAGATCACTGTACCGACATATTGACACCAAACCCAACAGACATCACCATGTGTTCAAGTGTAAGATTCAATCCCCTTACTGTAGCAAATGGTCAACTTGTTTATTCCTATCAATACAGTAGCTAGTGCAGCAATCATGGCTTCTGAGACATTACAGAGTCCCTAAAGGACTGGCACCAACAGGTCCTAACAGGGTGAGCCACTTCAACAGAGGTAAATGTTATGTCTGGTGCACCACAAGGTCTGTCCTTCATCCTCAATCTTTTGAAAGTTGTACAATCATAAGTCAAACTTTTCACAGACAATTATTTGCTGAAGATAAAAGGACCAGAGGACACAAAAATACTCCAGAATGAGTATTAAGTGTAAAACTACAAAAACAGAAAGACATAAAGAGAGCCATTTGCTCTAAATATCCCATGCATTAAAAACATCAATTGGCATCCGATTCAACAAAGACCTTTTTTTGCACACACATACAGAGTAGACATTTGGCAAGGGATCGAGATTCTTTGGCTTCCTGCTAATCTACAAGGCTTCCCACTATATGTTAAGGCACAGGTATACATCTCTAGCACAACCAACACCAGAGTATGAATCTTTTATATGGAGCCTTTATTCTCAGCATTCATTCCATCAAAACAAGATTGTACAAACCAAACTGCTAGATTTGTAAGTGCTTCTACAGTAATGATGCTGGTTGTGTTATCAAACTGATTTGGGATCTTGGATGAGAATCTCTAGAATCTAAATAAGACCAGGTGTGTGTCATCATGCTTTACTGAATAATAAATTGATGTGAGTCATAACACTAACAGGACCAAACTGGACCTCCATCTTCATCAGAAGACAGATATCCAGCAGGGTTGACACGAACATTCATGAGCGATCATCACCACGAATGCTCTACCATCTGGCATCACACAAGCTTTCAAGATGGCCTTCAGTAATCCATACAGTGTCTGAAGCCTCAACACAGTAATGCTTGCTGTGTATTTTAGGCCTGCTATCCATGTACATTCCACAGCAGCAAACGCTCTAAATGAGTTTGCTCATATATTGACAGAAGTGTGATTTAAGGTAAAATAAAATGACATAAAGTGAGTAGTCATAGTAATATCAATGTGTGTATGAAAATAGTGACAGCTTACTGTCAAAATGGATCTTCAACTTGACAGATTACATTGCTAATAATGAATAATTTATTTATTTTTTTCTGAAATCAATTTATTGTTGGCATGAGATAGCACCATGCACATGGAGTGAAAATTACAGAACTGGAATGTCTTGTTAAATATTTATGGTCGTTATGTATGACAAAAACATTGCATTTCTTAAAACGACCATGTGTGAACAGGTCAATGCATTAAATATACATAACTTTTTTCTTAAGTACAACACCTGTTTCATGTGATTGTGTGGTGTAAAATATGTAAATAACCTGGTGTTTATTGTGCATACCGAATTGCTTATCCACAGATTTTTTATAAGTTTGGAGAGTACATTTTTCACCGTAAAGGCCTAACCTGCCACGACACAGTTTCTTTAATACCCGGTAGTAAAGTAGTCAGTGATGTGCCAAGTGTAACTTTCCTGACTTTTTGACGACCGATGAACTTTACGTAATTAACAATCTTTTACGTTGTGTCAAAACTTTAAACTTTATGCATAAAACCATCTTTCAACAGTTTTGATGAGATTTGGTGAAAGGGAGAAATGTGCTGTCAATCATTAAATAGTCAGTTAACGAGCCAATCTCAAATATATATCTGCAAGTATATACTCACGGTGACTTTTCATGGAGGCCGCCATCTTGACAATACTAATTTAGAAGTCGAAAACGGATAAAATATCCGGATATTTACAAAACGAAAAACAGACTCACATGTGTGAAACGAAATCGTTACTTAATAATAGAATAAATAAATCTCTTGACGCAGGCATTAAGAACAATCTCATTTAATCCTTTTGAAGATGAACAAATCTTTTGGCAAAACATAATGTACACAGATATTGATATTTACGAGGCCTGATCTTCACGGAAGACACAACTGTGACCTTGTGAATAGATGCCACTCACATTGTCAATAGCTATATGTGACCTTGTTCATAGGTCTGACTATAAACATAAATATTGGTTGGTTAACAGGTTTTTCGTCTCCTTGACTCCTCTTGAGTTCGAGTTTCATCTCACCGACTTACGTCAGTGTTCTGGCGACGTAAACATAAAATGTGACCTTTTAAAGAGGCATTATCTAAAATGTAGAGACAATTATCAATTTGTGTAGTGGTGTGATCTTTAATTAGGAGACAACTGTGACCTTACACAAAGGTGTTAAATCACTGAAGATACAACTAGAACCTTGTACATAGGTATGACATTAACTAAAGAGACAAGTCTGACATTGTGCACAGGTGTGACCTTCACTGTAGTGACAACTTTGACATTGTGGCTGTGATCTTTACTGTAGAGGAAACTGTGACCTTGTACATTCAATTGACTTTCACTGTAGAGGAAACTGTGACCTTGTACATTCAATTGACCTTTACTGTAGAGGCAACTGTGACCTTGCACATACATTTGACTTTCACTGTAGAGGAAACTGTGACCTCATACATTCAATTGACCTTTACTGTAGAGGAAACTGTGACCTTGTACATTCAATTGACCTTTACTGTAGAGGCAACTGTGACCTTGCACATACATTTGACTTTCACTGTAGAGGAAACTGTGACCTCATACATTCAATTGACCTTTACTGTAGAGGCAACTGTGACCTTGTACATTCAATTTACCTTTACTGTAGAGGCAACTGTGACCTCATACATTCAATTGACCTTTACTGTAGAGGCAACTTGACCTCATACATTCAATTGACTTTCACTGTAGAGGAAACTGTGACCTTGTACATTCAATTTACCTTTACTGTAGAGGCAACTGTGACCTTGTACATTCAATTTACCTTTACTGTAGAGGCAACTGTGACCTCATACATTCAATTGACTTTCACTGTAGAGGAAACTGTGACCTTGTACATTCAATTTACCTTTACTGTAGAGGCAACTGTGACCTCATACATTCAATTGACCTTTACTGTAGAGGCAACTGTGACCTTGTACATTCAATTTACCTTTACTGTAGAGGCAACTGTGACCTCATACATTCAATTGACTTTCACTGTAGAGGAAACTGTGACCTTGTACATTCAATTTACCTTTACTGTAGAGACAACTGTGACCTTGTACATACACTTGACCTTTACTGTAGAGACAACTGTGACCTTGTACATTCAATTGACCTTTACTGTAAAGACAACTGTGACCTTGTACATACATTTGACCTTTACTGTAGAGGAAACTGTGACCTTTTACATACACTTGACCTTTACTGTAGAGGAAACTGTGACCTTGTACATACACTTGACCTTTACTGTAGAGGAAACTGTGACCTTGTACATTCAATTGACCTTTACTGTAGAGGAAACTGTGACCTTGTACATTCAATTGACCTTTACTGTAGAGGAAACTGTGACCTTGTACATTCAATTGACCTTTACTGTAGAGACAACTGTGACCTTGTACATACACCTGTTATTCACTGTGGAGACAACTTTTACCCTGTACACATGTGAGACTCACTATAGTGATAACTTTGACTATGTATACATTTGAGATCATCACTGTAGTGATAACTTTGACCTTGGTGGTTGAGATACTGTAAACTAACTTCTTAAACTATATTTTACAACATTACATGATTGTTGCATCACAAGTTCATAGTAGTTAACTTTTGCAGTCCATTATATAATACTTAGGTGGTAGTTGGCGCAATGGTAACTCAGTTGCCTTTCACCTAGATGTCTAGGGTTGGAATCTCAGAACAGATATGAAAAGGTAGGGAGTCACCTGCCCAACCAGGTGGATTTTCCTCGGGTATTCCGGTTTCCTCTTACAGTAAGATCCTTTGTGAGCTTTGATCCAAGCCAACATGCATTATTAGGATAAGTTGGATAACTTGTGTAACAATTGTAGAAAAATTTAATAAAACCTTCATGAAATTGTTTGAATCAAAACATTACTTGATGTATACATTAGCTGGTTTACTGTTTATATGTCATCTTGATGTAAAGATGATTGAGAGCAAAAATCATGACCTTGCTGCCTTGAAAGAGAACCACACATATACTTCATACATACCTCTTCTCTTTTATAATAACATAGATTCATACATAAAAAAGGAAGACTTTTACATGAGAAATTGTGTAATTTATTTAAAAACATCATATGATAAAACAGTCAATCAATGATTGTAAAAAATTAATTTCTGAATATAGCTCAGTTATGTTATTAGAAATGTAATTAAGCATATGTTACTTTATTATCAAATAAATGTGAAAAACTATTTTACATTTAAATATTAATTTGATGGAAAAATCTCACACAACAGGAAACCACCAATAAACAACAGAAACTGGTTAACGCTGAAGGGAATAATTTAAATACAAAGGAAATTAATTTTTCTCTAGAAATCCTGAGCGTGTAAACACTAGAAATACACAATATATCCTAAATGTGTTAACACTAGAAATACACTGTATATCCTATATGTGTTAACCCTAGAAATACACTGTATATCCTGAATGTGTTAACCCTAGAAATACACTGTATATCCTGAATGTGTTAACCCTAGAAATACACTGTATATCCTGAATGTGTTAACCCTAGAAATACACCGTATATCCTGAATGTGTTAACACTAGAATTACACCGTATATCCTGAATGTGTTAACCCTAGAAATACACCGTATATCCTATATGTGTTAACACCAGAAATACACCGTATATCCTGAATGTGTAAACACCAGAAATACACCGTATATCCTATATGTGTTAACACCAGAAATACACCGTATATCCTGAATGTGTAAACACCAGAAATACACCGTATATCCTGAATGTGTAAACACCAGAAATACACCGTATATCCTGAATGTGTAAACACCAGAAATACACCGTATATCCTGAATGTGTAAACACCAGAAATACACCGTATATCCTGAATGTGTAAACACCAGAAATACACCGTATATCCTGAATGTGTAAACACCAGAAATACACCGTATATCCTGAATGTGTAAACACCAGAAATACACCGTATATCCTGAATGTGTAAACACCAGAAATACACCGTATATCCTGAATGTGTAAACACCAGAAATACACCGTATATCCTGAATGTGTAAACACCAGAAATACACTGTATATCCTGAATGTGTAAACACCAGAAATACACTGTATATCCTGAATGTGTAAACACCAGAAATACACTATATCCTGAATGTGTAAACACCAGAAATACACTGTATATCCTGAATGTGTAAACACCAGAAATACACTGTATATCCTGAATGTGTAAACACCAGAAATACACTGTATATCCTGAATGTGTAAACACCAGAAATACACTATATCCTGAATGTGTAAACACCAGAAATACACTGTATATCCTGAATGTGTAAACACCAGAAATACACTGTATATCCTGAATGTGTAAACACCAGAAATACACTGTATATCCTGAATGTGTAAACACCAGAAATGCACTGTATATCCTGAATGTGTAAACACCAGAAATACACTGTATATCCTGAATGTGTAAACACCAGAAATACACTGTATATCCTGAATGTGTAAACACCAGAAATACACTGTATATCCTGAATGTGTAAACACCAGAAATACATTGTATATCCTGAATGTGTAAACACCAGAAATACACTATATCCTGAATGTGGTCACCCTAGACACTCACCTGGTATATATCCTGTACATGTTTAAAGCCTTATTTTTCCCTGATTTACAAAAAAAGAGAGTTCTTATTTATAAATGCATCAGACATTTCATCAAACTACTCTGAAGGTTATCACTCTGGAGGGGTTTTTACACAGGATTGCAGCAAAGATACTTCTTAAATCATATGTGTAACAGGTATTTTGTCAAGTTACTCAAAATCTAAACAGGGCTTAACTTTTTCATTATTTTCAGTGATGGACCAAAATTGTGCAAATGAAGTGACTTTAAAATAAAATTTAATTTAATACATACCAAACAACAAAACATATTTCTGCACATCATTTTCAACATGACATCATGCTAAAATAGGATTACCACTAAAATATGTACATTAACAGTATATAAAATATTTTTTGTGCTATAATGTATTCAATATCCTAATCAATTTGATGTACAACTAGATTTACATTTGTTTGGGAGCATTTTAATAAGGGGAGGTAATCACTGAAATCTTAATCAGTACTAATATACTATCACACCAGCTGAATTGAAAATACAAAATATTCCATTTAAAAATATCACATTTCTTATTGATAATGTACATATATCCTAGCTGAATTCCTTAAGTTAAATTTCCCTTGGTATTTTTTATCATATTTTGTCATTGCTAAATTCCTGAAGTCAAATTTCCCTATGGTGTTTCACATTTAGTTGATATGCATATAAAATGGCAATATTCAAAAGATCAGTTGATTACAACATTAAAAATTCAAAACATCAGTTGATCATGACACTTTAAATTCAAAACATTGGTTAATCAATACATTTGATAAGAATGACACGCATATGAAATAGGAGATATGAAATGATTCAGTGTTGATACATTTTTAAACATGAAGCTGATCAAGTATACACACTATTCAATGTCATAAGTGTCTACAAAGGAGCCACACCTTGAAAATAAGTGTATGGTTGTATTATATGGCCAGGATAGTATTTGTGAAAACTTCTTTTACCTTCAATTACAAAGGTTATTGCAATTTTAGGAAATTCTTGCTTTAACATATACTAGTTTACCTGAGTGACATTACCATACCAAACTAAGCATGTGTTGTATTTACCAGGGTAATACAGTAATTCCTTAAAGACAATGAAATAAGATAAATCTACTATGGTATACTTAACTTGGTTTGTGCTGAGTAGTTATTTATCAAATTAACAGATCATCTCCTGCCTTTGCCTAAATCTTTCTTCCTTTGTGTTAAACAGATCTAATGTGGCAGACAAATGAGAAAAATTGTAGTATGAAAATTGTATATATTAAGACATGGTAGTTATTATACCTTCTTACAATTACACAGTTCACTCCTTAGAAAAACTATGAAATAAGTTTAGAAAAGGAGAAAGCAATTCCTGACTTTATTTTTTATGTAAATGAAGGCACTTATTAACAAGATGTATAATTGGATTAACAACCAATAAATGATACAATCATTTTTTTTAAGATGAAAATTCAACCACTATAATGACTTTTGTACAACATTACTACATGTATGTTCAACACTTAAGTATACTCGCCTGCAGTTCATGGACAATCAACGGCCTTTGCCGCATTTTAGAAACGCAACAAACTGTTATTAACTTCAGTCAATCTTACAGTAATTGATCAGTTTTCGTGAAATCTGATATCTTGATGTTCATTTTTGGGGACTCAAACAAACTCACGTAGTGGTGCTGGTGTTTGTTTTTTTTTTGTGATAATTTCAGCAAAATATTACATTCTGGCAAGTGTTCCCATTAGTTTGAATACAGTAATATTCTTATATGTGTCTTTTTTTAAAACACATCAATCATTGGTAGATTTTTATTCCAGTTGACTGACAATTCGAATAATCAGAAGTTCGACAGCTTAGAAGACAACAGGTTCCTATAGAACATAAAAATAATGTAGTAGACACCTGCCATATAAGACACCCGAGTACTTTTGAAAATTCTCTTTAAATGATGTTAAAATAAAATACTAATAAAAGACCTGTATTTAAAGTTGTATAACACCCTGTCCAGTACCAACGTGTTGTAAATATGTCTCACCAGTTGTTTGGCAGATTTTGGTGCAGCTGTCTTCCATGATAAACATGGAAAGCCATCAATCTGATCAAAAGCACTTATTATCAATGCTTTTCAGTTCAAAAAAACCTTTTTACAATTTTCGTTCTATTTGCTCTGCTTCATACAAATGTTTGCGTAAGCACATGTTATGGGGTAAATTAAAAAGCACTCTTTTTTTCCAAATGATTTCATAAACAGTTTTTTTTTATATATTTCTTATTATAAAATTTAACATCAAAGTATATCTTACCAACTATTTAGGTTGTGAATTATCCTTCACAAATGTGCAAATAATTAGAACTTTACAAAGATTTAGCACTTCCATCTAATCAAACACCCTTATACAATTTTACGAGGCTAAGAGACTACTTCATGTGATGTCCCTTTACATATTCATATCTGGGAACAACCAAATGAATTAACGGACAATTATTTAAAATTTGAATAATAAATAATAAAACTAATAAAAAAAAAACATAATTTTACAAGACGATAGGAACAATTCTTTATATACTTGTAATCTGTATCACATCGAAAAAGCACTTTATTCCTAACTTGTACTACTTATTTGTACACCAATAAAACTGACAATCAAAACTGTGAGCATTTTCATCTACCTGTGATATATTCGGACTTTTTTTCTGAGGGAGTAGAGCATACACATCAGTCTATACATCAAAAATTTATATAATATATATTCTTAAAATGATCTCACATCCTGTACATATAAATTATAAATTCATCCTGTACAGTGAGAATAATTACATGCCATACACATAAACAGAGATCAATGAGTTGAGATATACAAAGGGTTGATTAGATACTGATGATGGTATAACATATATGTGTTGGTGAGAGCAGGATGTGAAGGAATATAGGCGACAAAAACTCTAAAACTTTCCTGTATTTATCCATACTGTGTTTATGAGAATTGGTTTCTGAACCATATCAGGGTTTGTATTTGAATATATATATATATATTGCATACGATTTGAACTAATTCGTAAACAGCCGCTTCTGGTTTTGTTTATGTAACAGTTTGATTACAGGTATTCAGTTTATAAAAAATATCTTGTTTTAATTTGAAAAAAATCAACGAAAAATAGCCAAATACTTATAAAATCTCCTCTAAATGAAACGCGAGGCTCTAGGCCCTGATAAGACAATTCACCATATAGCTGGATATTTTTACAAAATCCTCAAAATGTACCTTTGGCAATTTTTGTGCATTTCCTTTTTTCGTTTCGTTTCGTTGTCACAGAAATTTGAAAGGCTTTTTTTGAAGACTGAATACTTCAGAACAGACATAACTTAGATAAATACCAGTGTAGACTCTAACATCAACTGAAGATCGAACGAACCAGTCATGCTCCATTAGTATTCACCACTAGGCTAGGCGCATGAAGATACGTCTGCATGAAGGCATATCAACTCTACAGATGTATTGCTTCTGTGTTTACAATAAAAAGAAGAAAACCTACAAATTTTGCTATTTCAATTCTTTTGCAATTTTGAAAGGGTTGCTAAATTCACAAAAATCAGATAGCAACAAAACTTTTAGCAACAAAACTTTCCCCAATATACAGTATGTCTGTATTCTGAACTATAGTGCTGCCATCAAAAACTTGGTTTACAGTTAAATATTATTATGACAGGAAATCAACAAATATGCATCTCTAATACATTCAATCACTTTCAGTGTGCTATAATGTACAAAATTGTTTAAAAAGCTCTAAAGCTCATGTCATTAAATCAAGTGGATGATTAATACATACTATATGAATAATGGGTTAATGCTTCTTTCAGACTTTTAAAACAGAATATCTGTAAAATTCTGTCAGTTCTACACAATATATCAGTTTTCAGTTTCTGTCATCACAAAATTGTTCTCTTTGGCCAAATCTAGAAGGTTGATAACACACTTTCCAGCCAAATCTAGAAGGTTGATAACACACTTTCCAGCCAAATCTAGAAGGATGATTACACACTTTCCAGCCAAACCTAGAAGGTTGATCATGCACTTTCCAGCCAAATCTAGAAGGTTGATAACACACTTTCCAGCCAAATAAATCTAGAAGGTTGATAACACACTTTCCAGCCAAATCTAAAAGGTTGATAACACACTTTCCAGCCAAATCTAGAAGGATGATTACACACTTTCCAGCCAAACCTAGAAGGTTGAACACACTTTCCAGCCAAATCCAGAAGGCTGCTTACAATTAATCTCTGATCTTTTCCCAACTGCTTCCTGAGGTTTGTTGCATAGAATTCATTCAACATCTTCCCGAACATTTTTAGGTTCATGTTTCATCTTCTCTCACCATTTCCACAATTTTGTCCTGGTCATAGCTGCTGAGGTCATCTTTCAAATGGGTGACCCTTCTTTTAATTACCATTGACCCTATCCTTTATTTTTCCTGAGATCACAAATCCTTTCCTATATATTTCCAGCGCCTCTTTCCCAATACAATATTGTCTTGTATTTCATTAAACAAAATCCTAATAACACAAAACTAATCAATCTCCTTATCAAATGTGACACATATCTGCTGTTCCATAAATGTTTTAAAAGAATGACTCTCTCCTGCTTTCTATGTGAGAGGTTTTACTAGATACAACCTTTAAAACAGTGTCACTGCAGACAATTCTATAAGACAAATCAAGGGTAAAATTAAACAAAAGCTCACTGTCCATGTCAGTCCAGTTTCATAAAAACAAAGTTTAATTCACACAAAAACATCACACTTATATATGTAAACAGAGAGTTGAATATCCTGTTACAATGCTGACGGGGGTCTATAATTAACACACTCCATCAGTTTTCCAACATTCCAAAGTAAAGCTGAGGAAAAAGCCTCTGTAGCTTATGACATCAATATGCTATACATCAGCACTGAACACTGGTTCTCAGATGCCCTTTCTGGCAGAGAAATATATAAACGTCAGTCGATAAGCCGGGAAACATGACGTTACTTCGGACGAATCAGACTGGAAATTATTTGCTGTATGATACTTTCCTTATTCTAAGGTATACTGACATTTATTTGAATGAATGTTGACTATGTTTAAGTAACAAACACACCATTTTCATTGTTGAGGGTAAGTACACGCATAGCAATTTTGGTATCCCCATATACAGACAAGATAATCTAGAAACATTCTTTGTCCATTACGGGGAAATAACTTGGTCTTGCTTCACTTCACCTCCCATCATGCTTGACTGATTATTTCATTCTATTTCATCACAAACCATCACAGCCTGAGGGAGGGAGCTAGCAGGCCATGTTTGATGACCTTGACCTCCATGACCTCTGACATCACATTGCTGACCTCTGACATCAGGTGACCTTACTCCATTGCATGAACGAAGGCACATCCTTGACAGGTACATTGTAAGTGTGTGCCTTGAGCCGTAGATTTCGGTCATCAGTCAGCAGCACAACATCCCTATAGAGTCGGATAGGTGCATCTGTTGGAACAAGAATGTTAAATGTAAATGTTTTGAAGGATTTTTCTCATTACATTTTACAGTCGTTTTCCTCGATCACCAAATCAGGAGAAAAAAGATTGCTAGATGTTCTACTACACAGCAATAAGGTCAATTTGTGCAAAACTGAATGCAATTTTCACCAATACTTTCAGGTATATAGATAATGAATGTAAGTATAAACATGTGACAAAAGTATGGAGGGTCAGACAGATGGACAGACTGACAAGACGTCCTGTGAACTACAAGACATACTCAGGTTTAATAATTTGTACTTACCTTTGTCCTTCGTCATAAAATCTCTGGCCTTGTCCTTACAATAGTGGAGACAACAGGACAATATCAGGTCATCATTGTTGCCCTGTAATGCAAAAACTTAACTCATTAACAAACAAGCCTGGTTTTACAGTAGCAAGTCATTCCTTAACTCATTAACAAAAAACCCTGGTCTAACAGTAGTACGTCCTTCCTTAACTCATTAACAAATATACATGTACCGTATTTTTCAGATTATAAGCCACTTCTTTTTCCTCGTGAGTCAGGTGTGCAGCTTATATACTAGCACAGCTTTTATCTGGTCAATAAAAAAACTGCAGAAAAAAAAAAAAGAAAAAAAACAGGAGCAATACCAGTACATCAGTATGAGGCAGTACTGATTGTTTTTACAAGTACCTGCCTGTCACGTGTTTGTGACTAAAACAGATTGCTGAGAACCACCATTTGCATTTGTATAGAGAATGATTTGAAGATTGAAAGTAAAATATCATTCTCATGGGTTTAATTCAACCTTTTAATATGAATCTTAATGTTATCTTCTGGACTTTCAGTTTCAGTATGTTTTTTTTACTATTTTGGAAATACATCAATAAAATAAAGGATTAACAGTGTATATTTCATTTGCAAACTTTGCCAAATGTTTCACTGAAAATCTGATAAATTGCACTCCGATGTCTGTTATATCAACGAAATTTGGTCAACGTAACCATTACTAATTCATATGAAAGGATGAGGCTTATATTCTGGTGCGGCTAATATGTGGATCAAATCGAAAAATTGATAAAAAATCAGTTCTGGGGCTTATATACAGGTGCAGCTTATAAAACGGAAAATATGCAAATTTCAACTTTCTTTACATATCTTAACATACATTGACGGTCAATCCTTATAAAGTACCAAATGTATATTTTTTGTTTCCTTACAGAATCTGTCTCCGTGTCCTCGCTTCTGAATGAGATTGTTTCCATGATATTGCCTTTGGAGGTCTGAGCTCGGAGATGATTGTTTTTCTTCTGGAACTCGGCCTCCAGGTACCTGATGGTCTCCTCAGCACTCTTCTTCACTTTGTTGGCATGCTCCTGACTATCATACTGTCCCATTCTACTGCCCTTCGCCAAACCATCCAACTCATTTATCACTGAAGTCAATGATAATACAATTCACAAAATCAGTGACATCTCTGGTACTGTACTGTTACTACATACATTTTTTCTAGGGTTGCTTTCACAGAAGTGGCTGAAATGTTTGGACCAGCTAAACTGGTTTGTGGGGCCAACCATACTGTCAAAAACTGGCTGAATGTCGTTAGTTTTCAGAATTTCTGCGTAGAACAGGTTGGTGCATTTACAGAAATGTTATGATGTTCGGTATCGGTTAAAATTGAACATATACTATTTTTCGTTTGTTGTTATGTCTGAAAGAAAATTCTAAAACTGTGTATTTTGAGCTTTACCTTCATCATAACCATTCTGTACAGTGGTGTTTGTTTATCAAGGAATCAAGCATTTCACTTGGGTTATGTAAATGTAGCCAAGATTTTTTAGGACAAACTTTCCTTTCCTTGTTAGTCATAGCAAGAGATCCCAGAGGGGTCTTGGTGCCCACCATTGCCTGATCTTTATATGTTCTTTGAAAGTTGGATCTTTTCTCGTCTTTCTCTGTTTTTGCTCTTAATGCTAAGAATTTGAACATTCCTTTGCAGAAATAAATGATAATCTTTACCTGCCAAATCCAAAATGGCCACCTGGAAGCCATTTTGTTTCTTCTGATCAGTCTCAAAAGCAAATGAGAACAAAGGGAAAATACATATGAAATCTAAGAGATATCCATTCAGTACTTCGTCAGAAATGGCAATAACAATCTGAATTAGACAAAATCCAAGATGGTTGCTTGTTGGCCATTTTGATTTTCTGAACAGTCCCAAACTCAAATAGGCACAACTAAGGGACCTTAAGAACCTTATACATGAAATTTTAGAAAGATCTATGCATTAGTTCTCAACAAACAGTGATCACAAACTTACAAAGTCAAAATACAAGATGGCTGCCTGTCAGCCATTTTGTTTCTTTTATCAGTCCCAAAATCAAACGGGCACAACTAGGGAACAAAGGGAACCTACACATGTAATCTATGAAAGACCCATCCAGTCCTTCTCAAGTTAGCAATAACAAACTTTCATGGTCAAAATCCAAGATGTCCACCTTTCAGCCATTTTGTTTTTCTGATCAGTCTCAAAATTACATGGGCACAACTAGAGACCAGGGGGAACCTACATGAAGTTTGAGAGAGATCCATTCCTGCTTTTCAAAAAAAAAAAAAAATAGCAATAACCAACTTCATTGAAAAAATTCAAGATGGCTGACTGACCATTCTGCTTTTTAGGTGGGTCCCAAAATCAACCAGCACAACTAGGGACTGAGGGAAACCTACATATACAATTTGAGAAAGATCTATCCAGGACTTCTCTAGCAACAGTGATATCAAAAATTGTTTACTAACATGAACATATGGACAATGGATGGACGGACCACAGACACAAAGCGATTTGAATGTACAAAATATTACTTGAAATACTGTAGAATATTTCCATAGATTCTCTTTTTCACCTACCTCAAATATTTTGATTGATCTATGACAAGGATGTTGATGGTATATTTCTGGTGCTTTATCAGCTTCTGTATACAACAGGGACACATCTTACTTACCTATCAGGGGGATGGTGATGGTATATTTCTGTATACAACAGGGACACATCTTACTTACCTATCAGGGGGATGGTGATGGTATATTTCTGTATACAACAGGGACATCTTACTTACCTATCAGGGGGATGGTGATGGTATATTTCTGTATACAACAGGGACATCTTACTTACCTATCAGGGGGATGGTGATGGTGTATTTCTGTATACAACAGGGACATCTTACTTACCTATCAGGGGGATGGTGATGGTATATTTCTGTATACAACAGGGACACATCTTACTTACCTATCAGGGGGATGGTGATGGTGTATTTCTGGTGCTGTATGAGTCTCTGTACACTGCTCAGGTGATCTATAAAACAGTTAGTGTCAGGAACCAAGAAGATAGGGTGAATCTCCAGTTGTATCAAGTGGTGTCGGTTTTTATCCACGATCTTCTGGAATGTCTCCTTCTGTTTACGTTGTTCTTCCTTGATGCGCTTCAACTCCTCTTTTTTCTCGCGTAGATGACGTACATGTTCATCATCCTCACCTGTCATCTCCTCCGATTCACTCTCGACGATCACATCTTCTTCCTGAACAGACAAGACAAATTTGTATTCTGTAGCTACTTATCAATGTAACTTGCCTTTTCAAACAAAACAAATATATATATATATATATATATATATGAAAGGAATATTGACTTGAAATTGTAATAATTCAGTTCTACCGGTATTTAAAGTTGGATATTAACTGAAATATTGAAGGTATAATTTTTATAAATTTGAATTTCTTACACCAGAAATGTGGCCCTCGGACTGATCATCATCTTTCTCTTCGTCAGAGAATCCTGTAGGTGGCGCTATAGAAAAGTACTGTTTTTGCTCCACATCAAAAGACAACATTGGAGTAGGAATACCACACAAATAATCACCGAAGTCCTGCAGTTTCTCAATCCTACAGCAGTCCTGGGCTATCTCCTGCACAAACAATGTGGTTTACCAACGTAACACTGACTTTAGATGAATGGTTGTGACACGACATTATTTCAGGAAATTGTCAGGACTCAAGAAACCAAAGGTTTTCAACAATCAATTACACCTGTATTTTGGCATAAAAAGATCATTATTTTTTACCAATCAATACACGTATTAAGGTCTAAACAGATGAATGTTTTTGACCAATCAATACTCGTATTAAGGTCTAAACAGATGAATGTTTTTGACCAATCAATACTCGTATTAAGGTCTAAACAGATGAATGTTTTTTACCAATCAATACTCGTATTAAGGTCTAAACAGATGAATGTTTTTGAACAATCAATACTTAAAATTTGGGCTACAGAAAATAATGCTTTCGAATCAACTAAAAGTTGTGTTTTGGTCTATATATCATTTGTTAGTTGAATTCTGGTCTACAGAGGCAGATGTATTTTCAATAAATTGATACATGCATTTTGGGCTACAAAGAATAATATTTCTTAATCATTTGCCATTTGTTTTTTGGTCTACAGAAACCAACATTTTTTTCAAAAAATCACTACTGTTACTTGTGTTATATTGGTCTACAACAACCAATGTCTTTTATCAACCCTTACTTGTATATTTGTCTACAGAAACCACACAACTATACTGGAGTCTCACCTTGGTTACAGTACTATGTACATAGTGGAATTTGATTGGTAAACTTAGCAGAGGCACAAATCCAGCCAGCATATTATCTTCATGTAGGATTACAGGGTCACAGCCTGTATTTAAAAAAATACATATCAATCAAATCAGAAAATAATAAAATCTATCACCTCTATTTTATTTTCAACAGATCATTTTTGGAACTAAAATCGACTTCTGTCAGCAATCTTGTATAGGTGGTCATTAAATGTAGTGTCATGACTACAAACTTTGATTGTTTTCATGGTTCAATTTCTTGCAACAAACAACATGTACAGCGTCCTCTATAAATATATTTATCAGAGAATGGATGATGGTTTACCTATGAATGTGTTTACCTTAGTCAGACAACAAACAATGGTTTACCTATAAATGTATTACTATAAGTCAGAAAACAGACCATGGTTTACCTATAAATGTATTACTATAAGTCAGACAACAAACAATGGTTTACCTATAAATGTATTACTATAAGTCAGAAAACAGACCATGGTTTACCTATAAATGTATTACTATAAGTCAGACAACAAACAATGGTTTACCTATAAATGTATTACTATAAGTCAGACAACAAACAATGGTTTACCTATAAATGTATTACTATAAGTCAGAAAACAGACCATGGTTTACCTATAAATGTATTACTATAAGTCAGAAAACAGACTATGGTTTACCTATAAATGTATTACTATAAGTCAGAAAACAGACTATGGTTTACCTATAAATGTATTACTATAAGTCAGAAAACAGACCATGGTTTACCTATAAATGTATTACTATAAGTCAGAAAACAGACCATGGTTTACCTATAAATGTATTACTATAAGTCAGAAAACAGACCATGGTTTACCTATAAATGTATTACTATAAGTCAGAAAACAGACCATGGTTTACCTATAAATGTATTACTATAAGTCAGACAACAGACCATGGTTTACCTATAAATGTATTACTATAAGTCAGACAACAGACCATGGTTTACCTATAAATGTATTACTATAAGTCAGACAACAGACCATGGTTTACCTATAAATGTATTACTATAAGTCAGAAAACAGACCATGGTTTACCTATAAATGTATTACTATAAGTCAGACAACAGACCATGGTTTACCTATAAATGTATTACTATAAGTCAGACAACAGACCATGGTTTACCTATAAATGTATTACTATAAGTCAGAAAACAGACCATGGTTTACCTATAAATGTATTACTATAAGTCAGAAAACTGACCATGGTTTACCTATAAATGTATTACTATAAGTCAGAAAACAGACCATGGTTTACCTATAAATGTATTACTATAAGTCAGAAAACAGACCATGGTTTACCTATAAATGTATTACTATAAGTCAGACAACAGACCATGGTTTACCTATAAATGTATTACTATAAGTCAGAAAACAGACCATGGTTTACCTATAAATGTATTACTATAAGTCAGACAACAGACCATGGTTTACCTATAAATGTATTACTATAAGTCAGAAAACAGACCATGGTTTACCTATAAATGTATTACTATAAGTCAGAAAACAGACCATGGTTTACCTATAAATGTATTACTATAAGTCAGACAACAAACAATGGTTTACCTATAAATGTATTACTATAAGTCAGAAAACAGACCATGGTTTACCTATAAATGTATTACTATAAGTCAGACAACAGACCATGGTTTACTCTACAAATGTATTTTACTCACAGTCTGACAATGGATGATTGTTTCCATTATAAATGTTTTTTCTCACAGTCAGATCACGTACGACGGTTTCCTCTACATATGGTAACTAACTTTCTGTGATTTCATTCCATCTTTGACAATATCAAAATAGCTTTACAGAATAGTGTTTAAATAATACCAAGAAATTTATAACCATTGTTATAGACAGGAGTCATTATATACCAGGTCACTAAGGCAGGCTGGACAGTATGTAAATACAATACCTTCTTTTTTGTCTTTGTATAGTTTCACATGAGATGTGTCTACATTCCTTAGTATGTTACACAGATCAGCACACGACTGCCAAACATCAACATCAGGTCTACAACAAAAAATTACCTTTTTAATATAACATGATGTCCACAATATAAAATAACCTAAATAATATAACACTGTCTTCAGCATAAAATTATCTTAATAAGAAAACATAATATCTATAACATATAATTATCTTAATAATATAACATAATATCTACAACATAAAATTATCTAAATAATATAACACTGTCTTCAGCATAAAATTATCTTAATAACATAATGTCTACAACATAAAATTATCTTAATAATATAACATAATATCTACAACATAAAATTATCTAAATAATATAACACTGTCTTCAGCATAAAATTATCTTAATAACATAATGTCTACAACATAAAATTATCTAAATAATATAACACTGTCTTCAGCATAAAATTATCTTAATAACATAATGTCTACAACATAAAATTATCTTAATAACAATGAGATATTAACATTTGGTCTACAACATTAAATGCTGTATATCAGGATATTTTTCCATCAACTGGAGATCAAATCGACCAGACAAACTAGATAAGAGAAAACATCATTTCTTATAGAAGTGTTCATGACTAGAGAGTGCTCTGGTGCATATTGGCACATCAGCTGTATAGATGTATTATTCCCGCATTTACAATGAAAAGAAGAACACCTGCAAATTTTGCAATTTACTTTTTTCGTAATTTTGAAAGGATTGCTAAATTCGCAAAAACCTCATTTTTGTATTGGGGGGGGCTGGCTCCTGATGTCACTTACTTGAAACAAAGCTTGTGTATGTATGGAGGCAAGTTCAAGAGGTTACTTACCCAAGAGTAAATTCGTGAATGTTTGGTGGCGGGTTCCATAGGTTTGGATTACAGTACATCCAGTCCGTCCACACCTTAATACCAGGTACCTGCTCCTCTAGCTCACGACTAAACATGTGGGCGGGGTAGTCATTAGACACCAGGTGTTCCTTCAGCTGTTCTGAACACCGACGTACCAGGATACCAAACATATCCAAGCCAAGTTGTACTGCCTGTTCCTGGAGTTCTGACCTCAGAAGATCAGAACCAGGATCTGATGGTGATACTGTTGAAAGAAAATGAAAATATCTTGATTTATTGAAGAATAATTGTCCCATCAACAGGTTGACCTGGAGGGGAACATGTGAATATGTGTGTCAGAAGCTTTACAGAATGTGTAAACAAAAAATATCAAACGAAAAAATATCAGAGGTCTGTGAAAAAATTACTCTTCGTGATGACCTCTATTATCTCTGATGTCCTTGAAGTTGTGAAGAGTGTCCTTGTGAACACAACCTCACCCATCCTTATGTTTTATATACATCTGTATACACAACCTTATCAGAGTGAATTTTATATGTAAACATATAAAAAAATATAATATAAATATCTTACAAGGCATCTAGTTGATTTTTAGCAAGAGCACATCTAGGCTCTTTTCCACTTACTAAGCAGCCAGCTGTTAATCGTGCAAGTCACCAAAATAAATCATTAACTGATAACAGAAAACAACCAAGCAACAAAAACGTACTTGGTGACTGATGATCTGCAACATATCAAAGTGTTTAACACAGAACAGTTCACACAACATGCTAACTTACAAGGAGTCTTCAGAGCTGTGTTATCAATAGCAAACATGTTGATAGCCATAAGTTGAAGCAGTCTTGTGGGGCCTATTGCCCCTCGTCTAAGAAGTGCATCAAACTCTTTCAGCATCTGGGCACAACAAACAGGGAATGTTTCCCTCCTAAAAAGGAAATTTGATTAAACATATATTTCATCAAGATAAACACACGAGTCTGGTACAGGGTAATCCAAAAAATTCTGGACCAGAAAATACCCTGGTTCTAGAGGAATTAATTAATCCTGAACCAGACAATAATCTGGTTCTAGAGGAATCCATTAATCCTGAACCAGACAATACCCTGGTTCTAGAGGAATCCATTAATCCTGAACCAAACAATACCCTGGTTCTAGAGGAATCCATTAATCCTGAACAAAACAATACCCTGGTTCTAGAGGAATCCATTAATCCTGAACCAGACAATTATCTGGTTCTAGAGGAATCCATTAATCCTGAACCAGACAATAATCTGGTTCTAGAGGAATCCATTAATCCTGAACCAAACAATACCCTGGTTCTAGAGGAATCCATTAATCCTGAACCAGACAATAATCTGGTTCTAGAGGAATCCATTAATCCTGAACCAGACAATACCCTGGTTCTAGAGGAATCCATTAATACTGAACCAGACAATACCCTGGTTCTAGAGGAATCCATTAATCCTGAACCAAACAATACCCTGGTTCTAGAGGAATCCATTAATCCTGAACCAGACAATACCCTGGTTCTAGAGGAATCCATTAATCCTGAATCAAACAATACCCTGGTTCTAGAGGAATCCATTAATCCTGAACCAGACAATACTCTGGTTCTAGGGGAATCCATTAATCCTGAACCAGACAATACTCTGGTTCTAGAAGAAACTATTAATCATGAACCCAAAATAACCTAATCAATTGTTCTTTACACGCATAAAAGGTTTTGTTTTTGATGAATCATTTTCTCCTTTTGTTTGTTCCTTTCATTTATTGATCTAAATAGGTGCATTAGAAATGTAAAAATTGAACATAAATAGGTTTTCTTTTTAGATCTTGAATAAAATGATAAGTTAAGAAAATCAACTTACCCGACTTTAGTGAATAACTTTCCATGAACATTGAGAAAACTGAGAACAAATCTTTTATTCAGCTGGAAAACATAAATGAAACATACATAAGCACAACATAGCAAACTTATTTATACAAATCAAACAGCAAGGTAGCAAACTTACTTATACAACACGAACTTTAGCAAGGTAGCAAACTTACTGATACAACACAAACCTTAGAAAGGTAGCAAACTTATTTATACAACACGAACTTTAGCAAGGTAGCAAACTTACTGATACAACACGAACTTTTGCAAGGTAGCAAACTTACTGATACAACACGAACTTTAGCAAGGTAGCAAACTTACTGATACAACACAAACCTTAGCAAGGTAGCAAACTTACTTATACAACACGAACTTTAGCAAGGTAGCAAACTTACTGATACAACACAAACCTTAGCAAGGTAGCAAACTTACTGATACAACACGAACCTTAGCAAGGTAGCAAACTTACTTATACAACACGAACTTTAGCAAGGTAGCAAACTTACTGATACAACACGAACTTTTGCAAGGTAGCAAACTTACTGATACAACACGAACTTTAGCAAGGTAGCAAACTTACTGATACAACACAAACCTTAGCAAGGTAGCAAACTTACTGATACAACACGAACTTTAGCAAGGTAGCAAACTTACTGATACAACACAAACCTTAGCAAGGTAGCAAACTTACTGATACAACACGAACTTTAGCAAGGTAGCAAACTTACTGATACAACATGAACCTTAGCAACGTAGCAAACTTATTGATACAAAACAAACACCAACATAGCAAACTTACACAGTCTTACATTAACAGGAAGATGATATCCATTTAAATAATATTGCAAAACTGTAAGTTGGAATTTAGACTTATTATTTTGGAATTCAATTTGTTTTGTTTAAAGCAGAGATATATGCCAATTCATGATAATGAATCACAGATTGTTTGAAACCAATATTGTATGTCCCAAGGAAATAGAGCTAAACTCAAAGCGTAACCAAAACTTCCCCCTTAAGATTTTTGGTAAAAACACTTCATGATTTAAACTTCAACTTTCATTTAAGATGCAATGACAATTTAAATGTAAACATATTTACATTCTAAAGCAAATACACTGACAAATAGATCTGGTTATGTCTAGAAAAGGTCTGCTGGACAAAAGGATGGATGAACATACCATATGAGCCTTAGTATATTCCCATCATTTATTTTGATATGTTGTTCTGTGAGATAGTCCTCATCTACTACAAGGAGATTCTCACTCAAAATGAACCTGTCAGTTCATAGGGTGATAAACATAGCTAACAAACAAACTATAATTTGACCCTAACCTCAACAGCATCCAGTTTGGACAAGTCCTGATGAGCCCCCTCATCTCCGTTGTCCTCAGTACTTGTACCATCTGCTGATACCCACACCTCAATTCTTTCACCCTGCTGTTTCTTTTGCTTTCTCAGCTGCTGAGACCTTTCTTTTTCTTGTTCTCGCTTCTTCTCGGAGTTCTGGGCCTGATGAACAAAAGATCAATTTTCCAATTAAGCCTAAGTAAATAAATGTTTTCATCGACATTTGAGTAAAATGTTAGAATTCTCTAAGTCCAGTCTGACAAACAAGGAGGAGACAGGAAGTAAATTCAGAAACGAACTATTGTTATACGTACTATGTACAGTAAAACCTCTGTCCCGGTTTTTTCACTCCCTACAGAAAACTTTATTTTTGCTCAAGCTCAATATTGTGCTGATTAAACTAGTTTCAAAATCAAGCATTAGCGCATATCTGATTTACAACTCCATGTAATTCTATACAGTGTCATCATTTTGTGTAATGCTTCTTTGCTGTATATAGTAATTCTATAAAGTGCCATTACTCTGTGTAATGCTACTTTATCGTATTTGATATTTCTGTAGAATGATATTCTTTGTTGTAATGCTGTTCCACCTACCTTCTTCCTTGCCTCGTCAAACAATGATATCAGACTTTCCCGTGCTGTTAGGAACGGATTACTTGCCGCCAAACTTCTCATATAGTAGTAGACAGCATCAAGCTTCCTTCTCTGTCAGGGTTAACAAACAATATAATACAATAAAAACACAATGACTTAATTGCTGAGATTTTAAAGCTGACAAACCACTGTGCCAGAGAAATACAATACTTATAACCCAGCAATCCTCCTTCAACACATCCTCAAGTGCAATAACTAAAACTCATTTGAATGATTTCTATTTTTATCACCTCCACTACAGATATTGCAACACTAGTTGTGTAGAAACCTAGTTTTGATATGGACAACACACTGTGTAGAGGGCCAGTATCAATACGGACATCACTTACAGTGAAATGATTCAGCCTTGATAATGACGTCACTTATCATGAATAGAGCCATTACTGATACGGACGTCATTTTCATGAATAGGGCCATTACTGATACTGACATCATATATCATGAATATGGCCTTTATTTATGCTGACAACACTTACCGTGTATAGAGCCAAGATAGCCAGTTGGTTGTAGGGACGGCCATTCTTCGGAGCTATTTGCTGCGCCTTGGAGTACCAGCTGTAACAGTACAATATGATTTATTTCATTCAGTTTACAGTTTCAACCAATGGAAAAGTATACTGGAATTTCTCCTACAAAGACTGACAGCAGAGACATAATAATTCTTAATAAAAACAGTATTACAAAAAAGATTATTGATTTCAGTAAATGGTCACTTGAAAAGTTATACAATGTATATAGTAAATGTACACATATAAGTGCTTGTATTATACAGTAAAAAATTGTTTCTCAATATAGCAATAGAATATTCAATAATAAAAATATAGATTCAGAGAAGATGAAGGGAGAATTGAAAAATATTAAGCCCTTCTTTGTATCTATTTTCAAAAGACGTCTTTGCAGTCATTCCATATCTCCAGTTAGGTCATTAAGAACCTTACTTTCTTGCTCTTCCATAGTTGACCTTTCCGGTATCATTGCTCTGCTCTCTGTATCGAGCAATGTCACCGAGACAGATCAGAGTTCTCTGGGTACTGAGCAGAGCCAGTTTGACTGTTCGGGAGATATTCTCTGGGGGCAAGACACTGGTGTCCAAAAAAGCCTCAAGTTGGAAATTAAATGTCTGCTGCAGTTTCTGAAGAAGGCGCTCGTAAAATTCAGTTCCCTGTAAACACATTAAAGACACTGAACATTACTACTTTTAAAATAAAGCATAATTCTACTTTACAGTTTGCATACTGTAAATGTACTTATTTTTGGTGCTATGAAGTTTTAGCACAATATCACTTTTTGGCAAGTTAATGAAGTGATGGCTTTATGTATTCACAATAATGGCTATATAAGCATATCCAGTACAGAAACTGCAATAAGCATATTCATATCACTGCTAAAATATACAAGCTAACATTTACATGTCTCCAGTGAATAAAGAGCAGGATTTTATCTTGGTACCTGGTAACAGGAAATTGAGTTCGAAGATGACAACTATTAATATAAAGGAGCTGAGATTCAGTGACAAACCTGATTGAGTATATGAGTGAGCTGGCTTTTGGTTTCTTCATCCTTTTCCTCGGACAAGTTTTTCCTAAACACCTCTATTACTTGGTAATATACCGACTTCCACAGGAGCTGTTCTGCATTATGTTTGTTGGCTACATCCAAGTCCAAGAGTATCACCTGTTCACACTTACACTGTAGGTCTTGTCTAAAAATAGAAACAGAGACACTTGATAGTGTTTTCACTAATAACGAATGTATTTTACATTGTGGCTAATACCCTAAAAACTGCTTAAATCCTAGTTTTTATATCTGATCTCAGTAAGGGTAGTGAAATCCTAGTTTTTATATCTGATCTCTGTGAGGGTGGTGAAATCCTAGTTTTTATATCTGATCTCAGTAAGGGTAGCGAAATCCTAGATTTAATACCTGATCTCTGTGAGGGTGGTGAAATCCTAGTTTTTATATCTGATCTCAGTAAGGGTGCTGAAATCCTGGTTTCATACCTGATCTGAGAGAGGGTGGTGAAATCCTTGCTAGATAACCGCCTCGACACAAGATCACTCAACTGGCTGTCTAATGATAGGGACTCTTGAATCATTCGCTCCGCCATGGCGCGACATTGTGTCCGAGATCGCCCAGATACTGCCAATTCCTGGTCATACTCTCCCCTGAAGAAAAAAAATTGCTTAAATCATTACTATCCATATCTGTAGAGTGTTTTCTAAACTTTATTCATAACAACATGAACCCAATCATTCAACACAACTGTCAATATATTCTTATTATTAAAAATAACATACACAAAATAATATTATCATTCATTCTAAAATATTGTAATTCAAGTTTGATTAAACACTAATAACCATCTTCCTTTCTTTTCCAAAGTTCTAAATACATGTACAACCTAGAATCTCTTTCATTAAGATGATTACTAAAAGTAGTGAAAAGACACAACATGTGACCACTGTTTTTGTTACCAAGTCTACAACAGCTAATGTTCTGGGTACTTACCCTTGATAGTACGGTTCCCTCTGGTACATTTCCTCTGGATACATCGCCATGTCCCTATAAGGCACAGGGTACGGGAAATAGTAGCCTCCAGGTGTCCCAGGGTGTCCAGAAATAGGTACTGGGTGAGGACCAGAATGTCGTTGAGGAAAGCCATGGCCACCATCCACAAACCTAGGATCATAGTTTTGAAAGTAGGGTGCAGCTGGACCCATGGGCGGGTAGGCCTGATGGAAAGAAGGTGGCCCATGAGGTGAGGTAGGAGTGGTAGGATTATCAACATCCTGAAACTGTAGAGGTTTGCTATCTTCATGTAAGTTTTGTGACTTGTTTCCATCCTGAATCATTATGGGTTTGTTTGGATTATTGGGGTCAAAGAGTCTTCTTTGTCCTGCCCCACCTCTAGACGTGTTTCCAGAGGTACCACTGTGAACTTGAGGACCTTTAGACCTTTGACTTTGACCTTCATCACGATAGCTCTGTGTCTCACTATGAAGTGCACCAGATGGAAGTTTCAGCAGTCCACCTCTGGGGGAGGTTCCTGTCTCATGCATGGTTTCATCGCGCCCTGAGAGTCGACGTTCATGACGGTCATAACTATAATGTTGATCCTTCCCATGGCCTCGTGAATCATGACTTTGTCCCCTAAAACTAGGATTATGAATGTCTTGTCCTTGACCTCTTTTATCATGACCATGTCCCCTGATGTCCTGACTCTGACCCCTGGAATCATGCCTCATGTCATGTCCTTGTCCTCTGTTGTCTCTGCTTCCAACCCTTGTATCTTGTCCTCGACTGCCTCTTGTGTCCTGCCCTCTGCCTACACTTCTACGGTCCTGCCCTCTCCCTACTCCTATTTTATCGTAGTCTTTGTCCTTTCCTGCTGGTCCTCTGTATTCCTCAGGACGGCCCCTTGATCCCTGCTTATCTTTGCTCCTCTCAGCACTCCGAGCTCTGCCCCGTCCTCTTCCACGAGATGTTGACCCTTGTCCCTGACCTTTTTGTCCTTGTTGATGTCCTTGTTGGTTACCCTGATAGTGACCCTGTCCATGACTTTGTTGGTGACCTTGACTATGACCTTGCTGGTGAATTTGACCATGTCCTTGTTGGTTACCTTGATAGTGACCCTGTCCATGACTTTGTTGGTGACCTTGACTATGACCTTGCTGGTGAATTTGACCATGACCTTGCTGATGACCTTGACTAGGTCCTTGCATTGTGACTTGGCGTTTCTCATTGTGATCTTGAGCAAAAGTTATCTTGAGGTTGAGATTTTCTGGATTGTTGAGAGCTTCACGACTAGAACTAATATCCTTGAGACTAGCATTACTACTCCTCCTACGTCGCCTTCCTTTTCGTGGCAGACTTAGACTGTGGTACATCTTCTCTCCTTCATCTCCATGGTAACTCTGAACACTCTGGACACTGGACACACTAGAGTCTCTACTGTGTCGACCATTTAGGGAACTCCGTCTATTTCTCCGTCTACTCCTGGGTAACTCATTGTACCACTGATCACTGCCATCATGTCTATCGCGGGAACCTGAGTTACGATTTTTATTCTCGTTGTATTGATTTTCTTTGGCTCTTGAGGGTCTGTATTGTCTCTCACTAGTTTTCTCACGATATATACCATATTCACTACCTGATTCTGACATTCTGTCTGGTTGTTTCTGATCAGAAGAACCCATTCCAAAGTCCATCCCAGGGAAATCCCCTTGTCTTTCCAGAAATTCCTTTAACTTCATTGTTTCATCCTGGACTTGTTTGGCCATTTCTCTCTCTACTTCCTTATCCCAATCCAGAATCCTGGTTGTTGTTTCATCATCAATGCTCAAGTCACTGGCAGTACTTACGTCACTGCTGACACTGCCAGTCCTTTGTCGACGCATGGTTGAAAGTGAGTACCTTTTAGGGGGTCCCTTGGTCATAGGTTGACCTTTGGGAGGCTTTTGTTTCAGATTTCCATTACCACCTTGCCCGCTGCCTGTTACTGATGAATTACTGTTCCTTCGTTCAAAGATCATGGTTGGTATGTGGTTACCATTGCCATCTTCACCTTCGTCCGGAGCATCAATAATTGACACAGTTGTCTGTTTTACGGGACGATCACGTGGACGCCGCTGATTAATTCTTTGTGGTTTTGGCGGTTCTGATCCAGTAACAGGATTGGCTTGAGAGGTACTGACATTATTTCGATTCTGTTTGTCTTCTTTCTGTTCAATATCATCCTTTTCCACAATCCGTAATTCCACATCCCAATTTTCGCCACTAGGTGGACTGTTTTCCTTTTGGACATTTCCTCTACCTCCTCCTTTTTCTCTTGGCCATGTGCCATATCCTTCCTCTCGATTCTGTCCCCTCCCAAACCCTCCTCCACGTTTACCTCCTCTGTCCCCCATAAATTGTCCTCTCTGATTTTGTCGTTTATCTCTTGCAAATTTCTGACTGTGGTTGTCAGTTCTGTTCTTATCTTGATAATGACACTCCTCTTGAACTCCAGCTGACCTCAATCTTTGACCACCAGTTTGAGATTCTCCTTGACCACCACTTAACCTTGACTCACTTCCAGCTCTCTGAGGTGTATTTGAGGCCTCATCAGGCTTTGATCCCTGAGGTGAGGAAGTTTGATTCACAAATGTGATTTTGACATCCATGGGTGAACATTTCCCAAAATCTATTTTACGCAGAGAGGTATTGTCATCAAACAGAGGAGAGGCAACATTTGATGGAATTCTTGCGGGATCATCAAGCTCCTCTGACTCAGAGTCTTTTTGACTTTGCTCTATCAGTTTTCCCTTTGGAATATATCGCTGAATCTCTGGTCTTTTCCCTGACTTGGATCTTTTCTTGGCGTCTCCAGTACTGACCAGTCCATCTTCAGACTGCACTTGCAGATTACGAATGTTTGTGAGGACCTCATCAATCTGTTGTTTACAGAAAAAGAAATACACTTTATATTGTGACCTTATTCCAAGTTAGTGTTAATGAATGAACATGATATAAATTCTCAAATCATTTCATTTCCTGTCATATTCAATTCACTGGTTCTAATTCATCCTTTGAATGTACAAGTTTACTAGCCTATCCTCTTGTAAACTCGAGTAAACTAAACACTTTGTTATCTTTTATTATCTTATCCTTCATAACATTTTTTACATTTCATACATACATAGACTATATCTATTCATTGTTCAAACATATTTATGGCATTTAAATTCTATAATTCTTTAATCATTTTTTTTTCTTTCAATATTTTCTTATACAATTAATAATATATATATTTTAACGTTAGCAAAGCTGCATTATAATATTCATCTTATTTTGAAATACATGTACTGCCTGGTTACAATTCATGTGAAGATTTATACATCAGAATACTGACAGGACTCCAGGATTTATCAATCTGACAGATTCTCATTGATATTTCTTTAAAGAGCTGGTCACTTAAATTTATTGATAAACCGACACATGTTTAGCATTTCCATTTACTGTCCATCCATCAATTTTATATCCTTATATGATCATGTATGTTAATACACTAGACTGTACTTTTAGACATATAGAAATAATTCCAAATTATGAAATAATAGTATTGTTTGTTTAAATTCATTTGCCTGCTTTATCACTTATCACAGTAAGAGTCATTTTGAGGCAGGATTTCTTTATAGTAGCTGGTGGCTACCACTCTGAACAATATACAGGAGGTCAATTTTCTGCTGTTGACAGCAACAGCAATTGGTATTAAGTATCTTGCTCAAGAAAACAAATGCAACGGTACAGAATGGTTCAATTTAGCTGAAAATACAAACAGCACTACGCATGGTTTGCTGAGCTACACACGTCCTCACCTAACGGATCAAAGATCGACAATCTACTGAGCTATTACAGCCTCTAAATTACCAGCAGGTGTCAAACAATCAATAGTTTACTTTTTTCTACCTTTTACTACACAAACAATTCAAAACTTTACCTCGTTTTCTACACAAAGAATAAATACTCAACACTTTTTAATACACAAATGATAAAATATGATACCTCTTTTTCGACACTGTTCTCCTTGCTGCTGTTAGTTGCTGACCCATGGCTTTCTACATCTAATTCCTCCTCCCAACATTCTCCTTCACCTTCTGCCTCTCCATTCCAATTCCCTCCTCCTGCTTGTTCAAGCTGTTGTTTGTGCCTTAAAATACTTGGTGGTTGGTACACTCCTCTTGTTGGGCGTTTCGGTCTCTTTTCCTTTTTGTCCAATCTATTGGCTCGTTCATCTGAAAAAAAAAAATGAAACAGATCATGCCACAGATCAAACACAAGTTTGGAAATTGCATTACATGCAGGACAATTAACACTGAATGTAACTGTCCTCAGTAAATGTTGTACATATTTAGGACATATCATTATTTCAAAAAGGATATATGCTCAATAACACCCATACATTCACAGAACTTAATTTTGTTTCGGTTAACACACATTAGTCATATAGCCACATCTCGTCTCCTCACATGCCTACATAATCTTGCCATATTAATCTTTCTTCCTGCAAAGATTCAGACAACAACTCTTTACTCTCTCTTATTCACTTCTGTGCCTTTGTATAATTGAGCAATTCCTTATATCACAATTTTGACAATGAGGTAATTCATTTTTATAAGTGAGATATAAATGAGAGTATGTGTTTATTTTCATCTGATTTATTTTAATATCTGTCATGACTTCTGAAAAATGTGCTGGATATTGCAAATTCTTAACAAATCTCTTTGAAGACCTCCTGTCCTAATTTCTATCCCAATATGGCTGGGTACAGAAAATGTAGTTTAACTTTATGTTTGTTTCAGCTTGTAGATAAGAACAGACCTTTCAATCTGTGAGTGGATTACATAGGAAAATGTCATTTTTTCCTATAATTATCATTTGAATGCTGACCCAGGCCCTAGTGTGGGTCACTTATTTCATTATTTTCTAAAGACACAATCCTAACAGTTATCAACAAAGTCTAATATCAACAGTTAATCAAATTAAGATAATATGCTGAAATCAATGTGCATGCATGATAACCGGTATTTAGTTACAACTACCATCAGTGATACCAGGATTTATCTTTTTTATCTATTTATAACAAATTTGAAGTTCGAACTGATTATCAGTTGTAATGTTATTTTGATTTAAATAATTAAGCCTCATCACAGACTTAAATATTACCTAAAAGTCTGACTATACATAATTGTGGTTAGGAGGAACAACTTACTTTAGTAATGACTGTACAAGAAAACCGAACATCCACAGAGCTTTGAGCTTAGAACCAAATCTGGTGAATAAGGATGTCAATTCAACAAAAATTGTCATTTGAATATCTGTCGATTCATCATTCGAATATTCAAATAGTTTTCATATCCATAACATATGGTATTAAACTTTAAGGAGTCAGTCCCCATATGTACACTAGAATATCAGTAATGTTTTACCAATATGGACAGAATGATGCATGTACCCACAATCCACAATGGTTCCATTTCATCCCCACCCCCTAATACCAGAACTAAACCGCAAAGGAAAGGTTAATTTAACAAATAAGATCAACTTCTACACCTATTCTTCTGATTATGAATTCAAATTGTGAAAATATCTTGAAAGGTGTCATTGGAAAAGGCATGTTGTGGAAACACAAAGATAGATAGATATCCACTCATATTTCAAAATTTTCAGAAAATAGAATTGTTCTTAAATTACTATCTATAATTGAAATATCATCATAGGATTTCATCTGCTACAATGATGGCCTTTGCTATATGTATAAGGCCCATAACCATGTTAAATGTAAGTTAAAGTCAACAAAAATTTGATTGATCATACAACATCTCTTTTATTGAGATCGCCAAAGAATTTCTCAAAAAGTGTGTCAATATGACCATCACTATGCACCCATTGTCAATGTGATGCTTCGAATGTCTAAGGGAAAATGTCATCCGATATTTATATAAACCATATGTCATAATGTCCATAAACACCTAACAGTAAGTACTTAAAATGTTGGTTAAAAGGACTGACAAGGCTATATGACCAAATTTCACTACAATATTACAGGTATGGCAGTGATCTTTGTTGCTTCACGCAAATGAGGTGTAAAAAACATCTGAATGGGGACTTCAGACCCTCTGGAGATAGGTTTATCAGTGTCATGGTGAACTGTACAGGTGTAAAACCTTGAAAACACTATATACTTCCTTGATTGTTTCGCTGACAAAATTCTATTCATAGAGTAAATTGGACATACCACTCGTCAACAGAGAACTGATAAAATTTAGCAATTTTTCTAATGTTAATATTTAACAATTGTGAAAACAATTAGTTTGCATTATCTTCCTGTTCCAATACATATTTCATCATTCACTGGCATTCCTAATAATAGACTCAATTATTTCAGGCATCCAACCATTTTCAAATTAACACTTTTGTATGTTTACAATATCATTTTGGTGTCTTCATCTATTTTTCTTGATATATTTTATGCCATCTCACATGAAGGAAATGTAATATTTACATGGATGTGTTTTGTAAATCCTATATGATATATTTTATATTTTGATACAAACATATTTAATTGAGAACATTGTCTCTTGTTGGTGACTTGATATCACAGTAATGCGAGCAAAAATTGCTGCAAAATTCAAGTTTTGTTCTGCATCAAAGCAGCATGAGTCGACTTCACTATTGTTATTTGTTTCATCGACAACTAGAATTGCATAATTTATGTTTGGGAATATTTCAGTTCGAAACGTTTGCTTCGATAACGTTACCATTGAATTTCAAAAACGCTGAGTTAGAAAATATTAAGCTTTGAATGGGGAGATGTTATTATAACAATATAACGAAATTATCTACGTTGGTGACAATCTGACAGATCATGAAAATCCAAACAGACTATCTTTATTCGTCCACAACTTTGCTTTAAGGCAGAATCAAGATAGCAGTTTGATGTTATGTTCACGCTTTGACATATCCTTTATATGGAAATACTCAAAATATTTTGAAAATTTACAGTTACTTATGGACCAAAGAAAGTTTTTATATTTTTCTATTTCCATTACAATTTTTCGAGAAAGTTTGCAGTGTAACTGCTTTGGCATACATACCTTCTTTTACTTGAATTCCTTGATGTGCTAACGATTTCTCTGTTTTCTTGTGTACAATATTTTCTAATTCATTGTAAGAAATCCGAACAATATCTGTTTTCGCAGCCATTTTCTTCAGCCGCCATTATCGTATCTCCTCAAAATGAAGAGTTCCACGTTTAGAGTCCCGCTAAAATTTCCAAGTAAGAACAAAAATCTTGTTGTCATTTTTTTTACCGTGACTGTTAAAGTAGCTTTGCTAAATCGGAACATGAACTGTCTCATACAATTATATTTATATGCGCGTTCTTGTTAAGCTTATACACCTATGCTATCACATATTTGGTATATTTCAAAGAGTGAAACGTCAAAAAAGCAATGCCATCATTTCACATTCGGCCCTAGATTTTGACAGAGAGCGATAATCTGGCATTAATATACTGTCATATCGGTCCAATCTCGGGTTACATCACGATGTTTCGCACCCTTTAATTTTACTGACCCATATTCAAGGTCACAGAGGTCAAATGTGTTAAAACCTTTAAACGATTTCTTCCAAAATACTGGAAGGCCTGGACTCATTATATTTTGCTGGAAGGTTCCTTTGATGAAGCCCAACAAAGTTTGCAAAAAGAAATGACCTTGACCCATAGTCAAGGTCACAGAGGTCAAATGTGTTAAAACCTTTAAACGACTTCTTCCAAAATACGAGAAGGCCTAGAATCATTATATTTGGCTGGAAGGTTCCTATGATGAAGCCCAACAAAGTTTGCAAAAAAATTACCGTGACCCTTCTCAAGGTCACAGAGGTCAAATGTGTTAAAACATTTTAACGACTTCTTCCAAAATACCAGAAGGCCTAGAATCATTATTTATAGCTGGAAGGTTCCTTTGATGAAGACCAACAAAGTTTGCAAAAAGAAACGACATTGACCCATATTCAAGGTCACAGAGGTCAAATGTGTTAAAACCTTTAAACAACTTCTTCCAAAATACTGGAAGGCCTAGAATCATTATATTTGGCTGGAAGGTTCCTATGATGAAGCCCAACAGAGTTTGCAAAAAAAAAAAAAAAAAAAATCTTGACCCATATTCAAGGTCACAGAGGTAAAATATGTTAAAAAATTTATAGCGATTTCTTTCAAAATACCGGAAGGCCTAGAAACTTTATATTAGGCTACTATGTTCCTCTTATGGTGTCCTACAAAGTTTGCCAAAATAAATTACCTTGACCAATCTTCAAGGTCACAGGAGTCTAATGTGTTAAAACGTTTAAACAATATCTTCCAAAATACTGGAAGGCCTAGAATCATTATATTTGGCTGGAAGGTTCCTATGATGAAGCCCAACAGAGTTTGCAAAAAAAAAAAAAAATCTTGACCCATATTCAAGGTCACAGAGGTAAAATATGTTAAAAAATTTATAGCGATTTCTTTCAAAATACCGGAAGGCCTAGAAACTTTATATTAGGCTACTATGTTCCTCTTATGGTGTCCTACAAAGTTTGCCAAAATAAATTACCTTGACCAATCTTCAAGGTCACAGGAGTCTAATGTGTTAAAACGTTTAAACAATATCTTCTGAAATATCGGAAAGCCTAGAATCATTATATTTGGCCAGTATGTTCCTTTTATGGAGTCCAAGAAAGTAAAAGAAATGACCTTGACCCAGTCAAGGTCACTGGGGTCAAATGCGTTAAACGTGGAATATATGCACAGATATAGTAATGTTGGTCATAAAGATCCAGGTGAGTGATACAGGCCCTCTGGGCCTCTTGTTAATTTTCCTAGTTATGGTTTAACTCTGTTAGCAATGGAACCAGAAGCTATTTTATAGACAGTATTTAGAAGAGAAATTGGATGCCAATTCTTTATAAAATGCCTGGGTTTATCCCCCTCAGGTAAACAAGTTATCATACCCCGTCTCTGAGTGACAGACAATTGATCGTTTCTAAAACCATGATTTAAAGACCTAACTACAATGTTCCCCAAATCTTTCCAAAATTTTTTTTAGATTCCACTGTAAACCTATCTGAACCTGGACTTTTATTGTTTTACATGTTTTTTAGAGTATCAGAAGCTTCCTTAAGAGTAATGAGACCTTCCAAGCTATCAGATTATACCTTACTAAATTTTGGAATGTGGTAATTTTTCGAAATTTCATCTAAATATGCATCTTCTATGTCTTTGTCTTCACTATATAAATGCTCATAAAGAGACTTCACTTCCCGTAAAAGGTAGATCAGTCTTGATGTATACTAATAAAGTCAAAAATTAAAACTTTGGATTTCTGTGACTCTGATCTGTGTTAGTAAAAGATGTTGTACTATCATAGATATTGCTGTACATTCCTTCAGTATAATTCAAGTGGTCTACGGTATTGGTTTCATCCAAAGGTTATTACATCTAGTATTCCAAGAGAACTCTCACCAACGTTTTGTGGAATTGTGAGGAAAAAAATCTTGTTGTGAAAGCCAAGTTTGTCTTGTTATGTCATTTATGGTCTATGTTTACATTCTATGCACATTCTATGAACATTATATATAATTCTATATACATTTTATATCAATGGTGAGAAGTCTGGTCTAGTTGATGTGACAAGCGGTGTACCCCAAGGCAGTGTCCTTAGCCTGTTCTATTTCTGATCTATATCAATGACCTCCCTGACGTAACACAACACAGCACTATGAAATTGTTTGCTGACGACTTTAAGCTTTTCAAAAGCACCATTAACCCATCTGAATCACAAGAACTCCAATCAGATATTGACAACATTATCAAGTGGAGAATAGACTGGAAAATATATTTGAACACAAAGAAATGCAAACACCTAAACATCGGCAACATTGATCAGAACATAAAATATTATTTTCCATCTAACAAACAAATAGAAAAGGTTAACAAAGAAAAAGATTTAGGTGTAGTGTTCGACAACAAATTAGAATTTAGTGAACATGTGAGTCAAGCAGTTAACAAAGGGAATCATGTTGTTGAATTAATCTTTAAAACTTTTGTCTTCACGGACATTGTTTTCAAACTTGTACAAAAGTTTAATGCGCCCCAATCTAGAGTATGCTACTCAGGTATAGTCACCTGTCTTAGTAAAAAGATCAGATTGCAATAGAGAATGTTCAGTGCAGGGTCACTATGAGAGTACACTCCATAAAGAACTTACAATATCATGCCAGGTTAAAAAAGCTAGGTCTTCCAACTTTAGAGTATAGACGTAAACGAAACGATATGGTTGAGGTATAACAACATTGACAAACTAGACATAGACAAACTATTTACTATGTCCACAGTCTCTGCTAGAGGTAATAGTAAAAACTTTTCAAGAAGCATATGTCATTAAAGGGACTTTTAGTCGACAGGTAGTAGATCTTTGGAATTCTCTTCCAAACACCGTAATAGAAGCCCCTACCCTAAACACTTTGCAGAGAACGAACACTTGCAACAAGTACCATTCAAGTTTTATCCTAGATTTTATTTGGCACAACCGGACAACAACGAGTTGACTCGACAAAATGCGCCTCAATTAGCTGAGATAAGCTAACAAGTGGTGTCTATGAAGAGGTAATAGGTACATACATTCAATATAATTCTACAAACACATTCTATTTGATTATACAAAATTCTATATTTGCATTCTATATAATTCTATTAACATTCTTTATACATATTCTAGATAATTCTATATACACATTATAGACATTCGATATATACATTCTATAAACATTACGAAGAAAAAGAGATCCAACGTCCAAGAGGTAAGGCTGGTAAGTCCGGTTACACTCCACAGCGGATTACCTGAGGGCTAAGCGGGACTCCGCTATTATCTGTTTACTTGCATTATGACGTCACCAATCAATTACGTCATTACAAATAGTGTACTCTCTATGACGTTGGTGGAAATAACATGTGTAGTTGCTAGGCACAGGAGTATATAAAGTCCTGCTTTTTGAATTTGTACTGTTCTGAGGACGGCATACCTAGTGTGCCGAAACTAGTCAACTAATAAAGTTACAGAAGATCTTCATTGGCGTTGTCTGGTCCTGTTCACCTATTTTATTCTATAAACATGTACACCTGTTGCTGTCCGTTATGCAGATCATCATTACAAAAGAATATTCCGTCATTTTAACAGTTTTTGGTCACTGTTTCTACGCCAACAAGAATGACCTCATAATGGGCATCATTTATAATACCTTAATTGTTAGGTTTGTTTATTTTAACTGTACATTTGTATGGAAATGTCTCGATACCAACCAGAAAGAAGCAGTGTTTATTGAGCGATGACCAATACAATGTCCTTGTAAGCATCCTCTATACTCCAGGAATTACAATCAATTTCACTCACTGCTACCCTGGAACATGTCGAGGCAAAATTGAAGACTCCATGCACAAGACCTTGTGGACAAGACGAAAAGCCTACTTTGATCAAACAAACCTCGAGGTCGCATAAGGTACATTATAATGGATTTGATGTTGCGTGTCACTCGTTAGTATTCTTCAAAAGGAACGGTTCAGCCTGTGATTGGTTAGTTTTATTTCTCTTGAAACCAATCAAATTACTTTGCTTGTGCCTTCAATTATGGCATGGCTTTCAAACATTGACATCCTGCCTTCAAAATGGCTTTTCCATTTGAGGGGTTACACTGTCAACTATAAATAATTTATTGTAGTTTAAACCAAGTTATCATCTACATAAGACAGCAAAATGCATATCATTGGGTGGTTATCCTAGAATCGCATACCATAAGGTTTTAAATACCACTTATATACATTTAGGTACTAATTACAATGAAATTTCTTTCTCTGATATTTTTATAGTATACCACAACATCTGTCACCCAAAAATCCCTACTAGTCTGAAATAACGTAGAATTTTGACAAAATTTGGTCAGAAGCATCCTTGGTAAAAGTTCAACAGATTTTTTTGTAAATGGTGGGTCTTGGCATCCAGAAGCCTGAAACGCAGGCCCAAAAGGGGATATTTTAAAATCCAGGTCCTTTTTTTAGGAATCTTTGAATTTTTCACAAATTTGATATGAAGCATACTAAGGTCAAGATGAATCAATTTTGAAAAAATGGTAGGTCTTTGCCCCTTGGGACTGACAAATAGAGGAAAAATAATAAATTCATTGAAATTCTACTCCTCCTGCAGGAATGAATGAATTTTGTCCAACTTTGGTCTGATATATTGTTTGGTGGAGACTAATCAATATTTGTAAACAGTGTATTTTGGTCCTTTTGGACAGGAGGGGCATGGCCCAAAAGAGGAAATAAAGCAAATTCTTTAAAATCCTACTTTTCCTAAAGAACTGATTGGATTTTGTCCCAAAATTATCTGAAGCTTTCTTCAGTTGAGGGGAAGCAGTTTTGTATATAGGGTGGGTCTCGGGGAGCCAATAGGGGAAATAGTGCCAGTTCTTTAAAATCCTACCTTTCCTGTAGGAATGATAGGATTTTGTCCTTATTTGGTCAGAAACATCCTTAAGTGAAGGAGAATCAAATTTGTTTAAATGGTGGGTCTCAGCCCTCTGGGACAGGAGGGGTTTAGCCCCATCGGAGAAATAGAGCAAATCTTTAAAATCCTACTTCTCCTGTAGGAATTATAGCATTTTGCCCAAATTTGGTCCGATGCATTCTCAGGTGAAGGAGAATCAGTTTTGTGTGAACAGTGGGTCTTGGACACCTGAGGGGGGAGAGGTGGGAACCAATTAGGGAAATGTAGTTAATTCTTGAAAATACTATACATAATAGGAATGATTGGGTTTTGCTGAAGTTTGGTCTGAATCATTCTTGAGTGAAAAGGAAAAAAATTTGCCAGGTGAGCAATACAGGCCCTATGGACCTCATTTCATATCCTCTTGGGAAATGTCAATCCACACTTGAATTTCTCTGCACGCTAAGTGTGTAGTATGTAGTATAATCTGGAATGTTGCCAATGTTTAAAACTGCAAACCTAGGGAACAAGTGGTCTTCCAGATTAATGTCCAAAATCGATTAGTTTTCTGTAGCAAAGAGCCTATTAATGCATTTCGTTGGACAAAAAATACAACAAAAAGAGTTGTACGAACCAAACTTTGTCTCATTTGTATTACATTTCATTCTCAATTGTATATCTATATTATATGTCCCTGATATAGTTTAAGCAAATTTCCCACAATCTTTCACTTTCAAGTGACTCCATTTCTATGAGGGGACATTTTCCTATTTATTCACCATATTCTGATTGAAGATGAAAAAAGACAGACAAAAAATTGCTCTTTTTTCCTCTCTAAAAATCTATTTTTCATACCAGAAAATAAGTCATTTATATTTTAATACGAAAAAATCATTTTGATGATATACATGTATTAATATATATATATACATGTATGAAGAGATGGATTTTTTTTATATCTGCATGTAACTGAATAAATATTCAAAATGGCCCCTATGTCTTTGTGATAAGAAATTGCTATCAACTTTCACACTACTTATTCAAAATGGCCCATGTCACTATTTTCTAAGTTCCTCATTAAACGCTCAATGCTAAAACCAAGCAATACACCTGGCTCTCATTTACAGAACTTCGCTGCATTGCAATGCTGCACATATTTTAGAGATTAGGCACTGGGGCCACGTTCCTGTAGAACAATCCTACATGTACCAGCACCATATCATCCTGGCCAATATATACCCTGAAGTGACTTCATTTAAATCTTTTTATCCAAATTTCAACTCAATTGGTCAAATTCTGCATCCTCTACCTGCATTTTGTAGAGCCTTCCCACTTGCATTTTTTTTTTTTTTTCATTTAGCAAATTTAAATATAAACAGAGTAGTACTAAGTTTCAAAATATGGGCTGCACGAAAATTCCAACTGTTTGCCCAATTCAGCATCTGCATCCTGCATTTTGTAGTGCCAATGTACATCACACATGTAACATTAGGTCTCTGCTATGGACAGCTAAAACGTATGGATGGATGAACAGACACTATTGAGAGATTAGAAAGTCAGAGTAAAATGATTAAATGTGATTCCTTTTAATTCTCAGGTTTTTGAACAGGAATCTCCAGTTTATTCTTCTAAATTTGGTCGTTAGATTCAAACTGAAGATTCTTAACAAGAAGATCTATTATTTAGATCAATATAATGAGTTTAATTCTTAATCTTTGTTGATTGCAGTACTTGCAGTTGCTATAAAATGCTAAAGTACAAAAAGTATTGAATTTTAAGTAACATACCGGTATTCACAATTTCTAGTTTGGGAAAGACTTTAAAACTGGAGTTTTCCATTTTTGATCCTTTAACATGTACGTTGATATATAAGTTGAAATAAATAAACCACATATAAATCATAGTATGGAAATGTTTTAATTTTATCACATAGCAGTGAATCTTCTTCATCATAGCTTTGTTTTATATTCTAATCATGTTAAAACAATTCCTCTCTCAACATTTTTTGACTGTTCTCTCTTCCCCGTAGAAACGAGAACCTAATATCACACAGTCTAACACATGGTGTTAAACAACTTCAAAAGTTAGGAAACAACCAAAAACAAGGAAAACTATTTCACTGGCATAAGGTAGTACAAAATGCTGAAAAAGACACAATATGTCCTATCTAACATATAAACTGTTCGAAGTAGTGTTCAACATTAAACTTAGTGGTCTTAGCCATCTTTATGCGATCAATTTGTTTCTCTAGTATGGATAACAAGTCTGTGTTATTTCTGTATAATATATCAAAAAACATCTCTGAAAAAAAAAAATCCAATAAAATTAGAGTATGTGTGTGGTCTGTACCCCTTGGAACATCTTATATATGATGGGAGTCCTCGGTGTATTACTGTAGCACTGTATTTTGCACCATTAGATGACTGTATAGCACTGTTGTTGGGAGTTGTTGCACCTCTTTCATAGATAATAAATTTGCAGTCTGCCCTTCAAACAAGTTGTCTCTGTTGCTGATATACTCTAGGACCAGTTGTTGGCTACAAAGTCTTCTCCCTTTTTGATGTTTGCCTTCAGTTCTCCCATGGCAGCACTAGCTAGTTCAATTTCATATTCAATCATCTTACCAACTCCCAAGTTGGTGTCAACGCCATTTTCCTGAAAAATAGAATCAAACAATGTTATCCTAGACGAATATATTTTTATACACATCCTGCAGTATCTGTTCGCCTGTTTGTTGACTTTTGTTTCAAACAATGGTAATTATTATCCAATTATATGAAATACAATACAGTGGTTCAGTACAAAGATAACATTTTGATGTTGAAGAGATATAAACCCTAGATTTCTGTTTTATGTAATCTGAGATTATTTCCAGGTCTTGCATATACAAAGAAATGCAACTTCAACTTTATGGTTAAATGTAATGATATTTTTGAGCAATATGCCTAAATGTAAAATACAGTAGTTAATGTCAAATATTGGACCACCCGTCTTCAATTTTTTTGAGATTTTTTTCAAATGAGGACCTCATAAGGACACCATGAATTAGGGTACGATCATATACACAAAGTTGAAATAACGTCAGTTGTCAGACCGATCCCTAATATTGCGTGTGCCCTCCCCAAATGTTATATTGTCTCTTAATTCCTTGGTAAGTGCATTGGCCAATTGGCAGAAGATATTTGGGATGTTTGCTCAATTCCGAATTCTAATTCAACCTATAAGTGTTCGATTGGGGACAAATCGGGGCTACATGGAAGCCAATACATAGGGACGATGTTCTGGTTTGCAAGACTGTCCCTACAAACTCCTGTAACTTGTGGCCTCGCGTTATCATACTGAAAAATCAATAGTGCCTTTTAATGAAAGGCACATCATGTGACCCAAGGATCTCACTTCAATAGTGTACAGTTGTTAAATTCCCCTAAATGATCACTATAGGTGTCTTTAAACCATAGGAAATTCCTCCCTAAATCATAACCAATTCATCCCCATATCTGCTACAAAACACAAGCATCTGCATGATGCTCTCGTCGACGCTGGTATTGATGAAAAATGATGGTATTGATTAAAATAATGTAATCAAGATTCATCCATGATGAACAGGAACCTCCAACATCTTGTCAAGAAATGTCTGGACACATGTGCTTTCAACATTGAGGTGTCAGTGGCAAACCAACGCACTAGTAACCATGGCATAAGTTTGCCTCTCACATTCTATTTTTCACAGTTTTTTTTTTGGTAGATTCGACAGTATCCAATGCCAATGGTATTTTGTGCCATTTCGGCTGCTGTTAATCTCTTGTCATGCAAGTGGGCAAGTCTTATGAACCACTCTGGATGTGACATGTGGATGTCCAGATCTCCTTCATAAACACCTCCCATGGCATTGAGGCGTAAAACAAATCAACACATAGTCAACTTATGAACTCCTGAGGGAGTAGTGACCAGTTGTTGTGTGCTACCTCCTGTGAGCATTGCAAGAGCCCAGTGGGATAGCCATTGCATATATGTAAAAACAATAATTGATTGCAAATTTGTTGGCAATCACATATCTTGGTGATACTTAGAAATTGACACTATTGCCCTGGTATTCCTCTTACTTTATATATGACCATGTAAATTTGATACAAAATATTCCACAATGAAACAAGTTGCATTTCTTTATCCTTTCAATATATATTAAGGTGGCAAAGAATCTTACCCCGAGAAGGATAGGAGTAGCAAAGTAGCTGGCATCTGTCTCGTTGGATTTTACAAAAGCACACTCAACTTGTCCTTTACCACCAGCCAAAGCTTCAAGAAGCTTTTCTGCAAACCTGGCTGCAGCAAAAGCCATAGACAGAGTGGCTGATCCCTTTGGACAAAAAAAATATGATTGAGTGAATTTATTAATAGATGTAATTTCAATCATCAAACTTGATGCACAAAACCAATATCTTAGAAAAAAAAGTACATTATCATTAACCAGCTGTGCCATTAATAAGAAATCATCCATAGTGAATTGATATTAATTTATATACTTAAATTGACAAGTGTAATTAAACCAAAAACAAGATATTTGACTTTCGATAGCAGATTTCCTTTACACCATGTACAATTATATGCTCATTAAATGTTTTTTACATTGATTAGATGATCAGAGATTGCAAAATTTTCGGCAAAAGTTTTCTCATGATTGAATTATTTGCATGTACATTGCACGAGAAACAAGTGTTCTAAGGGAGACAACTTACAGCTCCAGCCTTGGCCTCTACAACTTCAGTACCAGCATTCTGTATCCTCACAGTTAATGCCTTGCGTTGTTCCTGGAAATTACATAATACATGAAATTCAATCCCTATTACATCATATATCGTAATGGAGCTTCAGCTTTCAACAAAATACACTGTGTTATTTTTTAGACACCTTGTTTTGTTGATGAATGGTTCTCACAAATTCCATCAACAATACATCATCACTTTCTAAGGAAGTTATCAATATGAGGGCATAATAAATTTCTTTAACACAAAACAAAACCTAAATTAACATGATTGATTTCACAACATTAAAACTAAACTTCAAACATTGCTTTATTAATATCAAACATAACTGATCAATCATCACTTCCCAAGTTCCCCTGTAAGTGGTGTGCATTTTCATCCTTAACTGCATTTTTTTGCTTCAATTTTTTCAAACTTCATTTTTGAGTAAAACAGTTAGTATATATATTTGTGTGAAATAAGCAGAAACAGTGAGACATTACATAATTTTAATTTTGTCCCTAGAACACTCCTATGATGATCATGATTTCAGGGACCTCTCAAAGTCAGTAAGGCGATAGGGCAAGTTAGAGAATATACTTATGACACACTGAAACTTTGAAGAGTCCGAGATTAATGGACAAAATATAGCTATTGCAATTGGGATTGTGACATGGTCGTGTTCTTTTGGACAATTATTGAATAACTGTGTATTTAAAGTTGTTTTTGCACTTACCATAGGGAAGGACACTGGAGGGGTAGCCTGTGATATGACTGGTATAATAGTTACACCACTGTGGCCACCAATTACTGGCACACTCATCTTTGCTACATCAGTTCCCTGAAATGGCAAAAAGGTCAGCACATGTCAAGTTACAGATTAAAAACGGGGCTGGAGAAGACATACAGATTTGTAGGCTTTTATCATCAGGTATCACTTCATATTTAGACTATACATATATATAAAGAATAATTTGTCATTATAATGTCAACCTATCATCACTCTGGTGGACTTCTTTTAACAAGTGAAATCACAGTGAACCAATCAAAGTATATAAAGAGTTGATAAGACAAAGTTCAAAATAAATACATGTACCATGATGGTTTGACACAAATTTTGAGTAAAGGTGTCACTTACCTTGGCCTCAGCAATGAATGTGTTAGCTCTCACAGCATCTAAAGTTGTTACACCAAAAAGACGTTTTTCCCAGCCATCAACATTCATCCTTTTATATACTTCTGCAGCAATTGGAACTGTGGAGTTTACCTAAAACAGAGTATGAAATTTTGATCTTTGCAAAACACACAAATGCCTCTAAGAGTTTTCTTTTATCACAACACAAAAATATAACTTTTCCATTTACCTATCAAATATTTTCATGAAACATGAAAACTTCCCATTTCACAGTCAACAGAATTCTGGTATACAAAAAAATGTTTTAACATATAATAGACGAAATACTACATCATGTTAAAACAAACTGTCAAAGTGGATTTAAAAACTTAGGATATAGGAAACTTTATAGTAGTTTAGGCCATATACAGGTAGTTGATTTCACAGAAGAGTAAAAAGACATGAAGTTACAGGTAACTGAATACTGATATTCAAATATTGATAATTTATTTTTGCTAAAAGGCTAAATGGTTGTAAAAGTGGATGTAAAACCAGTTAAATAAATCCGCATCTGTGTAAACCCCTTTTTTGAATGGCCGAAACATTGATAACAACAGTTATTCTCCATAATGGTACAGTAAGCTTACCATAACCATGCCAGGGAACATGACCCGCCCATGACCCACGGCGCCACTGACCCTACTGACACACCATCAGACGACGAGAACGCCATTTATTACAACGACCAGACAGAGGAAGACAACTATTCATCTATTTGTATTAAGAATAAACGATCCATAATCAATAAAACGTCTGATTATTTATTTTATGTAATATTCTACATGTTATTTTGTAAATAAAATGTAGAATGAAAATGTTGTGTTATTTTGTATATGCCAATTTTTGTCATGGCTTCCTATTACGACACAAAATCAGAAAAAGGAATAACCATGGAAACTATAATAAATAATCATAAATAATCATGTTTGGTTGATCCATTATGCTTGGCTTTTATTCAAGGAGATATGATATGAATTGTCGGAAGGAAAAAAGTATTTCCTCTATATCTCTGTAATGTCCGCACCCCCTTTTTTGGATTGATTTTCGGTGAAAAAAAGTGCGGACATTACATGGGTTTTTACGGTAAATAAACATTGAATAACCATGCCAGGGATTTATCATCTATTTAAAGATCTTTCAAACCAATTTTTGATTATGACACAAAATCAGAAAAATATAATAGATCTTACTGGATTTGTGATGATACCAAGCATGGCCCCAGGACACACTCTAGCACATGCTTTTGCTAGATTGAGTACAATACTAGCATTGGTATTAAACAGATCATCTCTTGTCATTCCTGTGAAAGAAATAATCACAATTGTAAATGAATTCATGCATAAAGAATGTCTATCATTTTCTGCATCAGTACAAATATGAGTTTGAATATGTAGTTTTTTAAATAAATCGTTAAATATCAAAAAGACTTTGATGTGACTGTTTCTGCTGTAATTGTGCAAGACATGAATGTTTCAGCTTACACGATTATTGTGTATGCGGTGACATAAAAATCTTCCAAATTCATGATAAATAAACAATCATGGTTCTTGTGAATTTGCAGCTACAGCTCTTAATGATGAGGTAGGAATACATTCAATGAAGACATTTCAAATATAACCACATTATAGTAGTTCACCTGGCTTTCTTGGTACACCGGCAGGTATGAGCACAACATTAGCTCCTTCTAAACAGGCATCAAGCTCGTCTGGTCCCATGTGACCCGAAACTTTTGCTGGTGTTTCAATGTGACTGAGGTCTGCAGCTACTCCAGGTGTGTGTGCAATATCATAAAGAGACAGCTGAGTAATTGCTGGTGATGTTTTGAGCAGGAGAGAGAGAGGTTGTCCGATTCCTCCACTGGCTCCCAACACTGCAACTTTGGCATGGTCCTGTTCAACAATGATACATGTATTAAGATATAACAACTTTAACAGCTTTATCTATAATAGCACTAGTGTTTTCTTTTGCACAACATTTAGGGACCCAAGAATTGCCATCTGAAATATTTTGTGTATCAAAGCTTATTAAACTGAACCCCACATATAGCTTTTGCCTTCTTTTTTTTAAGTAAGATTTACACTATTGCAAGTAAATCATCAAACGCTCTGAAAATCTCGTAAGTCGTAAGTGATTTCAGGATTATTTAAAAGAATTGAATGTTGTTTAAAAAATAAGCCATGGAATTTCATTATCGTAGTTGTTATTATAAACTTGTTATTTCTTGTTAAATGCCGTGAAATGCATAGCTAAAACTCGGTCATTGCCACACACAATATTATTTTTTACCTAGATTCGACGTGTATGCATTAAAAAGGTAAAAAAAAAACTCAAACAAAAAATTCTCTCTCAATTCATTCCTGCAAAAGAGTACCCCTTCCGTTTCCAATGATCATGCGCTAGAAGCATGATACGTGATTTTTGCCGATTTATAGTCTGCCAAGGTTTTCTTTTTGACATTAACATGTCATCGATTTAACTTTACGTACACGGGATGCAGTTAATACTTGCTATGGCTTCTGACAATAGGAAAATATTTAATAAATGCATACAATATTCTAACCTATACAACAGCTTATCTTTTATGTTTTATCTCATAATATTTAGCACAACCGCCACATGCTTTTCAGCTGTTCGCTTTGTTGACTTTCAACTCTGAATCAAATCCAAAATCTGATTAATTTTAACCATTGTCATGTATCAAACATACCTTTGATGATGTCATGAATGTCCTCTGTGACATGCATTTTGAGAGAGCTGGTCTTGCAAGTCTGGAAAACATGTTTGTGAAGTTGTTTTAGGTGCCGGTGCCCTTTCCGAAATTTCAAGATGGCCTCAATGACAGGTCGTGCCTAAGTAAATGTGACACCAACGTAATCATACATCCTGAACAGTTGACCTTGAAAATTAGTGATCTAAATATCAAAATTATTATGACATAAAAATGTATATATAATTTGAATTTAATCTAAATATCTTTTGGTTCGTTGTGGAAGACAGATGATAAAATATAGTTAATATATCTTTTCCTTAATTTCCGGATCAGGTTCGTTTTTACATATTATAATATGCAAAAGCGGAAGTTAGTTTCATCTTATCACGCATGCGTTCAGTGACTTTTTGATATCAATACGCACTTGACAACCGATGAAAAGTATTTTTAATTTAAGATGGCCTAAAAATGACCGTCCAACATAAGTGACGTTATTTTTTTAGTTTATTTGTTCCTTTTGTATAAAATGAATAGATTTTCCCTTTTTCTTGTTAAATTTGAAATAAAACTTAGATAACTATATTCTAATGGCGTAATACTATTTGTATATAATAACTGCTGTCAGGTTCCAGCACATGTTGCACGTAAACATTAGGAAGAGGATACTAAAAATCTTGCAAAATGGAAATGGAAGGACTTGACATTTTAGAGCCAACAGATCTTTATAATATGCTTCAGCAAGCTACCATTTATTCGAATTTAAGCGACCCTAATTATTTACTATTGATAGGTAAGAATAGTTCTTTTACTTTGTACGTTTCAGTATCAGTTTCATGTCTTCGTGTTATCGTAAGCCTTTTTGCCAATAACACTTTTTTACCCTGTTCAGTCAGAGACGTATATAACACACTTTAAATTTCAGTCTACTATCGTCCTGTTTTAATTTACAATTTTTATTACAATATATGAAGCGAGTCTTTGAAATTATTACTTCATATCCCCCCTATTTTTTGAAACAGGAACATACAACCTTATGAATTAGGTCATTTTGTTTAATGGGCTAGGTGTGTGTGTCAAATTTTCTTTGCTTGTTTATTAGTTTTACATTCCACTTGAAGATGTATTTAAGTGAATTACAGTTTGAGTTTTAAATAAGACTCATGTAAACAAAACCTTCTAGGTCATTGAACCAAAGGAGACAAAGATTACAAAGCTTATGATGACATGAAATAAAACCTGATTTTTTGACAGTTTATTATATAATACTTGCAGGACCACATATTTTGAATTGTCACATTTTAGCATATTATCAATTTTGAACAATTGTTACTATAAATGAACATATTTTAGCAGTAGCCTATATCAAGTGCTTTTTGCACTGAATTACACTTAAACATGATTTCAATATTTGCAGTTTTATACACTGCTTGGATGCATGAATTTATCATTGCACTTATTTGACAAAAAAAGATTATGGGCTCAAATTTGTTTATGCAAAATTAAGTGTGTTTACCATATTAACAATAGAAACAAATTGTGTTCCTACTTAATGAGTTAATCTACAACTTGGGTAATATTGTGGAAAAAAGGGAAGTTTTAGACTATTTTGAGAAATGGAGAAATTTCAGAAAGCTCTTTTGATCGGAATTCATAGGAGGTATTCCTCTTTGTGCAATCATATTTTAGCACAATATCTTTGACATGAAAAGTGCTGAAAGAAGATTATCGCAAAAGGGTCTATGTTTTCAGTGATACTGTTTGTGGTTGAATTGCTACTCAGAAATGCAAAAAGCATTGTTGTTAGTCTGAGAGGTCCAGAGTTAGACCTTTTAACTTTCAAGATATGAATGCTTATTTACTATGCTCCTAATATTATCATTCATTATCCTATATTAGCCTTTTCATTTTAATTTCATTCTCTCTTGCACATAGGGATCAGACCTTCTATATGCGAGATGTAGCTGTTAAGCTGCTAATGAAATGTAGCTATTAAGCTGCTTATGAATTGTAGCTATTAAGCTGCTAAAGTAGCAGGTATCCTAGACTTTCTGATTCCTTTTGAAACACATTCATTTATTATTAATTTTGTTACTTTCAGATGCAAGGAATAAAAATGAATATAATGAAAGTCATGTTGTAACTGCTAAGAAAGCACCAAAGGTATGATATTAATGTTTTGGCATTCACAATTAATTACATTTACCCGTATTTAACATTTGTTATGTAAAAATGATGTGAAGTGACTGGTGCAGTTATTTATACAACAATTCATGTCAAGGACAAAGAAATGAAGTAAAAAATTCAAAGAATTGTCAATTTTGTTTCAAGTAATGTGTATTGTCCTACTTTTCAGAAACTGATAATGGAGATAGTTGGTGATTATTTTAAGAAATTCAGATCTGCAATTGTAGATGTAAAAATACATGTCATTTGAGTAATGGGTCACTGTTAGGTACTGTACCTGTTGGATGTCTCACAAGATAATCTGGATGGTATTTTGAGGATTTTTCCTATGACGATTATCATATTGACCACCATATTTGTCTACGGCTAAGTTCCTCCCAAAATATAAGTTTGGTATGTATGTAGATGCTATCAGAATAAGCTTAAGGTTAGGGTTAAAGGCAGAACATATAAACATGATGCCAGATAAATATTCTGTTTTATCTTCATTTATAAGTAAATTCTTTACTTTTTTTTTCAGGATGCTGAAGGGTCTTTTAGAGTTCCTTATGATGCTGAACTGGAGTGTAAACAAAATGTCGTTGTTTATGACAGTAACACAAAAACAATCCGTGAAGGAGGTGAGTATTAGATATATATCCAAAAGATTTGAACTTGGACAATAATGTCATGTGTGATTTCATTTCCTTCATATACAACATAATTCTTAAATATAAAAGAGTTCACTTGATATCACACCAGGAACAATTTCAGAGTTATAATCCATTCTCATGAAATACTACGAATCTATGAATTATATCAGAGATTTGAAAATTTTGTAATTATTAGGTCAAGCCATAGACTGTGGGATGATGCTATGGGATAAAGGAAGTAGAAATAGAGTTAAAATACTAAAAGGTAAGTTCTATAACACATAACATTTAACTTACAGAAGTCAAGCCTAATAAGATGTTTCTAATAACTAATATCAATATCCTATATATTAATTATCTTGTTACAACAGATTGTTGATTAATGCCAGTAAGACTTAATCTCATATCCACATTATTATTACTGGTAACTACAGTTGTTAGATATTTTTACTGACAGTCAGTGGTTTTTTGAGACACCAAGATAAGTAGACATTGTGAAACAGGTATTTATATTGATAAAAACTACACTGTGTATTAATAACTACACGTACCCCTTACAATACGTTCAGGGGGCCACAGGTAAGCATGCTGGGTTGAAATATCGGTATCAAGTACAAGGAAATTTACATATCTAATCTTTCTGTATGAATAAGAAAACAACTAACAGAGAGGAATGCTATATCCTAGATGTAAATTAGTATTAAAACTTGTTGTAACAATTGCATGTTTAGAAGTCTGACACCTTAACACAAGAGCATGCTTTTTTCACTGTAAACAGGTGGTTATGAGGAATTCTCAGCACTGTATCCATTCCTGAGAACACAGAAAATTATGTTCATGCCAAAGGTTTGTATTGATGATATTGATAACAAAAAAAAAAAAAATGATAAAAAATAGCTCCAGGCATGAGGCAATTAAATTGTAATCCTGTAAACATAATCAATTACAAGTTTCAAAGTATTCAAGAGTAATTAGTAATTACAGACTTTTCAGTTTCTTGTGATCATAATTATAATTGATTTTAGCGAAATTTACTGTGTAACTTGATTACATTTTCTTCATATTTCAATGACACAATTTCTTTGTATATGGAAATAATCTGATGAATCATATATTACTCACTGATTATATATTCAATAGTCAGTACTGTAAATGAAGAATGTTCATGTTGTCTTAGCCAGTTCATTTTACCCTGAACCGATTTCAATAAAAATTGGTAGAAACCTTCCATGGCCAAAGGGCTAAACCAAAATTGTAAATTGTATGGTCCCCAGCACCTAGGGGACTGAGGGACGAGGCCAAAAAGGGTCTAATTGACTGATCTTTTAAAAATCTTTTTTCAATACCCAAATATATTAGAATGAAATACTGTTCATCGATGAAAGGGTCTGAAGGTGTTTTACCAAAATTAAAAATTTTGCGGCCCAAGGATCTCACATTTCCCCCTAAGGAAGGAGTTAAATTTACAATAGTTTTTATAGGAATTACATTTTTGAGCCCAATTTGGAAAGATCAAACTTGGTTAGAATTGTTTGTGCATATAGAACGACAGTATGATTTCATGCACACGCTAACCCTGGTTGACCCCAAGGGGCTGATGGGCAGGACCAAAAGGGATCAAATTGACCAAAATTTCAAAAATCTTCTACTTAATACTCAAATTTGTTAGAATCAAATACTCTTCATGGATGGAAGGGTCTGAAGATGCTTTACATTGGCTGATCCCTGGGGGATGATGGGCATGATAGAAAATGTTCAAATTGACCGAAATTTCAAAAATCTTCTTTATACCCAAATACCCATCTTGGAGTGAAGAGTCATAAGGTAAGACTCCTCTGTCCAATTGTTTCCATTTGTGGGTTCACACTGTTCAGGAGCTTGGGCCTTTTGTATTTTCTTTGAGCAGACTGTATCTGTCTCATTGATATGATATGTACACAGGTTTCTGTACCTAGAGTATATACTGGTGTCTGTTTTTGTGATTTGACAGGAAATGGATGAGATGAAGTCCTACCCTATTGAGATCATACATGGGTTTCTATACCTGGGAAACTGGAGACAAGGCAATGCCAGATACATTCAGAAAGACTTAAAGATCAAAGGTCATATCAACTGCTGTTTGGAGTCAGAAACATTGTAAGACGTTTTTGATGGAGTCAGATATATGAAAGTTTTTCTCCTATGTAGAGTTATTGACATAAAAACTATGTTATAAAATTGATGTTTGGTCTGTTGATACTTTCTAAAACAAGACAATGGTGGGACTTAGAGTGGTAAACTTACAAGCACACTCTGCTTGGAAGCTTTAAACTTTCAAAATTTTCACCTCAATATTATGGAGCATTCCTTTTACTCATGAATTTCAAAATCAAGTACTAGTAAAAACATAGTAACATAGTATTAACATAGTACAGCATTTTACTCTTAGAACCTTACTAAGCTAAAGAAGGTTTAATATAAGTACTTTTCAAATATTTGGTACTTGTTAATACAGCAAATTTTGTTGATATTTGTTAATACAAATTTGGAGCTTCCAGTTTTCCAAAAGGGATGTCAAAAGATTGTTGGTAGGCTGTGGAATTAAAAGTGGTTATAAGAAACTGGTTATACTTTTGCCTAAAAATGGAGTAGATTATAACCATATTCTTTTTTAACTTCCCTATCATTATGAGCATCACTTTTTATTTTGTAATCTGATCTTTATTGTTATTCATAATCAGGATTATGATAAGTTTTTCACATTGAAAAACAACAAATTATTCTAGATTCATGATTTGCAATTATTCAAAATTGAAGTCAATTGCATTTTAATAAAAGTGACTTCTGGATATATTGTTTTATGTATAATGTACTGGAGAGAGATATGCCAACAAGTATATTACCGATATGTTTGTGTACAGCTTTTCAGAGCCTGGACCCCATTTGTTACACCTACAGGTCAATGATGAGGCAGAAGCTGACCTCTACAGTAAACTACAGCATGCTTGTGCTTTCATAGGTGAGTACTGTATCTTTTTTTTTTAAAATAATCGAGTGGTGCAGTGGTAAGACTCTCGCCTTTCACCTAGCGGTCTGGGGTTCGATTCCCGGAATGGATGTGAAAAGGTATGGGGTCACCTACTCAACCATGTGTGTTTTCCCTGGGTACTTCAGTTTCCTCCCACACTAAGACCCCTCATGTGTTTCGTTCCGAGCCAACAAAAGTTGGAAAAACTTGCTTCGCAATTGTTGTAAAATTAATAAAGATTATTTGAAAAAAAAAAAATACTATATCACTTTCTGTATCGGAAAGTTACTTGTGCCCTTATAAAGGTACCATTTATTATCCCTGAAAGTTAGGTATCATTTCATTAAGGGGAGGTAATCCATTATATGTAACATTTTGTTACAGACACACACAAGGAGAAGAATGAAGCAGTGCTGGTGTTCTCTTCCCTTGGGATCAGTCGTAGTGCCACAGTGGTTGTTGCCTACCTCATGCACCACTACAAATGGACACTTAAGGTAATGTCATGCCTGGAAGTCTGTTTTATTAAATAGTCCGGGTTTTCCATAATTTTGTTAGTAGCAGGCTGTGTAGTGAAAGTAGGAGGCTGGCCTGCCGTGTACGTGTAGTCGTGTACAGAACATTATTACGGAACTGTATTGGTGTAGTCGGCTAAATGATCAAAGTAGCCGGTCAAATTGGCCGGTGACCGGCTCTTATGGAAAACCCTGAATAGTTATTAAATTTATGTGTAAATTTTAAGATATACAACTATAGAAGAATTCAACAATGATTTGAAACCCATATTCATACAAAATTTGCTGCACCTAGCCCAAGGGGTTTCCATCTCCTACATCTGACATTTGATATTTTGACATGTCTGGGAGGGATGGAAATGGAGGGGGAGGGGTTGAGTTAAAATGTCTAATATCTGGTGTGGGAATTTGAGGAAACTGTAAGGTAACATGATAGTTTTCTTCATTTTGATATACAAACTGTCATATACTACAAATTATATGTATTATGAAGTTTATCATATTTTACCACTATGATCATGTAATATTATACATGTATAATCATTTCATAGATATTTTCGGGTATACATGCACAATTTGCATACTCTCAGGTAGATATCAATATTCCTGTAATTTGTTGGTTTCAGGAGGCTTATGGTCATCTCACACAATGCTGCTCAACAGTTCGACCAAACAGAGGATTCATTCAGCAGCTCTCTAAATTTGAAGAATATTTATTTGGAAAAGCTACAACACAAATAGAAGATCCAAATTATTAAGGAAAGTCTCAACGTGTTCATTTCTATCATTTATTATGATTCATAAACATTTTATGTCATCAAGTTTACATTTGGAGAATTTGTTATCATTACCAGTGTGTACAGATGTAGTATTGTTCTACTATATACCTATCTCCGTCCATTGTAGAGCCAACTGTAGTGCTTACCTTGTGTTAATGTTCAACACACATGTCTTTATACCGTGTACATTATACTATGTATTTTCCCCATCTTTATTCTCAAAGAAACATTTCCAATTAATCTTGGAATACGAGATAGCAAGAATTTAAAATCCTTTGGATATGTTTTGGTGAGGAAGTAGATCACCACAAATTTTCCGTAATATTTTAAAGTATTTTTAGCAGTTTGAATATGTTTTGATGAAGAAGTAGATCATTTTCTACCACAAATTTTCCTTAATATTTTAAAGTATTTGTAGCAGAATGCATTTCTTAAGTATAGTAGTAGAAAAAAGTAAAAGTGAATTAAACAATGGAATGTCAGGATTGGTCTCACCAACCTTATATGACAATGTTATCCTGATCTGACTGAAGAACATCATCATTGGTGAGTGCTGTAATGGGTAACCATGATACCCCTAGGTAACTTTAAGATAGACAACTGAAAAACTGTCATACTGTTTCATGTACTGAACTTGGCTTGGAATGTTTTGGTAAATGATAACTTAGCAGTTTACATCTCAACTTTTGAAGATAAATATGTAAAAATATATTTTTGAAAAGCTTTCTATTGCACTAATACTGTTTATATATTTGCAGAAATGTTCTTAGAAAACATCTCTCTATAACAATAAAGTATTTCAACATCAAAATCTTATCTGATAAATATTTAAAACTTTACCCAATGATCGGTGATGTTAAAATATATTGACCACTGCAATATACTGTTTAACACAGCCAATTTTTGATGGCATTTATATCAGCTATGAATATAAGGACATGATTTTAGGGTACTATCAACCTTTTTATAACACTTATCAGCTTAAGTTGGCATTTACATCAGCTATGAATGCAAAGACTTGACTGTAGGTTGCTACCAACTATTTTTAGAATTTTGGTTCTTTTATTTATTCAAATGAAACTCAAAGCTGAATTGCATCGCATTGATTGAAGTATTTATAAAATATTATGTATAAACTGTTTCCATGTTTGTCATTCATAGCCAATATAAATATTAATTGGATTTTTTTATCAATTCTAACTGATCAATTCATATTAACTATGAACATGAATTGATCAGTTTAGTGTCTAGCTACTGAAGGAACATAAATTAGTAAATTGTTTACAACATTAATTTGGCAGTGAAAAATGAGATGATTAAGTTTGATATATTGAAAAATGTGATGATTATGTTGGACATAGTGAAAAACATGATGAGTTCATTGGACATAGTGAAAAATGTTATGATTAAGTTTGATATAGTGAAAAATGTGATGATTACGTTGGACATAATGGAAAAACTGATGAATTCATTGGATACAATCCATTTCACAACAACTTTCAGTAGATTATAAAGTTGTGTTAGGAATTGTAAATAGAAGTTGAAATCTATAATATGTAGGAATTACATCAGTTCTATGAATGACAACATTTTCTATATACACATTTCAGCATTAAGGGGATCAAAGACAGTGTCTTCTTCAAGTTAATGTAATTATACCATGATTTTGATAACACACATTTTGAAAAAAAAAAAAAAATATATATATATGTATATTTTAAGATTTTGTAAGTACAAGAATAAACACAGCAACAGTACATATAACAGTGATCATTAACAGAAAAGCTTTGCTGTATAGTTATGAGGTAATGATAAAATGCAATGTTACAAAGCGAGGATTTAGTCAGACTTTCCTGGATTTCACAATTACCTTGTTCTGGAGGTGAAATAAGTATGACAAAAATTTTACACGTGGATAAGTCTTTATCCATTGATTCATGTTTTCATTGTGTTATCATTTTCGTATAATCTGTGGTAATTCTGTTTTTAACAAAATTATTATTTTACTGATCGGGACAAGTCTTTACATTTTAACATGTCTATAAACACGCCATATATGGAAAAATTGAAGTATGATACAAGTTTGCCTTCAAACATTTGTGTCGTACATAATTTGTTGTTGTAAATAATATTAAAATTTTAGATATACCAAGGTACTGTGATTGATTAGAAAACTTGTTTATTGAGCATGTTATGTCACCCAAACAAATAAATTCAAAAATTTAGAAAACGTTTTTGGATATTTTTCCTGATTGTGTGTGTTTTTTCGATATTCAACAGTCTTAAAATTATATGGATTAAATACAACTAATACTGTGATAGAAAAATGAAGTAAAGTGGACAATTTTAACATTAGGAAAAAAAAAAAATTTATTTTTCTATTTTCTCAAACACTTGTAAAAGAATTCAAGGTGAGATTACAAACAATGGGAATTTAACACTAATTATTAAGTAGAAGACCCTTACCTTTCTCCTTTTTTCAGAACTCTACATTATTTTATTTTTGCTGTTTTTTGTTCATATTTTGCTCTAGTTTCTAATTTGAATTCAGATACCGATGTAGTATGATAAAGTGAAGCCTATGGTAAAGTGAACCGCGGTTCATTTCACTATTATGGTGAAATGAACCCCCCCCACCCTCCATGGTAAAATGAAGCCACTTTATATATTGTTTTCAATTGCTGTTTCTTCACTTAATTTTTTTCAGTTTAGTTAATTATGTTCCTCAATACATAAATGTTTTGCAATTCACCCTGATCCAATCATATAAATACATAAATAATAAAAAATATGTCTGGCCATGGTGAGGTGAAGCATCCCCCTGCCCCACCCTAAATTTCCCCACCCCAGACATATTTTTTGTTATCTGTATGACTGAATCAAGGTGAATACCCAAAATATTTGTAAAAAAATTTAACCACTAAGAAAATTGTGTAATGCTTCACTCTACCAAGGCCCAGCCCCACCCTAAATTTGCCCAACCATTTTTAGTAATCAATTTTATTATGTTTGGAGGAATTTGATTAATCAAAGTGATAAGAAATTAAGTGCAGAAACATAGACTGAAAACAAAATATTAAGTGGCTTCACTTCACTATGTGGGAGGGGTTCATTTCACCATTATGGTATTTTGACCCCGGTTCCTTTCCCCATGCTTCTCAATTCCATGCTACACCGGCAACATGTTGGTATTCGTCTTTGATGTTTATTACTCGTGTAATATGACCTAGTGGACCTGTGATTGGCTGAAGGTTCACATTGTTTGCATCATGATGTCATAGCTTCAAAGTAACAAATCTAATTTTGGAAAAATGGTTCTTTCTAATATAATTCTAATATAATTATGCAATTATTTGTGATCATGTAGATGCGTAGTTGTCATATTTTGAGTTATACCTCATTGTTGAAAGATTTGTCAACACAACTCAGTCTAAACTACCTGGTACTAGAAAGTAACCTTTTCACATATCATACACATCTCCTGAGGCTGTGTTTCTGATACTCATGGAGTTATACCCCTTTGTTGGAAGGTCTTTGTCTAGATAACTGCTTCAGGCTTGTTGGTTGTTTTCAATAAAACTTTACACACTTTCTTCACACTTACCAACAGATCTTAAGCATTTGGTTATCATTTAGCATAATATTTTGCAATGGCCCAAGATGTTTTGACAAGTTGAATTATTTTCCCATCTTTTAGTTGCCACTGCATAAATAAATTGTTGCCATTCAAATTGAATGGGCTATTAATGATAACGCTCATTTACAGAAATAAGTCCACAGAAGTATTAGTTATTTTGTGGGATAAGAGTATGATTCTTGAACCAGTCTATAATGATTGTGCAGATTTCTCATTTATCTTCTTCAAGGAAGTCATTTCTGTAAACCGCCCGTTTACAAGCATAGCAAACACCAAACTCTTCAGCAGAGGTGATTTCAACACTAGCCCCACATGGAAAGTGTATGCATTTATATTTCTTCAAAGAAGTCACATTGAAAGCCTCATATCCATTTTCAATACTGAATGCGAGCGTGAACTCCACCCTACGTCCTGCATGCTGGGAGCCTGTCATATTTGCAATATCAGGTATGAAGAAGACTTCCACCGGGCACGTGTTTTCGCCAAGGTCTAGACTGATAAATCCTGCGAGCCTCTTCTTGTTTGGATGACACACTGATCCCTTGAAGACATATAGCAGTGGAAAATGCCTAGTTAACCTGTGTTCTGGCATCAAGGACGTGCACTGAAATCCCGGGATTAGAAGCTTGATTCCATTTCCAGAATTCCCTATCCATTCCCTAGGGTATCTGGACTTCATCACGTCATTTCCACAAGCTTTGAGATCAGTCTTTAGTTGCTTGGCATCATAAAGGACACTGGTATCCACCTGTCTTGACTCTGAGCAAATTCCAAACCCTAACAAACTTTTCAGGACGAAGATGTAAAACTTCACAACTGGTGATGATACAATGTTATAGATTTTCGCTACAAGTCCAAGAACATGCTCGATGCTGTATTCTGTGGTCATTTCTTTGTGTCTGATTGCTCTCAACCAATCAATAAGGTTCGTTTCTAAAACCTTTTGCTCTCTGTACGTATCACAGACATCGACCAATTCAAAAACCTTTTCATACAATTTCACTATGTTCTCTATGTCTTCCTTGTTCTTGATATCGTCCATGATATTGACGCTACTTCTGGTCCCTGATTTGTGGTTAATTTTTGTCAAAGCGATTCCCAGTCGACATGAATCAATGTCACAGCAGTCTTCCATCTGTTCCAAAGTGAAAACTTTTCCCTTAAACAGGTGGTCGTACCATCGGGTGTACTTGTTAATGAAGTAGCCGATTTCTTTTTGACGAGGTGACTCTTTCGTGCATTCGTTTATAAGTTGATCTATAATCGGGATACTTTTTCTGACAAAGATATTCACTTTCTCACGGGTGATCTCAAATGTACTTCTGAGAAAAGATTCTTCTTTTTGAAGAAAATCACAAAAATGAAGACGAGCTTCAATTTCACCGGTATAACCATAGCCACTTTCCTGTTCAACAGGCGTGTACATCCTGGACTTTTCAAACAGCGAACATGCTTGTTTAACTAAAGTAAGAAGTTCATCTATGTTTCTAGATGCTTTTTCTGATTCCGAGCTACCCGTAACGGCGCCGAAGGTACCATTTCCGGTTTCACGTTTGATCAGTTTCAGTAGAAACATGCCATACATATGATATATGTACATCATAGGGAGCCTCGTTCTGTCGTTTATTTTCCCATCACTGGTTCCTCTGGTATTGGCTTCACACAACTCAAGAGACTTAAGAAAACATTTCTCAGTCTCTTTCTCTTCATGTGGAAGACAGTTTGCGTAAAACCTACCAAGATGTGCTATGAAACTTGGATCATCAGGAAACGCTTGAACGAGTTTCTTCAAAACCTCTAACCTTTCACTGTACAATGGCGGTGAAGATCTAATGTCCATTAAAACCTTTGAAATGAGAGTCTTTCTCGTCAGATGTTCGGATCCCTGATTCATATCCAAAGTATCCCGTACAACGAAAATTTGTCTCAAGCAGTGTACAACTGTATTTGACGAAATTGAACCCCTTTTTTCCCTTCTGCTTGCGTATCTTATAAACTCTAAGCAAATAGATGCAAGTTTATGTCGTGCTGGTTCAGAAAGTCCTAATTGTATTGAGTCTTTTGGATTTCTTCCTCGTGACAAAACATGATCAAGGATTTCTTTTGCCACCAGATTATGGCAAATCCGAATGTTTGACTTCTTACCTTCTCCTTCGTCTTCGACAACAAAAGACTGGACCGACTGTGGAAAATCATCTAGATCTATACAATAGTTTGCTGGTAAGTGGAGAAGTTCGCTGAAGAACTGACAAGGAAGTGATGTGTGCCCATAGAAATACGCAATTGCTAGAAAGAGCAATATGTTCTGGTCAGCTGTTGGTGACTCTACGTGTCCCGAGACGGGCAAGTAGCCTTGTACAAAGGACGATATACCCCTAAACTCATGCAGAAAAACAGTGAGACCAAAATTGATCAGATGGTGCCGTTTTCCTTGCTCGGTCTCCTTACACAATCTAGACAAATTCCTTTTCTTTCTTTCGTCATCCTTGCAGTGAACTGACAACTTCAGGGTCAACTGTTTTGCTTCCTTCGTAGAAACGATGCCACTTAACCACAGCTGTTCGGTGTCATCTTTGCTAACTTGTGGCTTACAGAGACGCCTCTTCACAAACAAAATGATGGTAATGCAACTTCTTTTTAGATACTGCATTAGATGAAACACCTTTTGCTCGTCTTCTCCATCAATAAGTACCAGGACTGGTTTCCGTGTTTTACTGTAAATGAATTCAATCCTTGGGACAATATCGAGGAGACTGAAACTATTGTTCCTTACATGTACTGTTGGAATTTTCTCATGGAATTCCCAGGCGAGACGTTGGGCAAGTGTTGTACCTCCGGCACCAGGGGCATGACACAGTGTCACCAGACCTGATTTCTCTTTCTGAATATTTGTCTGAATGACTGTTTTGGCGTTTCTGTAAATATCTCTCTCTATATCAAAATGACCTGCTTCACAACTGTACCAAGTCCGCCAATGAAGTGTTCCACCACGATAGAAACTGTCGCTTTCTTCCTGCAGGAACTCCATGTCGTGCTCCCTTTGTACAAACGGGCTGGATTTGAACAAAACGTTCAAATGCTCACGCAGCCATGATGCATCTCTCTCCAATACACAGACATCTCTTTGTTCGGTTACAGGTAGATCAAATCTGACTTCATGTGTATTGTCATTCTGTTTAAGCGCATGACTCAGTCCATCCAGAACGTCGCTTAACTTCATTCGAACGAAAGTAACGTTTTCGTTCTGTTCGTCACAAAACATACGGAAGAGTCTTTTTCCGGCTTCAGTCCGAGGTTCTGACTCAAGGACGACAACGAGTTTTGGAGGAGGATCAATGTTTTCATCTAACTTATTTATCATCTTCAGAATGTAAGGGAGCATCCTTTCGTCTTCAGGCCATAAAACGATCGAGGTCAGCACGGTGTAATCTGCAACGAAATCCTGTATATCATTCAAGTAAGGATCAATGAACGGTTTTATTTTTCGACTCCAACTCTGCAGATCGTCTGATTCTTGGAAACACTCTCGACTTTCAGGGTCATCTCTTGATCCACGTATAAAACACCAATTAGTTCCGTACTCCGATATAGGCTTGTTGATTGACTTCCATGTGGTGATATGAAGGGATGTCGTTTTGGACAAGGGTTCCTCATTTGAACAAAGAAGTCCTCGGTCTCTGCTGTAAGGATCGAAATCAAAAACAGCCAGCCAGCGTACACATGCGATTGCATCAATGTTTTTGGATTGACTGGATATATCACCGGCCAAGAGAATGAAGTGACCCTTGCGAAAATTGTTCACAGCATCTAACATCTGATCCATTGAAATACATACTTTCAAACCATCGTCCGTTTCTGAAACGGCACTTGGCTGTCGCGAATAAACAATGGGGTTCGAATCTTTGTTCTCGGTTTCTCGGATGGAACATTTTTCATTAACGAAACCTTGCACGTTATTTGAGGTATTTGCATGGCTTTCTGCAAACCATCGATATACCTGTGCAAATATGTGATCTGTAGGCTTGCAAACAATAGTCGTTGAGTTCTTTCGAATCCACATGTCTCCTTCGCGTGTCGCAATAGCAATGTTTTCCCGGTTGCAGTTCATCACACATGGAGATGGACTCGTTCCAGTGTTGCATATTTCAATCACGCCTACTACATCGTTTCCTAGAAAAAGTTCAGTATACGAGAACTCTGGGATACTGCCGGCCACGCAGTCATACAAGAAAATTTTTTTGAAATGCTCAGTTGTGTGACTTGTTTTCATTCCTGTGGTGGTGTAAGACTCTAACCCATCTGTGCCATTATCGAAAATACCAAGGACAATGTACGAGGGGACCTCCTTTGGGGTATTCCACATACTGATGATATCTATGGTAAACAAGAGGTAATTCTGGAAGTATATGGTATCCGATGGCACAAACTTCAAATCGTGACTGCTTTTTTTCTCGAGAAGATGTTTTATAAAACAGTGTCCTTGATCTGCATATTTTTGTTGTTTCCTTTCACTTTCGGGTTTGACACTCTGTTTCGTTGCTTTTATCATTTTTTTATGTCCTTTACTATAAACTGTTTGCCACCCATCAGCATCATTGTCAATTTGACTTATTTCTTCCGTATTTCTGTTTTTGTCATTCAAGGGATCGTATACAATGTTTTCCTTCTGCAAAGCGCCACCGTTTTCTTTCTCGAGCCTCATAGCCTGTTTACGGCTGTTACAAGCGTGTGTATGACTGTTGTCACTGGGAATCTCTTCCGACTCGGATGTCGATAGTCTTTGTTGCACCATTGTCTTTCCCTTTGATGTAAAGTGTGTCTCGTAATAATCCCCATGCTTTTGAAGGAATGATTGGAGCGACATGCCAGCTGTACTTGTGAACGTTCTCTTTCCCTCCGGTAAATGATCTCCAAACGTTTCTATAAATTTCGTTTCCAACACGTTCAGATTCATTGGATGTGGAGACTTGGAACGTTTCGGGTTTAGAATACTGTTAAGTGCACCACATAGAAGGTTATCTATGTGAACATCTTCCCGTGTGGTTCCTGGAAAAATATTCAGGGAGTGTTAATACCGGTGCTATTAAAACGTAACTATACAAATAAACTGGTGATTAAAGCATTATTCAAAATGTTAAGCTACGAGAGGTTATCCTGAAAGGTTATAAATTTCGTGAAACCTCGTCCGTTAGCTGGAAAATGAATTTCAAAATACAAATCGACACTTCAAGATGTTATCGTGCCTGCAGATAAAGCGTCCAATAACTTTATCTTTTCGTGGAGATATTATTACATTTTTGTTTACAAAACGAACTGTGCTTGCGTCATGAAAAAGGAAACCCCACCTATACCTTATGCAATCTTTCAAAAACAGCATTAAACAATAGCAATGGTGTAGCTCAGTAACATATGATCGTGGAGATTTTAAACTAGGGTTAGGAATTTTTTTTATCTCTTTTCATTTTTTAACAATAAAGGACACCCACTTCATATTGTCGGGAATGTGCAGGTGACTGTGTCGAATAACCCCCGTACTAGTTTATCTTGAACACGAATCCTTCCTTAACATGTAATGATGAAATACACACCTTTTTTTCCGGATAACATTTCCGCTATCTGCATGGTGTTGCAGTCTCCTACTTGGATACCCTGATTACCGAAGTAGTTTGTTATCTTAAAGACTACTCCTGTAAACATAGGCAATCAATACGGGTGTTATTTTGTGTCCAATAATCTAGCATATGACACATAAGTGATTATCGCCCTTTAATACAAATTTCAATTTGAAACAGTAAAACCAGAAATTTAACTTTATCATACACCTGTGATGATAAGGGCCTACATTTTGAAATCTATATCGGGAGAGGCATAAGCCACACAATCATATAAACATCGCAATGTTCACATATCTGATAATTTCGGACGAACGCCAAGTACTTTTGTTTATTCTAAGCCGTGCCGCCATTCGATTGAATTAAAAAGTACATTACAAATTACTAAAGAAATAAACTCACGTTTTTCTCGATCCGCCATGTTTTCAGCTTGGTATTACAGCAATGCGACGGAAACACAGTCGTTATTCTAGGGGAATTTCATATTGTTCCTATCACTTAAGTTGATGAAATAGAAAAAAAAATCACTGAAATTAGACTTGCTTTTATCGCCTTTGTTTATAAAAAGTAAATATCATTGCAAACAAAATACTGTTATTCACAATTAAGGGCAATCTCGGTGAAATCGATGACCTATTAATGAGTAATTACTGAAATTTCTATGATCATCAAAATTTAAAAAAAAATGGGTTTGAATATAACAAAAAGGACAAAGCCGAAATACTTCATTAAATTTACCTTTATTGTTGCTGTAACCTCGAACATGAGGTCAACTTCCTTCGAAAAGGCTACATGAGTTCAATTTTCCTCGAACGGGGCTACGAGATCGATTTCCCTGGACCAGGAAGACGATGTAATTGAGCAAATCGATCAGTTTCAACCTTTTCGTTAACTTTGCAGAGTTTTAAAACATGTTTAAATTAATTTTTAAATCAATATAACTTGTTATACAGTTCTGGCTGAGTTTTTCAGCCGGATACACAAGATATATTAGCGTGTGGGTGAATTTTTGTCGAACCTGTTTACGTCAAAGTAAGTCAACCATGTCGTGACTCTCCAAAGCTCTCCGCAACTATTGTTCGAGAAATATCTACACACGGGGAGTAGTTTCTTTGTCAATACACAACAGAATTTGAATTTGAACACTGGCGAACAAACAGTGACAATACATTATAACGAACTGTATTATCATATATATCACATATTGTCATATACTCACATTGTGTTAAATACTCGCATGGTGTCATATACTTACATATATGTGTTATATCATTATATTCTTCACGTACAAATTCGTTTTTACATAAATATGTGACTTTCTCATCTCATAGTACAAAAGGCACACCAGTGAATGCCGACTTTTAATACAAATGAAGAATTAGATGTAAAAAAACTGTATAAAGAATAGTATTATAATTTACGTGTATTTACGTGCTGACAGTGTGAACAGTGTAATTTTCTTTCGATTTTTGAAATAACGGTCTTAAATCGATAAACGACGTCAATTCCAGATCGAGAAAATGTCAGGATAATTTGGACTACACTACTGTGTAAACATTGATATCTTTGCAACCAACTCTGAATTTCATAATTAGTGCTAATCAGAAATCATAACAAGAACATACTGACCTCGATGATTGTGATTTCTTTTTCCATCTGTCTTTCATGTGCATACTTTTAAGGTTTTTCTAGAACTAAGTTACATGCATGTATGATCATGGACTATGCAGGCAAGTAAGGGGAATTCCCCAAGATTTTTATTATGACGGAATCATAATGTTTCTATATATACATGACCTACATTCATTTCCGGGGTCTGCAGAACATTGCTTTATGTACCGTAATTGTCTGAATAAACGCACTTCCATGTTAAAATGTAATATTATATACATACCTCCGGGAATGGTGACGATGTCTGTGTCATACTGCTTGAAGATCTCAAGGGTAGACGGACAGGTGTGTGGACGGTAACTGTCCAGAGTGAGCAGTCTGCGGACATCGTCAGTGTTCGGGCCCCACACTCGCCGAATCCAGCGTTGCACCTCGGCAGCCGTCATCCATCCGTTCTGGGAAGCGGATACTCGAACATTCGGAGGAATCCGAAGTGAAGCCTGGATCCGGGACGACAGCTCACCAGATTTCTCCTGCAATAATAATAATAATAATAATAATAATAATAAATAAATAAATGAAATAAAAATACCTGGTAATTATAGCGTATTGTTTATACAGGGAATCATATCATTAGTCCCTGTTTTATGTACGGTAATTATAAATAACACAAGACTACTCAATTATTTACTAATGTCCAATTATAGGTATATAAATAAAATTATCTATTTAATCTATTTAATTGTTTTAATTGGAAATCAGTATTGTATAAGATTGTCATGGTAAAATACATTTTAATACATCCCTTGAAGATAATGTAAGCTGGGAATTTGTGACCAGACGCTGTGGCTGACAGTGCTACGGTACAACCCTTCTTGGCCCCGCCGCTGTTCGTGATACGGACAGTCTTCTCGCCGATCATGGAGTTGGTCGTGGTGAATGGCGTGTCAAATCGGACCATAGTCTGATCCATGTTGGTAATGTTGTACGCGGTATAGTCGTTGGCCTGGCGGAGGTGGCGGATGGCGTCGTGGAAGGCGGCGATCTTCTCCTGATAATCTGATGGCAGTTTCTGTGCGTCGTTGGTCCCGCGGCGAATCCCGACAGAAAAGCGCTTCTTCCATCTGCGTAGCCAGCCGTTGGATGCGATGAAACCATCAACTCGAAGCTGGCTGGCGATGATGCGGCCCTGAGCTTGTAGCATATAATTAGTCACGGCTCGTCCCTCGGCCCTCTCCTCCACGAACCATTCAAACACGGCGTTGTCAAGCTCCATAGACCTTGGTGGCGTCGCTGCACCAATCTTCTTCAGGGATCCTGTCTTCCCACCGGAGTTCATAAGTAGCTTGTCGTAATCGTGGTTCCATGTTCTGATGAGTTTCCGGTCAACTCCAAACTCCCTCTGTGTGGCGGAATAGTTCGAGCCGTTCCCTCGAAACCAGTGGACGATGTCGATCTTGTCCTTCACTGTGTAGCGCTTACGACTAAGAGGCATGATGCTGTAGAATGATGAAAGCAAGACACCTCTCCTTATTTATCCCATTACGGCACCTTTGATCTCAAGATGTCTAGCTCTTACTCAAAGTGTCTAATACTGATGTTATTTTAGGTGTCATTAGGCGCTATTGTTATAGCGACACCCGACTTCAACGGGCATGGCCTTTATATTTACTTGACTGTAACTGTTTTCATAAAGCGCGTGTTATACTCGTCCAGTGACCACGCTGATCAATTAGCCACCATTGTTTCACATTCGCACTATTCTTACACTACGAAAACATACCAGGTATTATAGCCAGGGTAGTTTATACCTTTAATTATGGTAACCTGGCCACCCGTCAATGTGCTTGTGTACACAGGCACTCGAGGCCAGGATATTATTTTTTAAACGTTGATTTTTGTTTTAGCACTCATGACTGACGTTATTTAAACGAAATATCAGCAGAATTCAAGTTTATGTGCCGGTTGACAAATCCGAGGTCCACGGTCATTAAAAATACACAAGGCAAGCAACTCCAGATTTTAAAAAATCGACCCCTCGCTTGGAAACTGGCTCAAAAAAAGTAGTTATGATAAGTTCCTTGTAAAACAATATGTATCCGTAGGTAGTGTGTATATTTACCTTTTATTTGGTGCATAACATTACAGGCAACGAGAAATTCACAATACGTACATGAGATTAACATCTCAATAATCGGAGATTTTATCGCCCATGTAATTATCTTTGACGGAAGTAACATGCCATTTCAAGGGCGGTCACTCCGACTTTTTGGGAGAGGAGTTCCGGATAGCACTATACCAGTGAACAGGTAAGAAAGGTTCCGATGTCATTACGCGTGTAACTTCAAAATAGATATTTTTATTTCTACAAATACATTTGCGGGGATGGAAAAATAATGGCTGGGCAAAGAAAGTCCACAGTTGCCAACTCGGATACAATATCATGGTAAGGGATTATACAGAATGCATCAAATTTCAATCAAGCTGGCGGTAATGAGAATTTTTTTTCAAAAAAAAAATAGAAAAAAAAAATCATGCAGATAATGAAAAAAGGGCGCAATTTATGAAAAATATCGTGGGGGAAATATATTAACTTAGAAATTGGAAATTAAATGATTTTTTTTCTATTTTTTTTTTAAATGCCCAGCCATTATTTTTCCATCCCCGCAAATGTATTTGTATAATGACGGATACATATTGTTTTACAAGGAACTTATCATAACTACTTTTTTTGAGCCAGTTTCCAAGCGAGGGGTCGATTTTTTAAAATCTGGAGTTGCTTGCCTTGTGTATTTTTAATGACCGTGGACCTCGGATTTGTCAACCGGCACATAAACTTGAATTCTGCTGATATTTCGTTTAAATAACGTCAGTCATGAGTGCTAAAACAAAAATCAACGTTTAAAAAATAATATCCTGGCCTCGAGTGCCTGTGCTTGTGTATACACAGATGTACACGCATGACTGCGTCGATGAACATCGGCAGACGACTTTCTGGGTTAATGTATTCATACAAAACTTGACTGTTTTTTTTTATGATGCAACAATCTTACAAACACCGGCACAATACAAAACAAGACTGTATTTTTATTCATATGATGCAACAAACACGACAGAAATTCTATGAGAAGTCTTTCAATCATCGACAGAATAACAGTTCAGTTTGCTCAGTTCATTCTCCCGATCGGTAAGTCTTCCGACCGGGACAGGTCGGCTGAGGTCAAAAATGGGGGTGGGCTTAATACCGGACATCCCCCCTGTGCATAGGAGTTGGCAGAAAGGGGGAGTGGGCTTATTACCGAGCATGGGCTTATTGCCGGAGAAATACGGTACATATAATAAACAACGAGCTTTCCATCAGAACGTTCTTCCATCTGACGGTAAACATGGGAAAACAACTGTTGCGTAAAGCGATTTTGTCAACAATGTATATGAAAACGACTCTGTGTATCCCAGTGTTTCTTCTAATATAATTGGATATATGTTTACATTACAGAATTATAAGCCATTTAGAAAAGGGTAAAAGAAGTTAGTAGGAAAGTATTATAGTAGCCATATTGAAATGTTGAGTCTTCTCGAAATACGGAAGCTCAGTAGTTTTCATATATCATTATAACCATAAATCTGTGTTTGTTAGTATTGACGGATAAAAGTACGAAAAATCAAGTATTAAATAAGGTTTTCCCCCTCAGCTGCATTTCACGCGTGAAAAGAAAAACGTAATACGGAAGTGCGTGAATACAGATTGGTGTCATCATGGAATATAAGACAGACACACAGCACGTGACAGGCCTTCCAGAATGGGCGTCGTCCCCAAGGCTCTGCCTGCCACGGTTTAATTCTAATTCCGCCACCCACATTTTCACTGTAGCATATGAAGGGACATCATTTCCTAGTGTTGCTACCATATCAGTATGGATATCCTTAGGTGCTGGACCTTTCTCATGCAAATATTGAATCACTGTTCTTTCAGTTTGTCCATTTTGCAAAAGTCACTTGTCTTGTTTACTTTAGAGTCCTACCTCTCCAATACAAACTGACCAAATGACACCAGTCTTCGGGTACACATTTAGGGAACAGTAACACTGAAAAAGACAACCCTGCTTCAATACAAGTCTCATAACTTATATGGACCGCGGGTAGGGAATTTCAGGCAATTTATTTGAAAATACTGTCCAGATGTTTCAGACCTGAAGTTTCTTGGCAGTTTTTTCTATGATTGCATATCCATTAAACATTATACATTTGTTTCAATCGTCCATGAGGATTTGAAGTCTGATGTAACCAAAGATGAAGATAACAATAGTTTCTACCGTTCATGAGGATTTAATCTTGTATATAAGAAATGATGAAGATAACAAAAGTTTCCATTGTCTACAAGAATTTGATCTCGAATGTGACAAATGATGAAGACAACAAAGTTTCTACTGTCCATGAAGATTTTACCTCGGATGTAACAAACAAGCATGTATATACCTTTACACATGTTTTAACATCCACAAGCAAGCATGCAGACAGTAGACAATATGAAAAGTAAGATTTCCAAAAAAATAATTACAACAAAGTGCCTTTCAGGAAAACACATTTTCATGTCATGGTTGAGAAGCCTTCCATGTTTCAAAGAAATTGGTTTAAAACAAAGGGGCAACATCTTAAAAAGATAAAAACCTTGGAAAAAAGAGACAGTATTCACCCTAAACTTGTTAATCAAACTGCTGTATAGAGACAGTATTCAACCTAAACTTGTTAATCAAACTGCTGTTTAGAGACAGTATTCACCCTAAACTTGTTAATCAAACTGCTGTATAGAGACAGTATTCACCCTAAACTTGTTAATCAAACTGCTGTATAGAGACAGTATTCACCCTAAACTTGTTAATCAAACTGCTGTATAGAGACAGTATTCACCCTAAACTTGTTAATCAAACTGCTGTATAGAGACAGTATTCACCCTAAACTTGTTAATCAAACTGCTGTTTAGAGACAGTATTCACCCTAAACTTGTTAATCAAACTGCTGTATAGAGACAGTATTCACCCTAAACTTGTTAATCAAACTGCTGTTTAGAGACTGTTTGTTTAGAGACAGTATTCACCCTAAACTTGTTAATCAAACTGCTGTTTAGAGACAGTATTCACCCTAAACTTGTTAATCAAACTGCTGTATAGAGACAGTATTCACCCTAAACTTGTTAATCAAACTGCTGTTAGAGACAGTATTCACCCTAAACTTGTTAATCAAACTGCTGTATAGAGACAGTATTCACCCTAAACTTGTTAATCAAACTGCTGTTAAGAGACAGTATTCACCCTAAACTTGTTAACCAAACTGCTGTTAAGAGACAGTATTCACCCTAAACTTGTTAATCAAACTGCTGTAAAGAGACAGTATTCACCCTAAACTTGTTAATCAAACTGCTGTTAAGAGACAGTATTCACCCTAAACTTGTTAATCAAACTGCTGTTTAGAGACAGTATTCACCCAAAACTTGTTAATCAAACTGCTGTATAGAGACAGTATTCACCCTAAACTTGTTAATCAAACTGCTGTTATAGAGACAGTATTCACCCTAAACTTGTTAGAGAGACAGTATTCACCCTAAACTTGTTAATCAAACTGCTGTTAAGAGACAGTATTCACCCTAAACTTGTTAATCAAACTGCTGTTAAGAGACAGTATTCACCCTAAACTTGTTAATCGAACTGCTGTTAAGAGACAGTATTCACCCTAAACTTGTTAATCAAACTGCTGTTAAGAGACAGTATTCACCCTAAACTTGTTAATCAAACTGCTGTTAAGAGACAGTATTCACCCTAAACTTGTTAACCAAACTGCTGTTAAGAGACAGTATTCACCCTTAACTTGTTAACCAAACTGCTGTTAAGAGACAGTATTCACCCTAAACTTGTTAATCAAACTGCTGTTTAGAGACAGTATTCACCCTAAACTTGTTAATCAAACTGCTGTTAAGAGACAGTATTCACCCTAAACTTGTTAATCAAACTGCTGTTTAGAGACAGTATTCACCCTAAACTTGTTAATCAAACTGCTGTATAGAGACAGTATTCACCCTAAACTTGTTAATCAAACTGCTGTTAAGAGACAGTATTCACCCTAAACTTGTTAATCAAACTGCTGTTAAGAGACAGTATTCACCCTAAACTTGTTAATCAAACTGCTGTTAAGAGACAGTATTCACCCTAAACTTGTTAATCAAACTACTGTTAAGAGACAGTATTCACCCTAAACTTGTTAATCAAACTGCTGTTAAGAGACAGTATTCACCCTAAACTTGTTAATCAAACTGCTGTATAGAGACAGTATTCACCCTAAATTTGTTAATCAAACTGCTGTTAAGAGACAGTATTCACCCTAAACTTGTTAATCAAACTGCTCTTAAGGAAAAACATAACTCTACAACATGTGATGGCATGTTTGATATAGACTGGTTGAAAACTGGGCGAGGACATCTCTAGACAAGATAAAGTTGCTACAAAATAAAGGGCAATAACTCTTCCAAAAGCGATGGAATGAAAGTGTCGTTCTGGAAAATCTTTATGTCATTGTGATTAAGTAAAGTTTGAAAGATATTGGTTGAAAACTGGAAGGAAATTTCTGTACAAATTAAAGTTTACAAGAGATGAACAACGCCATAGCATATAATGTCCCATCAAAATGATTTATGACTGGAGTATAAAAAGGAAGGCTCTAATATGTTTCAACAAATAACCAGTAGTGTCTCAAAAACAAAGCAAATAAATGTTTCTTTCTCAATAAAATGTATTTTCAAGTACCAAATATATGTAAGTAAGTATACACTGATTAAATAATAAAAAATCAACAAATCATCTTTTATAATTAACAAACACGAAAACAGACAAATGAGACAAAAAAAGAAACCGGAATTTATGCTCAGAAGCAGACATTCACAATATTGAGTTAAAAAAAACAACAACTTATATATAGTGTGATGACAAACATGTTAACTAAAAAACGTATCTAAAACTACTGAAATTCTGATATTCAGCAAAGTAAACATATTTTGGTATTACACATTCAGGCATGCACTTGTTCAAAGAAAATTATACCAGTAATCATTGCAATAAACAATTTTCCCTATATCAAATTACTTTCTCTTTTTAAAATCATAGTTTGAACGTATCATTTTCTTTTCTTGGGCATATCTGAAACCTAATTAATTCTTAATATAATAAATAGACTTTATTAAATAATATTGTTTCAACATATATGTGCATGTATATATAACTCAGAATCATACTGACAGCTGTTTTCTATAGATGTATTCCATAAAGGAAGAAATATTAGTGGCTTCTTCATCCCCAAGCAAAAGAAGTCAGTTCCCTCACGTTTTTATAGTAATACCAATTAAAGACAGCTGATATTAAACATTAATTAAAATGGCAGATATATAGGATGTGTAAATAAAATGATACAAGTCTTTAAAAGCTATAGAAGGATAAACATGGTCGAATGATGATAATGGTGTAGATATTAATCTGATCCATGTAAAAATTCCTACATCACCAGATCATTGATGAATCATATCATACTTTCAAATCCTCAACCAAATTATGCCTGTAGTGAAATCCTTTTTCAGCAATACATACTCTATATAAACACGATTTGCTGTGCCTTACTATCAAAATATGAACAATATAATGACTTATTTTGTCAAGTCCCTGCACAGAGTGTTCTATAATGTTGTACATCAGTCAGTGGTTATCCTATAGTATGGTTAACCATGTAGGAAATCTCAAAGGACTTTTGATGCATATTTGTACATTGTATCTTTCTATATAAACTAAAGAAGGCACTTTTCTGAGATGTGTAAGACTATTGAGATCTATACATTCACTATATCATTAAAGTCCATCTTTTACACTTAGTGATCCGTTACAACAGTGTCGGCCATCCTGGTCTATACAGGCAAAATATCATTCTAGTCCATAATTAAACTCGGTGATCCATTACAACAGTGTCGGCCATCCTAGTTATACAGGCAAAAATATCATTCTAGTTCATCATTAAACCCCGTGACCCGTTACAACAGTGTCGACCATCCTGGTCTATTTGAACACATAACTTGGTCCCTTTTTCACTATATTTCAAACTGTTTTAGGCATTCAGAGTCAATCTAGCTCCATGTTCTAGTGGATCAGATCACATAGTCATTCCAAACACTGCAAAAAGTAAGAAAAATATCACCAGTAATTCAGTGGAGACTGTAAGTTAAACCTAATTCTAATGCGTATTTACAAACTTACACCTCCATACCAAAACTCTAACATTCTTTATTGAAGAATTAACACATACAGTAAACTTCCTATCAGCCTGCATAGGAATTACCATCACTAACATTTTTTTCACACAGCAAAAGTGATAGTAACCCCTGGAATATCGAGGATGCAATAGGTGGATAGTTCAAACATGTTTTTTTTTCCAATAAAAAAATTCTTTTTTGTCTAATGACAGTTTGATCCCTTTAAAGTCATGTTTCACTTATAATTCAAATTTTATAACTATTGATAAAGATATTGGTGTCACAATAATCACTCTGTATAATCATCAGAGTTAAACACGCTGATGGTAGTGGACTGTAAATGACCATTATAGGAAACTGACACTACCAAATCATACACATAAAAGTCACTAAGTTAGCATTGATTCAGCGTGGTTTCTTCACATCTTACTGTTACACTGTCCTGGTGCCAGCTGACATAACGTAAAACCCCAAGTATGTATATCTAAGATAATCATGTCAAGACTGTCCCTATTTATCATGTCAAATAAAGAATTTTACAAATCATAGAGATTTTAACAAATATTAATCCGTAGTCATAAGTTTCAATCCACACTCTGTATAGGTACAACTATATTTATTTGATTTTTGTTCAGACTGACTGGGAGTTTACCGTATTCACTGAAGGCTGAACACTTCTTAACTTACGACCGACTAATTATTTGCTGAAGAACTTTCCTACTTTAAAAGACCTAATTCTCATTTACTGAAGACCTAAAACTTATTTAACCAAGTCTGAAAACTTCATTACAGAAGACCTATTACTTATTTACTTAAGACCTAACACTTCTTTACTGAAGACCTTACACCTATTTACTAAAGACAGAACACTTATTTACAAATAAGACATAACACTAATTTAATGAAGACCTCACATGTGCTTACCAAAGATCTTGCACTTATTTACTGAAAAGATCTAACACTTATTTACTGAAAAGATCTAACACTTATTTACTGAAAAGATCTAACACTTATTTACTGAAAAGATCTTGTTAAAGACACTTATTTACTGAAAAGATCTAACACCTATTTACTGAAAAGATCTAACACTTATTTACTGAAAAGATCTAACACTTATTTACTGAAAAGATCTAACACTTATTCACTGAAAAGATCTTGGCACTTATTTACTGAAAAGATCTAACACTTATTTACTGAAAAGATCTAACACTTATTCACTGAAAAGATCTTGGCACTTATTTACTGAAAAGATCTAACACTTATTCACTGACTGAAAAGAAAAGATCTAACACTTATTTACTGAAAAGATCTAACACTTATTTGTTAAAGACAGAACATTTATTTACTGAAAAGATCTAACACTTATTTACTGAAAAGATCTAACACTTATTCACTGAAAAGATCTAACACTTATTCACTGAAAAGATCTAACACTTATTCACTGAAAAGATCTAACACTTATTCACTGAAAAGATCTTGGCACTTATTTACTGAAAAGATCTAACACTGAAAAGATCTTGGCACTTATTTACTGAAAAGAAAAGATCTAACACCTATTTACTGTAAAGATCTAACATTTATTTACTGTAAAGATCTAACACGTATTTACTGAAAAGATCTAACACTTATTTACTGAAAAGATCTTGGCACTTATTTACTGAAAAGATCTGAAAAGATCTAACACTTATTCACTGAAAAGATCTAACACTTATTTACTGAAAAGATCTAACACTTATTCACTGAAAAGATCTAACACTTATTTACTGAAAAGATCTAACACTTATTCACTGAAAAGATATTTACTGAAAAGATCTAACACTTATTTGACTGAATTTACTGAAAAGATCTAACACTTATTCACTGAAAAGATCTTGGCACTTATTTACTGAAAAGATCTAACACTTATTTACTGAAAAGATCTAACACTTATTCACTGAAAAGATCTAACACTTATTCACTGAAAAGATCTAACACTTATTCACTGAAAAGATCTTGGTACTTATTTACTGAAAAGATCTTGGCACTTATTTACTGAAAATATCTTACACTCACACTTAATATAGATATAACTGTTTACTATACTATATATTTTATTTACACTTTCTTTCATACCTCTAATACCGAACTGCATTTTCTAACTCTTGACAATTTGTTGAACATTGAAGACCTTGGTGTGGACAGCAGTCTTACCATTGTGTATATTTGGGATCCTCAGCATGCCTGACCAGAAGTTCCTTTACCTCTTGAGGTGGCTGAAGGCCATGTTTGTGTGCTCTCTCCCATCTCTCCAGACGAGTTATACCTATCAAATAATATCTAAATGATCAGAAACTTATTCTACTGATCTTATTCATATTCTACGACTTTATAAAGACCCTTCAACAATAGATCTAACATACGCAATGACGTAATGTGTCTCGTGACTTTGCTTCACATTAAAACCAAAATTCATTTACTAATTTCTAGTATACGCATAAAAAATAATTATCCAAATATCAACAAAACTAAAATAAAGCTAAAACTTGCTAAATTTTTGTTTGAAACAGTCCTTCACATGTTCTTAGCAAATAAAAACGCCCCTTTCAACCACTGACAATTTAAAAGCTCTGTCCATTTTCTAGTCAAACTCTTGATAGATTCAGGTCAGGATTTATGGTCAAGGCATTTGTAAAGACTTATAATGTTTCTCTGCATGGGTTATCTAAAGTGTTTCTCATATTGATTCCTAATGTATATATCTGAAAATTTATCATGCCTATCTCCAAATGGTAAAGGTATTCATAAAAGCAGATCGATATAACAACAGACATCACAGAGAGGCATTGACAAGAGATTATGACAGGAGACTCTTCTGAAGTTGTCAGTACGTTTCTTTTAAATGGAGATTGGGATTTACGTTACATTCTTCATCAAGTAAAGTTAGGAAACAATATCATGCGGCATAATTTTATTCAATTGCCATATTATAATTGAAGTTGATACTGGATTGAGAATATCACCTGTAACCCTGGTAAAATACTAGCCACAATATACCACTCGGCTAGAGAGAACTTCTCTTTAGCTCGATTGGTTGAGCATCAGACTAGTAAGTCAGGGGTCATGGGTTTGATTCCTAGCAGAGGCATTGAAATAAATAATGACCTCTGTTACAATTGCCATATTATAAGCCAAACAGCAGCGTATGTTTCTCTTCCCTTAAAAGTAATACGATAATTTTGAATTGTGTATCATTTCCTAGTCATTTAAGCTGTGTGTATATTTACCAATACATGGTCCAAATTCAAGGTTCATGTCAAATTCACGGAGGAAGTCTTTATCACTTTTTCTGTGCTTTACGATATTGACAGGAAACAGTTCATCCGTGTCAGTTTTACTGGATGAAGGTTTATCTGAAATGAAATAATACAAATAAATAAAAAATTTAATTGGGTGACTTTAAATTTTATCTTAGTTTTGTTTCCTGAATTTGATAAAATTTAGTATCTGGGCTCTCTGTTATAAAATTGTTTTAATATAGATTGGTTCTAAGGTAGTCTGATTCATTCTGATGTTCTGTTGACTTTTTTATTTTGACATACAGTGTAAAGTGTAGAAGAGGCTCGCTAATTCGAACTTCAGTGGTGGCATGGTGATTTCATTACTACTTCCTATTACAGATTTGGTGCTGTTGACCACTTAAAGGGTAGAAGCTATAGGAGACCGAGATGTTTCTTCGGAGACATTGAACTTGGGTTGTTATGGCTTTAGGGTCAAAGACTTTGTGAAGGAGGGAGTAGTGTAGAAGATGAGAGTAGTTGAGAGTACAGGTCGCCTTACTAATTGGGCTAGTGGGAAATTCCCTTTAGTTCAGAGGTAGTGTGTTCAGCTAGAGACCAGAAGATCACTAGCTCCAACTAAAGCAGTGGTAGGGTGTTTTTCATGACTCTCAAAAGAAGACAGAACATCAGAATAATTCGGACTAGTTTGAATCTGCAGCTAGTCAGATTTTCCCTTTAGTTGAGAGGCTAGAGACCGAAGGGCCACTATTTCCAACCCCAGCAGTAGCACGATGTTTTTTGGTAATCCTTCCTATTACAAAAGTAGAAAGAACCTCAAAACAATTCTGACTAGTTTGATTCTGAGGCTGTGGGGCGATCCAGCTAAGAATAGAGCTCCTGCTGCCCTTTAAACTGTCTGCCCTGCCTTGATTAATTTCTAAATTTTACAAGCTTTGATATTGCTCTTTCCTTTCTTTGAGTCTTTAATCTAAAGGATTTTGGTTTGTTTTGTTTTGATTCAAGCTTTTAAAAATCTATCCATTGCACATAAGTTTCGGACCCATTAACATTTATTTTTGGCTTGCTACACTGTGTTGATGAAATACCACTACCAAATAGATACATAAACAACTTGAAACGTGTTCATACTGTAAGATTTATTTCCAAACTAATCAGTATTTTTCTAAAAAAACATCCGCAGATACGACCTCAAATTCGATCTGAAATGACTGACATGTGTATCAGACATATGACTGCACTTTCGTTTCTGATGACATCTCTGAGTCACAGAGATGCTTGAGTTAGCCAAATGTGACCCAGAAATACACATGTAGTAAATTAAATGAATTGTTATGAAAATGGTGGATATCTGTGTTGATGTGTGCAGCTGTTCTACTGGGAATTAGGTTAAAGTTTCAATTGTTAGTCCTTTTTCCCTCAAATAAGCCATATCTGTTGATAAACTTGCTAGTTTGATAAAATCAGAAATGTATCATCAAACGTAATAATTCAAAAATCATAATTTTCCAATATACGGCATGCATGTTTGGACTTCCATAGCCAAACAATTGCAAAAAGAAGTGGCCTTTTAATCATTAAATCTTATCTTGTTTATTCGGAATACTATCTATATTACCAGTTCAAGTGGTAGAATGTTTGTTTGGTGTTAATTTCTGCTAATCGTTTTGTTTTTCATCTTTCTTGTTTTTCTGTTCCATGGTTGGCCCCTTACGGGATAGAGATATTCCCCCGATGTTTGTATAGTTTTCTTTTTGGTCTCTTCTCGGAGTTCCAATCCTTCTCACTCCCCCTCCATACGATACAGCACGACCAAATAGTCGTTCCTAAATACATAACGTTCCGGAACCGATATCCAGACGATACTGTACTGATTCTAAGCGAGTATGTGGGTTTCGTTTCTATTATTTTATTTTGATTGAGGGTCCAAGGTATCTTAATCGAAAGAGTACCGGGCCAAGAAGTATTGGGCTGGTGAAGTTTGGAGCCGATGTGTCTCTATTTCCAAAGCGTCTGTGGTCCGAAACTGATGAGCCGATAATTACCTCTTTATAGGCAAATTGAAACGAAACCTGAAACTTACCATCATCGTGACTGACCAGGTCAGATCGCTTCAATACTTGATTCGACGATGGCCTCTTCACGTACTTGAAAGTATCTGATATAAATCTAGTACTAGACATTGTCGTACCCTACTGTAAGTGTAAACAAGACGACGCCTTTCTGTTATTGCTGACAATGCAATCTTTCAGATTCGGTTTATTAAAAATGAATCGGAACGAATACATATTATGTAATTTATTGCCTTTTTATCATAACGTTAACTTTAAACAGCATTTTAATTAGAAAAGTATTTAAATTAGCAACGTGGTGACGATTTTCTTTATTTTTTCGTGATTTGCATGTCGTTTGGTTGAAACAAATTTCCAAATTCCCGAAACAGAAAGTAAACTTCGGAACGCATCCAATATATTTCAATGGAAAAGTCCGAAGAACTTCGAATAGTAAGTACACCTCAGCATCATGGCGGATTTAACCGAAGCTTCTGCTGTACCGGCTCTGGCAGTAACTGCGGCTGTTGGAGCTGTCGTACTACTATTGGTACTTCTTTGTAGTGTATGGAAAAAAGATACCAAAGACCAGAAGGAAGGTAACTAAAGCAGGGTTGCATCACATATACAGCGAATCGAACAGTCGAAAAGCAGACGCGTAACTGAAGTTGCAGTTTATGTTGCAATGCGTTTTTACATACCATGATATTGAGACACCATGCAATCATATGGATTCATTTTACTGTTTTTATTTTTTTTTCTGTTTCGTTCGGGGTCATTTGCTTTTTTGGCGATTAAAAACACGAGTGATTAGGCAACACCAAATGATGGTAATATATGTCATTATTTATTTTATGCTTCAGCAAGGGATTGAATCCTGGACCTTCGTCTTATTAGGTCAACCGATCGAGTTTAAGAAGTTTTCTCTAACAATTAAGCGGTATATTTCAGTTGGCATTTACCACGAGGATAAAGCGAAGAAAGGGCAATTATTTTTAAAGCAGAAATATTTAATTTATATGTAACAGAGGTCATTATTTATTTCAATGCCTGTGCTGGGATTTGTATCCGTGACCCTTGGCTTACTAGGCTGACGCTGAGCCGATCAAGCTAAAGAGAAGTTCTCCCTAGTATATTGCTGCTGGTATTTACCAGGGTTACATACTCCCCCTTTAGGAAACAACTTGTCCTCAAGTTTCCAGGGGTTACAGTGATGCTTTTGAAAGATACGCGAAGTATTATTCCAAAGTCCCTACACGGGTGCCAATGTAAGAGAGGTAATTATTTATTTCAGTGCCTCTGCATGGTTTTGAATCTGTGATCCCTGGCTTACTTGTCTGATGCTCAACTGATTGAGCTGGAGACGTTCTCTCAAGCAGAACGGTATATTGTGGCTAGTATTTACCAGAGTTGATATAAATCATAAACTTGAGATGAAATCATACAACAGTTGTATGTTGATTTTACTGAATTTTTTTTGAATTTTTAAGGAAAAACTGAATGTTTTTCATGTTAGCATCTTACCCATAACAAGTGTTGACTATTTAGTGATAGGCTCATGAAGGATGCAATTGCTGTAAATGGTGTAATTTAATAGAAGAATATTCTACAGAGTTTACTTTCCATGTCCATGTGGGGAATCAGTAGTCAGGGCTCTCACACCCCATTTTGGGACTGGGACCCGGGGCCCTTAGAATTGGGAAAAATAGCGGCATTTTCCTTAGAATTAGGAAAACTTGGGGTCTAAATTGGGGAAAAAAGATACTATTTTGCATTGGGAATTCGGCCCCAAATCTGGCAGATCGAGAGCTCTGGTAGTATTACCACTGTGACACATGACCACCCTGACTGCTTTACTGTTATAGCTGGAATTGGTCTAATTGTTATCTATGTGTTTCACGTTTTAGACTCTGGTGAAAATCAAGTATCTAAAGTCAAGACAGAACCAGTTAAACAAGAAAAAAACTCAAAGAAGTTGAAGCTGAATATTCGGTCAAAGAAACCACAGCAGGTGCAAGTGACACATCCCTGGCTGGCAAGCACTCTGAAGGGAAACAGCAGTGCTGTGTTAGGAATAGACTTCAGTCCAAATGGCAAATATCTCATTACCACTGCTGAAGGTATGACATAGAAAAGGCTTTACCAAACATGTTAGTAAGTTCTCTGGTTCTTTTAACATATTACCTTTCGAGAGAGATTTTGATATTGTATAATATACCAATGCAGTATATTTGATACAATATATGTCAGTGAATTTACATCTTACTGTCAATTTTCCTTTGGTTATACATCATGTTACAATCAAAGAGACTTATATCAAAACTTGTCCCTCATCAATAGATGGCAATATTTTGTTTAAGGTCACCATTTAAGAAAAAACGCTTCAATTCACTTTTGAATCAATTGCCATTGAAGAACATCAGACCTCAGATTTCTTGTTCAAACTGTGACTGCATATCTATGGCAGACTTTCATAAGAGTTTGCTAAGGGTTTTGTTGAAATGGTTTGGTACAAACAAAGATTCCTGAATTTTTTTTTTTTTCTAAAGTGTCTAACTATTGTCTATACTTTTTGTGTTATTAATTGACTTCTTTTCTGGTGTGTTTTAAACAGATCGCTGTGTTATGTTATGGAGCACCAAAGATTTCAACCAAAAGGAACACAAGTTAGTATATAGTGTACATGTAACACTTTGTTTTAATTGATAATTGAAAAAAAACTATTGAGATCATAAACAAAAAATACTTTATACATACAGCTGCTTTCAAATTTTTGAAAATGTTTTTTTTTTCTCAGATTTATTAAAGGCATTGTAGAACTGGATCATGGGACTCAAGTCAAATTCAGCCCAGATACCAAGTAGGTACAGCAGGGATTTACTAGCTATTTCATTCAACCTTTTTCTTTAAAATTAATGGCAGATCGAAGCATCTTAAAACACTTTCTAATGGCCTATTACTTCTAGAAAACTCATATATTAATTATGGTGGATTAGTGATCAGCTGGGACCAAAATTAAAGACTTGTTTTTAAATTCTTTTCTTTTCATTTAAATATCACATATATTGTAGACAGTTTTAAAGTAACTCTTCTCTTCTCTGTCAATTCTATTTCTGAACTGACTGTCTTTTTCAGATATTTTTTTTTACCTATGATTGCATAACTTTTTTTCAGAGCTTTCATTATAAGCTTAGCCAATGAAAATGCTCTGCGAGTTTATCGAATAGGCAAGAAAGACGATGGGTCGCCAGGCAATATCACCTCTGCTTTTGACTTTCCCAAGGTAATGGGGCTCTTGGTTTAACCACCTGATGAAAATTTTACTGAATATTATTGGATAATATTCTGCTTTTGTTATGTATAAAATGTGACTGAATTTATGAAGAAGAATACAACTGTAATCTACACTGTGCAATTGTGATCAAAAGTTCATATTAACCTTTCATATAAATACAACATGTATATATATTGTGAGAAGTAAACAACACACTGTACAAGCCAAGAGTAACCTTTAGTTAAAGGAGGTATTAAAGTTATAGTATAAATGCAGGTTTGATATATTTCAAATTATTTTGATAAAATATTTATGAATAAAACACACACAAAAAAGGATTTAAGTTGAGTTTACATTGTCTTTCCAGGTACACCAGGCAGACATAATAAGAATAGGTATAGCAAGTAATGGCAAATATATAATGTCGTGTGGTAGTGATACAACCATTATCATCTGGACCATTAAAGGTAAGATAACTCTCACATTAATTTGAGTCTATCACCCATTTATGATGTAGACAGAAAAATATGGATACCCTGAAAGTGAATTATGGATACCCTGAAAATGAGATAGGGATACTGTGAAAATGAGATAGGTATACTGTGAAAATGAGATAGGGATACTGTGAAAATGAGATAGGTATACTGTGAAAATGAGATAGGGATACTGTGAAAATGAGATAGGGATACTGTGAAAATGAGATAGGGATACTGTGAAAATGAGATAGGGATACTTTGAAAATGAGATAGGGATACTGTGAAAATGAGATAGGGATACTGTGAAAATGAGATAGGGATACCCTGAAAATGAGATAGGGATACCGTGAAAATGAGATAGGGATACTGTGAAAATGAGATAGGTATACTGTGAAAATGAGATAGGTATACTGTGAAAATGAGATAGGGATACTTTGAAAATGAGATAGGGATACTGTGAAAATGAGATAGGGATACTGTGAAAATGAGATAGGGATACCCTGAAAATGAGATAGGGATACTGTGAAAATGAGATAGGGATACTGTGAAAATGAGATATGGATACCCTGAAAATGAGATGGGGATACTGTGAAAATGAGATCGGGATACTGTGAAAATGAGATATGTATACCCTGTAAAATGAAATACATTGTAATACAAAAGTCTGTATAATGACTTACTCAAACAATACTTCTATTTATATCAAGATTTTTTTTAAACCATAAAAATTGAACCATCATCAAAAAAACAAAAAAGGAACTTTACTGTATGTACCTGTGTTCAAATATTTTACCTTTACAGGTGAAGTGCTTGAGTCTATCGACACGCATCAGATGAACAATTCCTTTGCTTGTGTCTCACCTTGTGGTAGATTTGTTGCATCTTCAGGTAAAAAATAAAAATCTGTTTTAGTAATTTTTAATAGTTGTTAATGACCTTTTAGAAATGATCTTTAAGCAATGATTCTGTGTCTTGAACATGCCTTTTTTTGCGGCAGGAAATCTGTATCCTGGTAAATGTATTTAAGGGCAATGAATTTTTACCCTGCAAATGTATTTAATGACAATAAATCTGTGCTCTATACATGTATTTCGCCTCAAAATCAGAATAAGAAATTGCAGTAAATCAACATTACAGTAACAGCTGAAGCATTCAATTGACAATTCATGTTACATGTGGGTAGAAAACATTAATACCACTGTAAACCATTATAAACCCAGGGCACCAATATTTTAAACCATAATAAACCTAGTTCACCTACACATGATATCTTGATTATTTGAGGAATGTGATTATTATACCACTCATTTACGTTGAAAAAAAAAAAAAAAAACATGCATTAATGTTAAATAAAAATTTGTAAAATGAAAAATGAAAATAGTAGTCAAACCATCATCCTGTTATTTGAGAACCCCTAATTATAATTTAAAATCACTGTTTTTAATTGATAGGATTTACACCAGATGTAAAAGTGTGGGAAGTATGCTTCAACAAAAATGGAAGCTATTCAGATACCAAGCGGGCATTTGAACTAAAGGGACATACCGCAGGAGTTTATAGTTTCTCATTTAACAATGATTCCAGTAGGTAAGTGGACGGGACAGAAATTACCTTTCTAGTAGGCAATGATTCCAGTAGGTAAGTGATCAAGAACAGAAATTACCTTTCTAGTAGGCAATGATTCCAGCAGGTAAGTGATCAAGAACAGAAATTACCTTTCTAGTAGGCAATGATTACAGCAGGTAAGTGATCAAGAACAGAAATTACCTTTCTAGTAGGCAATGATTCCAGCAGGTAAGTGATCAAGAACAGAAATTACCTTTCTAGTAGGCAATGATTACAGCAGGTAAGTGGACGGGACAGAAATTACCTTTCTAGTAGGCAATGATTACAGCAGGTAAGTGGACGGGACAGAAATTACCTTTCTAGTAGGCAATGATTACAGCAGGTAAGTGGACGGGACAGAAATTACCTTTCTAGTAGGCAATGATTACATCAGGTAAGTGGTCGGGACAGAAATTACCATTCTAGTAGGCAATGATTCCAGTAGGTAAGTGGTTGGGACAGAAATTACCTTTCTAGTAGGCAATGATTACAGTAGGTAAGTGGACAGGACAGAAATTACCTTTCTGGTAGGCAATGATTATAGTAGGTAGGTGGTCGAGAACAGAAATTACCTTCATGTAAGCATATTAGAAATGAAAGAAGAGAACAAAAGCTCAGTGGAATAAATGTTTTTAATTTCATGAAGAAACAAGATATTTTTGCTCATTATGTTTGATATGGTAATGAGCAAATTGCTGTTATTTGAATGTAGATCTATTCTAATGAAGTGTTTTTATGAATTATGAATTAGTTATTTACCAACACAGACATTCAAATCATTTTCATGATGTAACCACCTGAATGGTTTGTTAGACATGTTAAGTCAACCTGTTGGACGTCCATATGGAATTTATTGAAATATGATATTATTTATTTTTTCATTTAAGAATGGCATCAGTGTCTAAAGACGGTACATGGAAATACTGGGATACTAATGGTAAGTTGTTTATCAACTGGTCAATATCAGAACATAAACATTTTTTTCTGAGAATATTTCTTAAAATTGGACTGTGCTCCTACCTCAGTAAACATGTTTAAGGTTTTATAAAATGGGGTAAGGATCACCCTGATAAATACTTGTATCCTTCCCACAAAACTGGCGATGATTTTGAAGATCACATTTGTAATGGTTTGCATGAAGAACGATATGGAGTGAACAATGAATTTAGTTGTACTGCAATATGAGATGAACAAAGATTGATATTATCTATAGGATCCAAAATGAGAATTTGTGAAATAAGAAAGAGAAGTTTTCATTTTATGTGAGCTTTGGCGTGCATGAATCATAACAAGTTTCATAAAATCTCATTTGAAATGAAAACAAATTTAAGATACTTTTTATCAGATAACTCAGAAAAATCACATTTTAAACTAAAAATGTGGAGACAAAATTTTTGCCCAATTGTCAATTCATTACATAATGTCATTGTTCACGTTTTTACATCACAATCTGTTTCTGACTGGTGCAGCCAATGAAAAACACTCGAGGGTATATTATAATAGTGAGACTAATTCATTGGATAACTAGCAAACTATGTCATGAAGTAAGATATAAAGCGACCAAAAATTTGTGTTGCCATACCATATGAGATGAACAGTAATTTTTTGTTGACATACCATATGAGATGAACAGTAATTTGTGTATGATGTGAAATGAAGAATGATTTTCCTTGCAGTACGTTATGAGATGAACCAAGATCCATACCTGCTACACACAGGAAACATCAGTTACTCCGGCCATTGCCTCATAGCTTTGTCACCAGATGGTAGGACAGTCACAGTAGGGGGAGAGAACTCTATTACATTTTTCAATGCTGTCTCTTGCAAAGAAGAAGAAAGTGTGGATAATATTCATTTAGGTGAGGTTATATATTGTAGTAAGAAATCGGGAGAAAAGATATGCTACTACAAACCCTAAACAAAATCACACATAACAAAATTTTCTTTTAATACTACACCAGGCATGTATGCTTAAAAACACATCAAGCACATTCATGTTACCGTAGGGGAGGTAAAAATTTGTTTTTCCTGGAATAATCTCTGATATTGGAACTCTCTTCCTCTTGACCATTTTCAATTTTATCAACTTCATTTTTAAATCAGTTCTGTTCTTACAAAACTAGTCTCCTCTGCCCTTTCTCTCACTCTTTCTCTCCGTCTTGCACTCTCTCGAGATGAGTTAACGTTTAAACGATGATCATTATTATTTAGATCGTGTTTTATCATGTTAGTATTTTTCACCATATCAAGCATGATGCATGCATATGGTTCATGATGTTCCACAATACAACACTGGGGATCCAAGCACTGTTTTTAATGATCCTCTTGTACCATGGTGTGCTAATGAGCACTAGTGATAATTATTACTCAAGACAACAAACTTGCTGATGACAGTTATCATAGAATAATTTCATATTTGTGTAAGCATTTTTTAAGATAGAAAGGACCACAATAGCTCAGAGTATTGGCCTTGGTAATCTCTGGTGAAGATCTGAGGTGCTTGGTCCAACATTTCCCTACCCAAAATGGCTTGTGTTTCTCAGGATTCCGAGAAACAAACTCTTGTCTGCTGACATGGTTGTATCCATGGGCAAGACACTTTACCCGAATTACTCTGGATCGCATGCGACTGATCTTCTGTATGTTGTTCAGTGGGGTAGCTGTCACTTACTAAAAGGAGACTCCACCCTGACTGTTCACAGGGCAATGAAAAGCCAAAGATTTTGTAACAGTTACAATAAATTCAGATTTCTTGTAATACCTTTCTTTAACCAAGAAATGCATTTTCTTCAGTGAGTATATAAAAAAGTAATTCTGATGAAATATAAATGTAAACATGTTAAAATACTTTTTCACAGTGTTGTTATTTTTCTCTTTATTGCTACAGGTGGCTTAGTAGATTTGAGTTTTGATACGACCAACAAATATCTAGTGACCGCAGGCGATCGCTATGTACATGTGTTCCATAATGTTACTGGTTACCAAGCAACAGTAGAAGACCTCCTTGAAAAGGAGAAAAAAGCATCTTCAACAGCCATGAGGGATCGTGTCCGCCAACAGATCTCAGATGCTAGGTATGTACATATCTATAACTTTTTGTTTTTGTTTTTTTCAAATCTCTGTTTCATTTATTTTACCTTAGTTATGAGATAACAGGTAGAAAGCAGATTATCATATTTTAAATTGTTTGAAGTTCTATTCTAAACATAGCAAGACACAGACTTATCTCCTAGCATATGTGGTAGTTATTGATGAAATTAATTCCCATCTCCATCAATTCAGATGTTAAATATAGTATAACTTCAAGGATGTTTTGAGATATAGCTGTAGAATATTGCCATACAAAACATTTAACTATGTCTGTAAGATATTACCATACAAAACATTTAACTATGTCTGTAAGACGAAACTGCTTTTATGAGGTCACACACACACTTGTTTTGTCTGCTATTGAAATCTTTATGGCGTCCTCAAAACTGTAAATCCTATGTTATCAAGATTGAAACTAGGGTGAACAATTGGTAAATGTTTGGGCTAATGTAAAACAAGGAATAATTCAAAGTACTTTTAAGCCTATTGGAGCAAATTTCTTGTTTGAAGTAAGTTTGTGTAAAACTGGAGAAGTAAACAACACACGTTAACACCAACTGGTGAAAGGTTTGACAGACGATGTGTTTAACTACAGTCCTTTGATTAGCTCAGAGCTTGAGGCCAGTTCCATATGTTCAGTTCACTAGAACTATATTTTGAACAAAATGAAATCTCAGTGACTGAAGCATATGAGGCATGGGTCTTGTCTCTATTCATACACCATCCACTTGTTTTTGTTTACACACATTGTACATGGAAAACAGGATCAGAGAAAAATCTTTTTAGGGTGAGATAGGTAGGGGGATCTCAACACCCAGGGAAAGATTATTATGCAGTCAGACAAGCCTTGTGTTTGATGATTTAATAATCTTTTCCCTAGGGTTGAGATCTCGCCCTGAAGGGGAAGAAGGAATCTGTTAGTCTTAATAGACATTATCTATTTATATTTTCTGATTTACTTTGCAGGTCATCGTTGGACAGTATACTCGGGCAGTCAAACGGCCACGTTAACAACAAATGATGCTCAGACACATTTATCCATTACATGGCAGCATTCCTGACAAACATTACACACTATTTTTATAATATCACTTGATAATTTTGGAGTGATTTCTCGACTAAAATAATGAAATGTTGATGTTCCCTTAAGAAAGGTTTTGTCATTGTGTTTCTGTTTAGTTTTGGGTATGGTTTTGTTATCGTTTTATCGCTGTCCTCTTTTCATGATTAATATTATACAATATATGTTCACTTAAACATATGAAGACAATTTGAAATGAAATTGTTTTTGAAGCCAAACACACACTTTTTTTCCTATAAACACTTTTCAGATCAAACTTGAGATGACTAATTTTTCACAGTTTAAATATAAGAAATGCTTCAGTATATTCAAGATCTGAATGCAATTTGATTACTTAACTGTAAAAGAAAAAATAGCATAACAAATATGACTTTTTAGCACATCAATTCAGTTAGCCTTTTGTCTGTGGTCCATCCATCAGTCCTTAAACATTTCTTGTTGTAAGAACTACAGGATTGATCATGCTAAAATTTGGTATGTATGTGTATGTTCCCTTTGATTCCTAGTTGTGTATGTTCAGTTTTGGCACTGATCAGAAAAATGGAATGACTGCCTGACAGCCATCTTGGGTTTTGACATCTGAAGTTTTTCACTGTTTCTTGAGAACTATTTGACAGATAATTATCAAATTTAATATTTTTGTTACTCTTGGATACCCTAAGTTAAGTATGTCAAGTTTTGGGATTGATGGGAAAAACAAAATGGCTGACAGTCATCCATATTTAATTTTAAAAGTTGAAGATTGTTATAGACATTTCTTAAGAAATACTTGTTGGGTCTTCCTCAAATTTCAAATGTAGACTTTCCTACATCCCTTAATATGTATGATATTCAGACACTACTATAGCCCCGACCAATAGTAAGACCGACGGGAAACGAAAAAAAATTAGATTCACTGTAATGCTAGCGTGAATGGCAGATGATTAAAACATTCGAAATTTATTTTATTTTATTTTTTGGTTGTTTTTATCTCCAAAAGACCGACGACTTTTACATATAACTATGTGAAGGGAGGTAATCCAATATGGCGGATGCAGAACTCGGGAATGATAACCCCAGGAATGGCATGTACCTGCATGTAGTGCGCACCCCCTTTTTGACACGACGGTTTCAGCTTAAAAAAGTGCGCACTATACGCGAATATTTACGGTAGTTTTGGGAGTTTGATTTTTGGATCAAATTTAAAAAAAAAAAAAAGAGAGAAGATTCAATAGATAAGGGACTAATAAGGATTATAGGATGGTTGATGCTAGGATCCCTCTCACATCTCTTGTCGAGATAGTATATCAAGGTACTTTGGGGAAATCAGTGTGTGACTTTAATGAAGCATAATATAAGGTTAATATGTTAAGCTTCATTCTTGTACAGAAAACTGACTCAATCAGTTCATGTAACTTAATATTTAATTACATGTACCAACTGCCAAAATCTTGCTTGCGATTCAATCCGATGTGGTGGGATCTTTTACATGGAATCATATTTGAAAAGTATGCATATGTTAGTAAAAAAAAAAGATTGAGGATTTTAATGATATTCTTCACTTGACTAATTGATAAGCTGCGTTCATAAGGCCTTGGGTTAAGCGGACAGAATGGCTGAATTTTAGATATAATTTCTGAGACAATTTACAAGAGGGTGAACAGTTGAGAGCATACAAACCAAGATTTGATATCTGATCCACTTGTTAACTTGTCATCTTGATACTGCTTGTAACAAACTTATCAGTATATAATCAAATCACACTGTTCATCTGTAAACTGAAATTCATTTTGGTGATAAAATTTGTCACCAAGTTTTTTTAAACTTTGTACCTGAAAATAGTTGAGCATTATTTTTCAGTGTTTTTTTCCGCGTGTCTTGTTCCCTTTTTTGATATCACAACCACTTTATACAGACCTAGGTGCACTTTGTCAGTACCTGAGATTGTTACGGATTTTCCAGAGAGTCACTGGTCTCCTAATTTATTGTTGTGAGAGGAAGAGTTTTTGTACAGTAGATATAACTGCAATACACTCATATGTTACAGATATTATATATTTTGAATATGAATTATTACTGATGTAAATGCCATACCAGTTAAAGCTTATAAAGAAAAGATATACCGGTAGACAATATATTTCTGAAGTATGTAAGTAAATATTAATGAATACTGAAAAATTGAGCAAGTCGAGAGGTGTAAACGTTTTAATAATCACTTAATGTCAGGTTGCTTTTTTATTGATATTTGATCAGATGTACTACATATTTGAATCCTAGTTTGTGTAGGGTAGATATTTCAATGATCTAATCTGTCCGCAGGTCTTTAATTATAAACAAAAACAAAGCTGAAATAAGACTTGAACTCTAAGTTTCTAAGTAAAACCTTTTACTGATGAAGGTTATTTATTCATACTCTGTAACAACTTCTTTGTTTTTATATCAGTTTCAGTTTTGTATAAGCATATGTATGGTGTCTTTTGTATCGATTTTAGTATGAATACAGTTGCACATGATGGAATTTCTTTCATGGTACATAGCTAGAATATTTTTATCTTTAATTTTGAAAATTTTTTTTTAAAAATATACAAAATTATCATCAATACCTTAAATTCTCAAAAAGACTTGTTGAGTACTGCTAAATCATTGAATGTATGTGAAAGAATAAGGGAACAATTTGATTACAATCGACCTATTAAAACAGAGTATTTGATCATGTCATCCTTTTTAGATACCAATTGTTATATTATTAATTACTTGCTTCAGGGTTTTGGTTCTCATTGTATACAAAATATTTTCAATTGTTTGTACTGAGTATTTTCATGAATAGATATTTCTTTATAATTACCTATGAATGAAAAATCAACATTTTCATACATGTTATGATTTTGATTAAAAATTGTTCTCTGATAATTGTGTTTACACAATGATTTCATGTGTTCAGATTTCTTTTGAAACTTATTTTCTGAAATTTCATTCTTGCATTAAAATTTTCTTGACAAATTAAAAGTTTTTCAATCAGTAACTCCAAGTACATGTCAACATTAAATTGTCTTCTCATGTGTTTTTTTTATGTTTTATTTTTCACCTGATCATCAACACTGTAGTATATTATATATAAATTTTGTATCAAATTCGACATTAATTGTTGCACAACAATGGCAAATAAAGCTTGTAGTTGTTGGGAAGAAATTAGAGCACCTGGAAAAAAGCCCATGTGGTTGGGCAGGTGACTTCATACATTTCGTTTGGGATCTGAAGCAGTCATCACAGAGGCAGGCAGGTGTGTAACCTCTGTGTCATCTCACCACCCATTATATTGGAATTTATCTTGGTCCAGAAGAATCTGGATGAAAGACAAACGATACACCAGGATACATAGATCCCTCTGTGTTCCAACAACTAATTAGTCTTCCATGAAGAACTGGATAAGACTACAGTGATGTGTTATGTCCATCAGTCTATCCTCTTCTTGTCAAAGCTCTATTACGAGAACTTAAGACTTCAGATGTGGGTTCGGCTTGGAAAGGCAGTGTGTCACATAACAAAAGTAGGTCATTGTGTCCTACATAAATCTTGTTCCTTTCCAGTAGCCTTTGATATTTATGTCAAAGAGCTTCTTGTTAACTTTTGCTAATGGGCCACATTGCTACATTTCAACTGATGTAATTAATTTTTCCTTCAGCTATAACTTTGATACCTCTGTATAAGGCCACATTTAGACATTGACAATACTTGTAATGATGGTTAACTTTGATATTACCACTTATATGTATCTGCATTGATATTTTCACCTTCGATATTTGCAAATAATCATTTGAACACTTAAATGGCATTTTGCTTGCATGGTTTATCTTTTGTAAGGCTGTTTCGGTGAGGGACTATCAACATGGAGAATGTTTGTTGGTAAAGAATCAAGAATAAAATGGAGGTGATGCAAAAGCATCAAAGCAAATTCACAGTCCTAGTTGTATTGGTGTTATTATCAAGTAAAACAAAAATTGCCAAAACATTAAGAATATATAACTTTATGTAGAATATTATATAACAATATTAAGGTCCAAAATAACGAGGCATTAAAATCAGAAATATACACTTTGTAAAACATCATTCATACAATTACGTGATCTAAACACAGTATCAGTATCACAGCTCTTAAACCAGAGACATACACTTTGTAATACATTGTACGTCATTTACGTGATCAAAACACAGTATCACAGCTCTTAAACCAGAGATATACACTTTGTAATACATTGTACGTCATTTACGTGATCAAAACACAGTATCACAGCTCTTAAACCAGAGACATACACTTTGTAATACATTGTACGTCATTTACGTGATCAAAACACAGTATCACAACTCTTAAACCAGAGACATACACTTTGTACTACGTTTTACGTCGTTTACGTGATCAAAACACAGTATCAGTATCACAGCTCTTAAACCCTGAGACATACACTTTGTAATATGTTGTACATATAATTATGTGATCTAAACACAGTATCAGTATCACAGCTCTTAAACCCCGAGACATACACTTTGTCATATGTTGTACATATAATTATGTGATCAAAACACTGCTCAATACATTCTGATATCCATATCAAGGCTTTCAGATCAGAGACATATACTTTGTAGTACATTGTTCGTATATGTACAATTATAGGGTAAAACAGACTGGTCAAATCTTTGATTTCAGTATAGCATTAATGTCCATTATAGCAAGGCATTCAAATTAGACATAACCCAAGTAATTCATTGCACATACAATCAATTATCTCATCTACTATAAAGATTATAATAATAATGAAAGATTTTACTTAAGGTCAACGACACTTGGAGTTTTCAATGCTCCTCTTACAAGTGGTCGACATTAGAAATGTATAACATTAACAGTCAGTAAAATTAAAACATCACAGACAATTAAAAAATATCACAGTAGGATACTTTTAAGAAAACAATGTAATTTTGTAATGCTCTAAAGATTGTAATTTTTGAGGGTCCCGTATGCTGTAAAGATTGTAATTTTTGAGGGTCCCATATGCTGTAAAGATTGTAATTTTTGAGAGTCCTGTGTGCTGTAAAGATTGTAATTTTTGAGGGTCCCATATGCTGTAAAGATTGTAATTTTTGAGGGTCCCATGTGCTCTAAAGATTGTAATTTCTGAGGGTCCCGTATTCTGTAAAGATTGTAATTTTTGAGAGTCCTGTGTGCTGCAAAGATTGTAATTTTTGAGGGTCCTATATGCTGTAAAGATTGTAATTTCTGAGGGTCCCAATAGTGTAAAGATTGTAATTTTTGAGAGTCCTGTGTGCTGCAAAGATTGTAATTTTTGAGGGTCCCATATGATGTAAAGATTGTAATTTCTGAGGGTCCCGTATGCTGTAAAGATTGTAATTTCTGAGGGTCCCGTATGCTGTAAAGATTGTAATTTTTGAGGGTCCCATATGCTGTAAAGATTGTAATTTTTGAGGGTGCCATGTGCTCTAAAGATTGTAATTTCTGAGGGTCCCATATGCTGTAAAGATTGTAATTTTCGAGGGTCCCATATGCTCTAAAGATTGTAATTTCTGAGGGTCCCGTATGCTGTAAAGATTGTAATTTTTGAGGGTACCATATGGTGTAAAGATTGTAATTTCTGAGGGTCCCATATGCTGTAAAGATTGTAATTTCTGAGAGTCCTGTGTGCTGTAAAGATTGTAATTTTTGAGGGTCCTATATGCTGCAAAGATTGTAATTTTTGAGGGTCCCATATGCTGTGAAGATTGTAATTTCTGAGGGTCCCATTTGCTGTAAAGATTGTAATTTCTGAGGGTCCCGTATGCTGTAGAGATTGTAATTTTTGAGGGTACCATATGGTGTAAAGATTGTAATTTCTGAGGGTCCCGTATTCACCATCTTCGAGGACGGAATAAATTCACAAATCATATTGACTGAGGAAACTATTGTTTGTTTCCTGATTTCCATGAGAAATAAATCTCTATGGTTCAAGCTTCCATTAAAACTGTGATGATTTCATCCATTGAAAAAAGTTCACAGTATTGAAGTGGTTGTTCAAATAATTTTAGAAAAAAAAAAGAAGAATGATTTGTGATCTGTCTTAACCTTGACCAGATTAAAAAAAAAATTTTTCACAATAGATAAGGCTTTCATAATTACAATAATGCTACTATACACTGTAGTACTAGTTTCAGCGGTGAACTTGCATCAATGTATAAAAGATTTAGAGTAAATGATAAATATACTAACAAAATTACATCAGTATCACAGAATAAAATATGTTGTTGAATATAGATATATAGATATATAATATCTAAAGCACTTGTTATTGAGGTGGCAATTTCCTTGTTGGCAATGATGTAACACTCACTACATTAAGTTGTTACAAACAGCTTCACACATGTCAATAACTGATACCAATATATCAATATCACTTTGTAATAATATAGCATTGACATATCAACAAGTACTAGAAATTAATCCAAAATATATATAGAAATTTTGATGAAACAAATAAATTACCCGCTAATACATATATATATATATATATATCTATATTCGTACGTAAAAAGCCATCATACAGTCTTTTACAGCCAATACCTCTACTACATGGTATCAATCTGAACTTACTCTGTTTACATAGGAAACATTAAAAACTATATTTTTTCCACATAAATATTATATTATATGAAATACATCAAAGTACAAAATAAATGGCAAAAATGTCATGTTTACTGCTTTATGTAACATGAGGTGGATTACTATTGAAGGTGAATTGGTACAGAGTTTGAACTGAATTTTCAACCCTTCATAACGTAAAATCCAAAAGTTACCCTAACAGCTTCTTTCCATCAATTTGTACAGAATTTTAATACTTTTTCGAGAAAAAATCAGATTAAAAAAAATGGAAACTTTACAGCAATTACTAATATTTTAATTGTTATGGATATAGAAAATGTATATTTATATGTCAGTTGAAAAATAATGCTAGTTACCTGAATAAGGATCAGTGAAGTGACCACAGCAGCCTGTAGATGTGGTCACAACCTTCATACATGAATAAAATGGGGTAATTTGAAGAAAAATTTATGAAAAAGTAAATTAGTAAGAAAATAGTGAAATGATTCACTTAACTAGGGCCATGGTGAAACAAACCACTGTTCCTTTCATCATTATGAAATTTGACCCCGATTCATTTCACTATGCTTCACAATACCATAATACATCGGTTTATTTACACACAATAAACTTTTAAACCTGTATCCCACAGAGTTTTTATCCTAAGTTGTTGGTAAATATGCATAATTTACAAAACCACAAAGTCACAGAAAGAAACTACGTAGATTATAATTTGGTAAACTCAATAGTATATATCACATCACCTCAAAAGAAGTTGTCTCCCTTACACTATAGGACATGGATAAGTTAGCTGGATACTAAAATTCATGTATAAGTCTGGAAAAGACTCAAATCGGCGCAGCCTGATGTCTTATCCCATTGACATATAAAAAATCAATAAAATTTGTTAAAATTGAAACTCAAATACAACATGCAACAACTCGATTATCATTTTCTATGATCAATAATCAAAGTTTGATAAATTTGATTTTACATCACAAATGTATGTCAAATATAATTTAACAAGGACAGCTTTTAATATGAAACATATTTGTCTCATTTAGCTTCCATTTAGGAGGCTGTTTCGCATATATTAGTTTTCAAAGCTTCAAAAAATAATTCATCATTGTTAAGAATATCAATGACGTCTTTACTTTGAAAACTTTTTTCAATGATTCATATCAAAGTGTGTACATTTGTAATGCAATGACAAAATAATAGTTATTGATATTACGTAAGGTGTAACATTTGCTTGCCAAATTAAGGAATGTTCAAATTCTTCAATCCTTTTTACACCAATGATTGTCATTGTTAATGTTTGTGTTTAGAAATCTTAGATGTAGTTCATTCAAAAATATCTAAAAGTCTACAAAGTACCATGGATGATTGATCTGTTCTTGGTTTCAAATGTTCATTATACTATGAACTCTATTTTCTTTGAATAAGTGTCAGATCGTCCTTTTGGATCACTGTTTCGCAAGATGGACACTTGCCACTACTTTCTCTACTGCATATTTCGGCTGATGAGCTGCATTTGGTGCAACCATAAAGTCGTAACAGCTTCACTGCAAAGGCTTCATAACCATTATGTAGACTGAAGGCCAATTCAAATTCTACTCGTTTTCCAGCATACTGAGTTCCCGAAAGATTCACATTATTTGGAATGAAAAACACTCTGACTTCAATATCGTTGTCATCCAGATCAAGTTGTATGATGCCTGCAGCCTTCTTGTTGTTTGGGGAAGTAATTGTTCCCTTGAATAAACGTGTATTTCGCTGACCTTGCATCTGATCATCAGATGATAATCCCAGATAACGCGTCCCGGGTATTAGACGTTTGATACCATCATCTGATGCTCCCATCCATTCTCTTGGGTATTTTGGCCTCAAGACTGATCGTCCATAACGCTGCATCTGGTTGATCATGGCTTGTGCATCAAGTAACTTTGCAGTGTCCCCTTTCTGGTTAACAGTTCCAATGCCAAGTAAGCTTTTCAAGATAAAAATGTAAAACTTTGACATTGCTGAAGGTATTTTTTCATCCCAAATCTCAACTTGCGCGAGAACATCAACAATTGTGTACTTCTTCAAGCACAGCCTATGTCTGATAGCGCTTAACCATTCAATAAATTCAAGTTCTGTTTCTTGTCGTTTTCTGTAACTAAGAATGTTGGTATAGGTCAAATTCTGGAAGATTTTCTCATAACATTCCACTATTTCTTTGATATCCTGATGCTTATCGACACATTCAATCAAAGTCAGCGAGTCCGTAGATTTGGCATACTGCTGTTTTTTAATGGCGATTTTCAATCGGTAGGAGTTATTGTCTTCATGAACTGCCAAACCTTCCAAATTCATCTTCTTTGCTTGAAATAAATGATTGTACCAAATGACTGACTTTTTCAAACCAGAATCAATATCGTCCTTTTCCACGACCATGTAACATTCTGAAATCAAATTTGGTATGATGTATCCACTTTTTTGCAGAAACTTCTTCGTAGCGGATTTTCCTTTACCACTCGAAGACAAGAACCCTTTGATTCCAACTGCATTGTCTCCATTTTGGTAGTTTCGTTGTACAAAATCACAAACTTGTAGACGGACTGTTATCTCTCCAATATATCCATATCCATTTTCTTGTCCAGTCGCGGTGTACCTTCTGCAATTTTCAAATAACTTGCAAGCATTCTTTGCGACTTCGCAGATTTCCTCAAGTCTCTTTCTGAAGTCTTCATTTTTTGTTTCCTTCTCAGGTTTGTCATGAGCAGCATTCCCAGTGTACCTACCTAAACGCCTTTGCAACACTGTTCCAAACATATGGTATACTTGTACTAGAATTGTCTTCGATCGATCATCTATTGTTTCCAAGTTTTCTTCGTCCCTGCACTTTGGACACAGTTCCAATGCTTTCTTGAAGCATTCCTCAGCTTTTTCAATTTCGTCGGGTTTACAGAATGAGTAGAATCTGCCGAGGTGAGCTAAAAAGCTTGCGTCATTTGGAAAACTTTGAGTCAACTTTTCTAGAACCTGTTGGCGTTCAGTGAAGGATGGAGGGGTGGAATAAATATCATTCATAATTCTTGACAATACCGGTTTCCTTCGCACCTCTGTGGTCTGACCCATTTCTTTGTAGTCACGAAAAATGAATATTCTTGTCAAGCAATGAACAATAGTTTCAGTTGTAAGTCCACTCTTTAACCTCTTGTTGCTGGCATAACCTATTAGGTCAAGACAAAACTCTGAAAGATTTTGCTTTGCTGATATGCTAAGATCATTGCTTGAATGACTTTTCTGTTCCTTTCCACTACCAAGAATGAATTCAAGGATTTCTTTCGCAATCAAATAATGGCATATCCGTATGTTTTTTCGTCTTCCCTCAGTATCATCTGGAACGATGAAAAGTCCGATCGGATGAGGAAAATCGTCAAGATCAACAGAATAGTTCGACGGTTTGTGCAGTAATTCTGCAAAAAATTGACTGGGAAGAGAGGTATGTCCATAAAAATATGCCAAGGACAAGTACCCAAGAATTCTTGGAATGTCGTTAATGCCTTCACGATGAGGAGTCCAATGGGGTTGTAGATATCCTTTGACATAAGATGCTAATCCAGTGAATTCATGAAGGAAAGCTGCTAATCCAAATTCGTACAGATAATGGGGTTGGTTTTTTTTGACATCTTCATAGATTCTGCTCACTTCTCTTTGCTTCTTTTCGTCATCTTTACATTGTTCTATATATTGCATTGCTAAGTTCTTTGCTTCAGCACTGGATACGTGCCCTTGCACTTTTGGATAACTCTTTTTTTCGTGCCCTTGGAAAGGGTGGCGTTTCACGCAAATGACGATGGTAGGACTTCTGGCATTTAACTCTCTGAACATAAATTTCACCTTTGTTTCATCCTCTCCATCTACAAGTAAAAGAACTGGTAGAAGTGTTTTTTCATAGAGAAAATCAATCCTCTCTCTCAGCGATCTGGTCGATGTGTACGTCCTCGTTTTCAGATGGATACTGGGAACCTTAGTGTGAAAGTCCCACAACAGCCTTTGTGAAAGTGTTGTCCCTCCCGACCCAGGATCATGATACAGATAAATAAGGCACCCGCGATTTTCATTGATGCGCTCTTGTATTGTCTTTGCAAATGAGTCTCTGACATCTCGTGGGACGTCCAAAGATCTAGAATTACAGCCATACCACGTGGACCAATGAAGTGTTCCACCTCGATAGAATTTGTTTTTTTCCTCTTGGAGAACTTCCAGATCTTCACTCTCTTTGACATATGGACTTTTCAAGAACAAGACGTTCAAATCTTCACGTAGCCATGCTGCATTTTCATCTGTTATGTCATGGTTCATGTATTCGTCTGAATGGGGAAGCTCAAATTTTTTACATATCGGAGGTCCATTTCTTGGCAAGAAACTCTTCAGCCCTTTCATAATTTCTTTGAAATCCACCTGGAACACAGTAAGGTTTTGTTGATATTCGCTACACAACAACTCGTATACATGTTTCGCTGGCCCGACTGACGTCAGCTGTTGTGGCATAAACAAAATGATTTTAGGTGGTGGATCAATGTTTTCATCAAGTTTCGACAAAATCTTCTGCACGAAAGGGGCGATTGTTTCCTCACTGGGCCATAGAACAACAATGTTTAATATGGTGTAATCAGAGGCAAATTTTCTGAGCTGATCCATGTGGGCATCAAGTGATGATTGAACTGTTCTGAGCCATTTGCGTACGTCGCCAATTGGATTTATTTTACTTGTTGGGTCATCTCTTCGACCTCGAATAAAGCACCATCTCGTTCCTTCTTCAACTATGCTCGCCGCTGGATCCTTCCATGTTGTAATTTGCAATGATCTATCCTTTGCAATTAGTGGTTCATTTGCACGCAACAGACCATTGTCTCTGCTGTTCGCATCTAAGTCGAAAACTGCAATCCATGGAATAAGAGATACTGCGTCAAGATGAGACAACCCGGAAGGGACATCACCTGCAATTAAAACAAAATGATCCTTTCTTATGTTGATAAATCTTTGTAAATCACTGATCGTCTTATAGATGTGCGGTGAACGGTGTTTGGTAAAGGATCCCGTTTTTTCACCTTCCTTGTCATATCCTATTTCCTCCTCAGGAGGCAATGCAGAGGATGACGGCTTGCTGTAGAACCAGTTGTATATCTGTGTAAATGCTTCCTCTCTTGGTTCGCATACAATATTCTCCAAACCAGGTCTGTACCACAGCTGTGATTCCTGAACAATTTGCATGCTGTCTGATTTTGAACAGTTTACTATGCATGGCTTGGTGTGTCCTTCGCTGCTCGGTATTGTAAAAACACCGAATGCTTTATCATTATTTGTGGCTTCAAAGTAGGAAAATTCAGGCACAGTTGTGAAAATGTCTTCATCGAAGTAAGACTTAAACATTTGAAGATTATATTGTGAAACTAATCCTTGTAAATGAAGTGGACTGTTCAATTCCTTGGCAACACCCAACACAATATAAGCTGGAGATGCACATGGAGTATTCCACATGCTCACTATATCCACCATGCATTTCAAATGACATCGGTAAACATTCTCGGGGACAAATCTTAATTTCTTATCTTCTGGTTGTGACAGCAGGTCTTGCAGTAACCTCTGATTTTCAGTATCTCTGTTAGTCTGAATTGTTGAGACAAGAGGTGTTTTCCAAGAGCCGCTCATTAACCTGTCCGAATGTTTTTGGCTGTATCTGCTAGACGTCTTAGCTTTTCCCTTTTTCCTTTTTCTCACTTCTTTCCATTCACCACTGGAATCACTCGCATCTTCAACCTCTGCATTTCGCGGTGTTAGGCAATCGTCGTCGTCACCTTGTGAAGACGTTAAATTTTTATCATCTATGTTTTGTTTATCATCCAAATAACATTCCTGTGGATAGCTCTCATTTTCAGATAAACCGACATCACTAATGTTTTCATTTGCAGTGTAGAAAGAAGTGTCAGTACCAACACTTGAAGATGCCGAATCGCATCTCTTTACCAAAGAAGGGCTTTTTATTTTGTTGGTTGGTTTGCGCATTAAGGATCTCAGCATCACCTCGCCCTTTTTGCTATATTTTTCAAATGATTGGGGATATTTGTCAATAAACAAATCGAGAGGAATTCCTGCTACATCTTTGAATCTTTTATCAGACAAATGTTTTCCATATGTCTTCATAAATTCTTTTTCAAGCTGTCGCATTGGCATTGATGATGGATTACTCAACAGCTTTGGGTTCAAGATACGATTCAGAAGACCCACCAACAGCTCATCTCTGTTTAGGTTAGCATTATCGAGAGCTGAAAGAGGAATACAAAGATATAAATATATAGCTCCATGACCTTAAATTATTTCAAGGAAGTATTTTCATCTCTGAAATGAAAATATATACATAGTCTACATAACTATAAGTGTAGACAAAGTCTTATTTAGAATGTCAGATTAGAGCAATTCCTTCATATTGGACGACGTGGTCCAATTGACTGATTAGTCATTTTGACGGTGTACATAAATGACACATGATCAATGTCATTTAAAGTCTTGTAAATGATATATTGTTATAGTATATAAAGTACCTGGTATCATAATGACATCCAAATGTAAATATGATTTTAATGCTAAAAAATTACCTGTTTTGTCTTCCAGAAGTCTTCCTGCATTTTCGTTAACTATCACAGTGTTTTCCTTTCCAATCATTACATTACATCCTCTCTGTGGATAGATGTATTGTTCTATGACTTTTGTCGGATCGGAATTGTCTGATGAAAAGGAAAGAGAATCATGATGAAATACCAAGTAGTGTATGTCCTAGTTAGATTCTTAGGAACATTGTATTAAAACAAAAAAAAAAAGATAAATGATATCTTAACCTGAAGCGTCCTGTTTTAATTGTTTAAGCGATCAAGATATTACTAATCCTGTTGTAATTACAGACCTGCCAAGTCTCACGCTTCTCGATTTCTACACTTATACCGCGGTTATATGATCCTAAGCAGTGGTGACGACGAGTCGAGCGATGTGCGGCGCACTCTGCCACCTAGTGCTACTGATTAGCCAATCACAGTGACGCTTACATGTGGCTCTGGCAGTCTAATAGTTTGACTAGTTAAGTCTTTTTTTAGCATATATAAAGTTTAATAGTTAGTGAAGATATTCCCAGGAACCTCAAGCAAAATATGAGCAAATTCATCCCATCTCAAGCAAAATTTCAAGTAACCTCCAGCAAAGTTGTTATACCCCCTTGGCAGGTCTGTAAGTAGTTATTACAGTAATTTCAGATATTCATAACTGTTTACAATACCTTCTATCTTTACTGTTGAAAAAATGTCAAAGAATAACGTAACGGTCGTGAGAAACAGTTCCAGTAATTATATAGCTCTACCTAATTCTAGATTTGTAATCAAATATGATATTCTTTTCTCTGAAAAAAATCTCAAGATGCAGATAACTAAAGAAGTATAATCAGCTTGATTTTGTCACAGAAAGAAAGCAGTATCTACATATGAACAACCATACAATTTATCCTAGGGGCTGTGAATACATTGGCATACAATAATCAATTTAAAATGGTACCTCTTTGTGAAGGGATGCTGACGCCTTGAACACCAAACATGTTTGGCTCAGTCCGGGTTTGTTTTTTAGCCATGTTGTAGTCCGTCGTTGGTTTTTACCTTGTGACTAGCTTTAGTGTCTGCAAAGAATCAAAATCATATACAGTCGGGACTATGTTCCTTTATATACATTCGGGGCTATGTTCCTTTATATACAGTCGGGGCTATGTTCCTTTATATACAGTCGGGACTATGTTCCTTTATATACAGTCGGGGCTATGTTCCTTTATATACAGTCGGGACTATGTTCCTTTATATACATTCGGAACTATGTTCCTTTATATACAGTCGGGGCTATGTTCCTTTATATACAGTCGGGACTATGTTCCTTCATATACAGTCGGGGCTATGTTCCTTTATATACAGTCGGGGCTATGTTCCTTTATATAAAGTCGGGACTATGTTCCTTTATATACAGTCAGGGCTATGTTCCTTTATATAAAGTCGGGACTATGTTCCTTTATATACATTCGGAACTATGTTCCTTTATATACAGTCGGGGCTATGTTCCTTTATATACAGTCGGGGCTATGTTCCTTTATATACAGTCGGGGCTATGTTCCTTTATATACAGTCGGGGCTATGTTCCTTTATATACAGTCGGGGCTATATTCCTTTATATACATTCGGGGCTATGTTCCTTTACAAACAGTCGGGGCTATGTTCCTTTACAAACAGTCGGGGCTATGCTCCTTTATATACAGTCGGGACTATGTTCCTTTATATACAGTCGGGGCTATGTTCCTTTATATACAGTCGGGGCTATGTTCCTTTATATACATTCGGGACTCTGTTCCTTTATATACAGTCTGTGTTATGGTCCTTTATATACAGTCGGGGCTATGTTCCTTTATATACAGTCGGGACTATGTTCCTTTATATACAGTCGGGGCTATGTTCCTTTATATACAGTCGGGGCTATGTTCCTTTATATACAGTCGGGGCTATGTTCCTTTATATACAGTCGGGGCTATATATACAGTCGGGGGCTATGTTCCTATACAGTATATATACAGTCTGGGTTATGTTCCTTTATATACAGTCGGGGCTATGTTCCTTTATATACAGTCTGTGTTATGGTCCTTTATATACAGTCGGGGCTATGTTCCTTTATATACATTCGGGGCTATGTTCCTTTATATACAGTCGGGGCTATGTTCCTTTATATACATTCGGGACTATGTTCCTTTATATACAGTCGGGGCTATGTTCCTATGTTCCTTTATATATATACAGTCGGGGCTATGTTCCTTTATATACAGTCGGGGCTATGTTCCTTTATATACAGTCGGGGCTATGGGGCTATGTTCCTTTATATACAGTCGGGGCTATGTTCCTTTATATACAGTCTGTGGCTATATACAGTTCCTTTATATACAGTCGTGTTATGGCCTTTATATACAGTCGGGGCTATGTTCCTTTATATACAGTCGGGGCTATGTTCCTTTATATACAGTCGGGGCTATGTTCCTTTATATACAGTCGGGGCTATGTTCCTTTATATACAGTCTGTGTTATGGTCCTTTATATACAGTCTGTGTTATGGTCCTTTATATACAGTCGGGGCTATGTTCCTTTATATACAGTCGGGGCTATATTCCTTTATATACAGTCGGGGCTATGTTCCTTTATATACAGTCGGGGCTATATTCCTTTATATACAGACGGGGCTATGTTCCGTTATATACATTCGGGACTATGTTCCTTTATATACAGTCGGGGCTATGTTCCTTTATATACAGTCGGGGCTATATTCCTTTATATACAGTCTGTGTTATGGTCCTTTATATACAGTCGGGGCTATGTTCCTTTATATACAGTCGGGGCTATATTCCTTTATATACAGTCTGTGTTATGGTCCTTTATATACAGTCGGGGCTATGTTCCTTTATATACAGTCGGGGCTATGTTCCTTTATATACAGTCGGGGCTATGTTCCTTTATATACAGTCGGGGCTATGTTCCTTTATATACATTCGGGACTATGTTCCTTTATATACAGTCGGGGCTATGTTCCTTTATATACAGTCTGTGTTATGGTCCTTTATATACAGTCGGGGCTATGTTCCTTTATATACAGTCGGGGCTATGTTCCTTTATATACAGTCGGGGCTATGTTCCTTTATATACAGTCTGTGTTATGGTCCTTTATATACAGTCGGGGCTATGTTCCTTTATATACAGTCGGGGCTATATTCCTTTATATACATTCGGGACTATGTTCCTTTATATACAGTCGGGACTATGTTCCTTTATATACAGACGGGGCTATGTTCCGTTATATACAGTCGGGGCTATGTTCCTTTATATACATTCGGGACTATGTTCCTTTATATACAGTCTGTGTTATGGTCCTTTATATACAGTCTGTGTTATGGTCCTTTATATACAGACGTGGCTCTGTTCCGTTATATACAGTCGGGGCTATGTTCCTTTATATACAGTCGGGGCTACTATATACAGTTATATTCCTTTATATACAGACTATGTTCCTTTATATACAGGTGTTATGGTCCTTTATATACATTCGTATGTTCCTTTATATACAGTTATATATATACAGTCGGGGCTATGTTCCTTTATATACAGACGGGGCTATGTTCCTTTATATATAGTCGGGGCTATGCTCCTTTATATACAGATGGGGCTATGTTCCTTTTTTTTATAGGTTGCAGCTAGTTACACACATAGCATCACTGACGAGTCACAGAGGGACGAAACACATGTATGACATAGTATTATTTATTGCTTGGCTGTATTTTAAGGTGATATTCCCCGAATCACGTGCGTCTCTTTGATATGTTACATCATGATTGAAACAAAATTATTTTTACTTGTTTCATTATGGATTACAGCATAACACAATTCACATTTTCTTAAATAGAGGTATGCGTGATGTTATTTTATAGTGGAGAAACCGTTACCTATATATAAAAACAACCCTGATTAGGTGGTACTATTTTTAACTCACTGGTTTCCTTTCTGTTTTGTGTTAACAGATCCAATTGTATCAATAAAGCATCTGAGTAGAATTGTGTGCTATACATTAGGCTAAAAGCCTGTTAAAAACTGTAGGGTTATGTAACAATTAGATTCTACTTTCGTTTTGTGGTAGAGATTCATGAGGTAAGGCGATTTACCAAAACAGACTCAATTACCGAAACAAGACCAAAACAAGACTGAAATAGAGCTTTTTAAGTAAATTGGCAATTTTGTGTTGTACAGTCACATGTTTGTTTCAAGGCATGATTGATACTTTCGTAACTTTTGTAATTGGGTCCACAGGCACTCGAGGCCAGGATATTATTTTTTAAACATTGATTTTTGTTTTAGCACTCATGACTGACGTTATTTAAACGAAATATCAGCAAAATTCAAGTTTATGTGCCGGTTGACAAATTCGAGGTCCACGGTCATTAAAAATACATTTTAATTCGTCAGTCATGAGTGCTAAAACAAAAATCAATGTTTAAAAAATAATATCCTGGCCTCGAGTGCCTGTGATTGGGTCTGTTTCGGTAAATCGTCTGACCGGATTCATATATATATATATTGATTTAAAAGGCCTATCAAACTCGACCTCGACTTATTTCATGTCCTTAATCAACCCAATATACTTACCACTATCTACATCATTGTAGAATGATAAAAGAAATCGTAATTTTGACTCTCAGTAAATATTGGTAACAGAAAGCAGAGACGTAAATATGTGATATATACGTCTCCGCAGAAAGGTTGCATCAATTTTTTAGTTAGTATTAATATACTTACTTTCAGGGAACATATAAGCTCTGTAGAAGTGTTCCTTCGCGTGGAAATGGTGATTCCGTGTCAGGCAAAGTGGTTGATACAGGAGTGTTAAGGTATATGCTTAGTAGGGGGGGTTCTTTCATCCTCATTCCAAAAGTCGAAAGTCCGTGTGAATTTGGCGCCATATGCATAACAGTGTCAAACCAACAAGCAAAGAGTGCCCGTATGTTCTTAAATTCACAGGCACTTGTGTACTAGATTTTATAAGGCTATTGTGTGGTTTGTTATTTTAAGAGTTATCAAAAACTAAGTTTACAAGAACCTGTACATAAATTATGATTTTGTATAAAGCCAGGACAGGAAGTGATTTTTTTACTGCACTCTTATAGCTTCTAGCTACAAATAAACAAGGAAGTAAATAAACAGAGAACAGATTAAAATTTTAGTTCTTATCAATTAAAATGAATGGTTATATATATCAGAGACGTATATCAATGATAAGTGTTATATATGTCTCTGTATATATGTATATAACCATTCATCTTAATTTAATGTAGTTTTAATTTAATGTGTGTGTGCGTGCGGGTTGGGTGGGGAGGTTGGGGTTTACAGAGTTTGGCGTAATGGAAATATTCGATTTTTCCTATGTATACAAATACCAAGACAGAATGTTCTCAGTATTAGAAGAACAATTACTGTCAGACAGCAAAGTAATGTCGGATATTACATTTTGTAAATTGTGATAATCAAATTCGGTTTCCGTACCCGTTCAACCATATACGTCTCTGGTTCAACTAACTGTTATAATTAATCTTAGATGACATCATTGTGTATCATGAGAAAGGTAACGTATATTGAACGTATGTAAACAGATCCACTACACCAGAACCCATTAGATTCAAAACCTTCCCGTGTTTCAGCTTTATTTTCCCTTTCATTTTAAAATATTGCTACGTAGTGGTGTTTTTTTTTAAACTTGTACACCTCTCAATAGGTTGTTTTTATTCTTTGCATTGAAATTTAAGTGGAACAGCACCAAGTATGCTAATGACTCTACACCAACATACACGACTTCAGGAAAACGATATGAGAAATACACCTAAGGGAGGACGGTTAGAGTGTCTTTGTCTCAAAATGGAGCGTTTAAACGTCACTATGTCCAAAGTGTACAACATATTTAAATGAGTTATTTAAATATGTAAATTTGATTTTACCCGATATTTCCGGTCAACGCTTGATCAGATACTTCATATTATAAAAAAAGTAATTAGCAAGATTGGAAAGGTTAGTTTTTAATTTGCGAGTGATTGTAACATAAATAACTGCAGATTTACTAATTATCTTTTAATTTTCTTTTAAACTTTTTTGTTTTCATTTATTATTGAATTATTGTGTGTGCGTGTGTGTGTGTGTGTGATCAAGGGAATAATAAGGACAGTACGGACAAGTGAATTGAAGACAATCTGCCCATTTATCCAGACACAAGTATTACATAAATTACATTACAGCATCGATCATGAAACAGATACAAAGATACCAAATTCGAGAACGGTAGAGTAAATGTAGGTGTGTCAGTCTGTGGTTGGTTAGTTTTTTTTTCTCCTGGAACCAATCAAATTACTCCGCTTGTGCCTTCATCTTTAAGATAAGATTTTGATGGACGCAGGCAAAATAAATGCCTCTATATCCATATCTACATTATAATTTTAGAATTGATCAGTATTTCGATTTAAACATAACTCCCTCATTAGTCCAATTCACACAAATCTTGTGACCTCTGCAGAAATAAATAATTAATTCATCCTATTCCCGATTGTTAAATATTAATTGTCTGTAGCTTGACTACTCTCCGTTTCCATGGAGGCCCACGGACCCGGTAAACAAAGCCTTCGGGTTCTTCGCTTTCTTTCTCGATGGCTTCTGCTCTTAGTTCCTTCTCTCTTGTTCTCTGGACAACAGTAAGATCATTTCTGATTCGGATCTTAGAGAAACCGGGATGGTCTTCTTTTACTCCTTAATATCTTCCGTTTGTTTTCCATATCATCAAGCGATATCATGATAGGCCTATTCCGCAGCTCTTCTCCCTCTGGTCTTTTCCCAATCCTGATCACCTTTTTAAACATTCCATTAGGACAGTCGCAACAAACCCCAATAATTTCTTTTGCGTGTTTCGTATCAAGCTTCTTTCTTTCTCCTACATTTTTGTGTTGTTGTTCAGGAATGCCGAATAAAACAATATTGCTTTCTCTTCGCTTTCTCTCGTTTAACTCCTCCGTTATCTCCGCTTATGTTTTGTGTTGGCGATGCAGTAGATACTGAGTGAGTATGGCACCATAATTTCTTTACGGCGCTCTTCATTTTTTCTGTCAGTGAGAATGCTTTTCTCAACAACAACTTGACATGGTGCACAAAACCACATCATGCCAATAGAGTTGGAGAGAACTTCGTATTTCCTTTCCTCGAGATCCAGACATTGCCGTGGCATGTTCCAAGGGTGCAGAGAGCCAAAGTGAGTTGAAAGGATGACGGTTATGCGACCTCGAGATTCGTTTGATGTACATCAAAGGATCAAACTAGTCTTCTCGTCCACAGTGTGTCGCACACGGAACCTTCAACTTTGTCATATGTTCCAGGGGTGCCGAGAGCGAATTTTCGAACATAAAGCGAGGACGTGTTTGATGTTCGTTACCTGATGGATGTGATATACTTACTTGCAATGGCCAAGGTCAAACATGGCAGGTTTCATCAGTGAAGCAAAGACGCTTACTCTTCTGGAACACATGGTCTTTATTTTACTTTTACATTTTTTTGTGCAGAAATGGTCATGTAAGTCTTGCTTTAGTGTATGCTTTATGTTTTGGGGTTTTCTTCTATGACATCATGAGGACAAAGCTTCACCTATCGTTAGCTGTAATAGTGCATGGCTTAACTTCGTAGTATTAGTGTTTGGTTGGTCACTAACTGCTTGCTACAAGTTCATATCTATATCATAATTGCACGTGTCGTTGATGAAGCAGAAGACGCTTACTCTTCCCGGTCATTATTCTCCTTGTACATTTTCAGGAGCATCCATGTAAATCTCTTTCTTGTTTGTATTTGTTTTAATTTTATTCAATTTTTGCTCTGATTATAATTATATTCCCGTTTGTATTTTCTTCTTTTTATGTCATCATAGCTTCAATAGGTCATCTTGGTTAAGTTTTTTCACTTGACAATTGGTAGTTGTTGTAATTGAATAATGATCGTTCACATTCCAGGTCAGTGGGGCAATGTTTACAGGTATTAGATGCCAATGCAGAACAGTAGGACTGAAAATGAAGAAATTATTGCACATATTCTTCCCATTTCAACAGAGAAGTTTTAGTCCTAGATCTTCATGTAGCGTTTGAATGTATCAATTTGGCTTGTTTTTCCAATTATTTTCAGTCTCCTAAATTGCCTTCCTCTTAATGAAATGTACTTACCAAAATTTACATACTATTTTGATAACAACAGCATGTTGAAAACCGTTCAGTATAAGAGGCCCTGAGCCTTAACGGTCATCTACGGTCCCCTCATGGTTATTGAGAATTTGTTTAAACGATTTCAATGTGCACATGTATTTGACACCTATGACCTAGAATGAAGGTAATTCTTTCTAACATACTTGGAAGCCCTTCATTCCAGCATGCTATTTGCCAAATATTATGGCCCTGTGCCATTTGGTTATTGAGCGGAAGTCATTTGAATATTTTAACACATTTGACCCCTATGACCATGAAAATTGGTCAAGGTCATTCATTTAAACAAACTTGCTGGTCACTTCATCCCAGCATGCTACTCGCCCAAGACTATGACCCTTGGCTTTTTGGTTTTGGAGAAGAAGTTGAAAATGTAAGTTGTTTATGACGGACGATGGTGACAAAAGGTGATCACATTAGGTCACATGAGACTACAAAAGAAGTGATCAGAGGAATGAATTTTACCTGACAAAAGGGGTAATGAATCAATATTTAAATCACCATCCCCTAAAACATAGGTTTGAGTTGCACTGGTGGTAGTGGATGATGTCTGTTGATTTAGTTTTTCCACCGATGGCACACTAGTTTTTGCTCCAACATCCCAAAAAATGTTTGTACCTATAGTGGATTCATAGCAAAAACTCAATGGATCTGATGTTGATTGTTTAACATGTAAATGAGGTAAAAGAAAGGTTCCTTTTCACCTTCTTCATAACAATGCTTCTTGAGATGTGATCTGGGCCCGTATTCATGAAACCGTTCTCATGCTCAAGCATAGATTTTGTGCTCAAGCAGACTATTTTTATAATTCGTCTAAATCATATAAAATAATACAAATGTCAAATATAAACATTGAATATAACTTTGACTTAAAGTCCTTTCAAATTTTTTTTTAATCTTGGCAAAATCAGTTTTATTTATTAATGTTTCGCTTAAACAAGACATAAGGCTTGCGCACAAAATTCATGTTTGAGCTTGAGAACGGTTTCATGAATACGGGCCCTGAATTCATCATTTAAGTATACGGAAACTTCAAATAAGAAGCTGTTGACAAAAGTAAAGATGAACACAACGGTAATGTATATACAATAGTTTACTTGACCAATGTAAATGTGACAATGAAAATAATGGAATTTTGCCCTATAGATCAAAACACACACACATACACACAGGCCTCTGTAATCTATGTGAAATAACTACACAATTAAAGAAAATGCTCACATCTCAAGTTTTCTTAAAATTAATACAATTCAGGGCCATTCCAGCAAACTAACATGTACTTGACCCCAGGACTCCCAAAATAAATCATTATTATCCATTATCCAATTTTCTGACTTTTCTCAAACCATCAATTAACTTATATGGGTAGAACCTCTAAACAAACCTGGAGTCCTGGGATACAAAAGACGTTTTAATGGAAAAGTCCCCCCCAAAAAAAAAATGGAGTCTTGGTGTGGGATAGATATTTTACAGGAAAAACCCTGAACAAAAGCAAGTCTTGGGATGCAACAGATGTTTTACTGGAATAGCCCTATACAAAACCTTGAGTCCTGAGGAGGGACAGATGTTTTGATGGAATAGCCCTAAGCTTTGTTATATAATGATATCATCTGTTAACACACAACCAATCTCTCAAATTCAATTTAAGAGTAACATATTTAGTACATGTCATATGATCCAGACTGTTTATGCAACCAAAACCTTTCAAGTTGTTTTGAAAGTTTTCAGAATACATAGCTGTTACCTGATTATACCAATTATGATGTTGTTACCTATTCTCGTATAATTTTGCTAAAAAATTATCAATTTTTTTTAAATTTCGTAACATAAGAGAAATAAGGAATTTTATGAATTTAAAATGAACATTACAGACTCTGATAATATAGCTTCCTCGTCAATAGAAAACATGCCTTTAGAAACCACCATAATTAACTTCAAGATTATCAACCCTCAAAAAGTTATTTTTGAGTTACCCCTATATAGCTAGAAATCACTGTCACAAAACCTTACCACAAAAAAAAATTGAATTTTCTTAATTTATCATACTGTTAAAAAACACTATGAAGTTACACCGAACAAAAAGAAATTCTTTATAGAATGGAAGGCAATTACATTGAACAAACTTTTGTTTGTTTTTTTTTTATTTCAATTATTGATTGGGTTAAATTTGTTTTTAAAAGCACTTACTGATATAATAATTTTCAAAATATTGAAACACTTTCACAACATCCATATTTATCATGATTGATCACAAGGTATTAATGAACTGACCGCTCTCAGGTATAAATATGGCGTAGAATTATGTATCATACAACACTTTCTACAATTTATAAATATAATCTACAAGGATTATTTACTATGTCAAGAAGCTGCCTTTAAAAATTTATATATATATGCTGTACATGTATATATGTACAAAAGAGAAAAGACCTTCAGTCAGATACCAACAAATCCAAGATTCAACTTACATGATGTTGTGACTGATATTTTTTCAGTCATTCTGAGTTATCTCCCTTCTCCATCAAACATCTTCATTGGTATATAGTATCACTATAGTAGCTTCTGTTATATGTTGGCACCAACATTTTTAAAAACTAGCTCTACCACCAACATGATGATCAAACAGGGATGCTATAATTGTATATCACTTTTAAGAACGGATTATAAAACATCTTAAGAATATACAAACAGTAAACAGGCAGAAGTGAAAATAATTCAAACCTTTTTAATAATGAGAAAGAAGCTCCATTAAAAATGAAACTTTTAAGACTGACCACATAATGAATATCATTAATGGTAAGAGGGATTATCACATCACTTAAATGTTATACATGAACTAATTATTACTATATAATCTTGAGATGTAATGAATTCTAACAATTAGAAAAAAAAAAATCACAATACAGATGAAATTCTTCTGAAACCATTGCAGCTGATCAACCGAACACATTTAAATATTGCTCATACCTTTATTTAAAATAATCAATTTTTGTATCATGAAAAAAGATGATCATTATTCATCAATGAAAATTCCAATTTCAACTCCAAATCCTGGAGAGGGACCAATCCAACTGATATTATTCCCTGTAAATCTGTCCCAACATTTTCTGTAACGTTCCTTATCAACACACAGCTAATGCATACAAGAACTAGGTTCTTTTTGTAGTTAGTTGTATATATACACTTACATAAGAATTTCATTCTTGATTAATATATCACTGTAATTACATGGATATACATGTTAAATACATGTTTCATTCCACAGACACAAGTATATCAATTGCCTCACCATAATCTGCCATTATACATCAAGTAAAATTATCAGAATATGGCTGGTTTTCAAAATAAAGGACATGTTATTCACGATAATATACGTAGTTGTTTTTATCTTTTATTTTGAATTCTAAAATTGTTTATAATTCTCGGCAAGTGACAGTAATTTCTTTTTCTGTTTTAGCCCAAGGTCTAATAAGAAAAAAAATTGACACCTCGTTGTAAAAGAATTACGACGTGCAAATGAAGCTGTGTTAGGATCATGTCTCATTGATCATCTTCATGCATCTTCAAGATCCTCTGGTGAGTGTACTGTTTTAGGGTCAGGTGTATGTGTTATCATAATATTCAAGTAAGTTTCACTTCCAGCAGCAGATGTTGAAATGCAAGCCTTTTAAACCCTGGAATGCCTATACTTATTTCCAAGCACGACCAGGGCTAAAATCTTGACCACTTCATTAGATGCAAAGACTGAAAAATATTGTTATCATAGGGAGCATCGCCAAAGCATTTGGAAAATGGAAACTCTAAAAATCTAAAAATGAATTGTTTTGAACTTGTCAGCTTTAAGAAACTACATGTAATTACAAGACAGTTGATAGATGGCTTACTTCAAAGGCAGTATATTTCCCCCAGGTTTATTTCCATAACAGTAAGTTTAATTTTACTTAAGAATAAAAGGTAATAAAGAAGGAAATCCAGATAGAACAGGAAAGCAACGCTCAGCTCTGCAATTCAGCTTTTTCTTAATCTTTATGTTTTATGATTTACTAGGAGTTAGACTTGGACAAAAACTGGAATGTTTTATAATATAAGTGACTCCTGATATATTTTTTTTCCTCCCTCATATTGTGAATGATATAGATAAGAATTTCAGCTAAAGGCTGACTCCCAACGTCAATGATTTCATGCATAACCCACTACCATTTTGCTGTTTATTGTTGGTATATGAAATTTTTGTAACTTTTGATTTACAATATAAATTGTGAATTTATGTTCAATGAATATCAGAAGAAAGAATGTTAACAAATATAGATTTCCTTTACTGACAATAACTTTCGAGCCTTTACATTTTATGTCACTAAATTGTATTTAAATCCTTTAATATTTATAAGAAAACTCTGTTCTACTAACATTTTTAAAAATTCCCCGAAATGACGATCAAATATCGCGATGAATATTACATTGGGACTGAACCTTTTGTTTAGATGATAATAAATAGTTAATATAAAAGAAATATATTGCTTGGTACGAAACAAAGGGCATCATATTAAAACAATGGTATTCTTGAATAGTAATATTGCCTTTGTAATTGCGTGACAGATGTTGGTATTGTAGATATGGACATTTTGATACTGCATATTTATTGAATTTCACAGAGCTAAAACTTCCTCATTCTTCCAGTCTGTACTAGTTCAAAAGTTTAAATTTCATACAATACCGCTTTATCATGGTCGTTCATAAAGAGAATCCGCTGTTTTAGAGAAAGCATTTCACTTAAGCACTGTCCAACGTTTTAAAATGAAAGCTGATGGGTTAGTTGAGTTTCTCAAATTAAATAACAGAGATTACATTTGTGTTTTATAGTCTAAAATTATATTTCGGCTGTGAAAAGGTAAACACATAGTCATGGACATATATCTATTCAAAGAAATTATATTTCACAATCTAAGTATTAAATTTTACACTATCTTCAATGGCAAGGAATATAGCAAAAAAAACCTGCTGCAAACAGTACCAACTGTTTAGTATTTTTCTGAAAAGCCATGGTATATAACTCAAGGCCTGATTTCCCTCATATTGGTCAACCAAAACTTTCTTAAAGTATGTTGCCAATCAGTGACTGCGTGTACAGTGAAATATTCTCACCAGCCACAATATCCTCTCCTCCCAAAAAAACCAGCTAAATTTCCTCATAGAAACTTTTTGAATTTTCTGAAACCAATTTCTTGTATGCATGTATGTATTATGAGTTTTTGGTATGTAGATACTGAAGACATGCCAGTTTCTGAATGAAGAATGATACACCATGTTTGTACTTCAAATAATGAGCAATTCACAGACACAATAATTGTATGACGTAATTTGTGACATAAACACATTATTATCAAAATGAAATAAAACCATTTTAAAAATGGATGATGTAGTATTTCACAGACAAAAATTATGATAAGTAAAGAGTATATTAAACACACAAAGTGTAAACAATTTTATATTTGAAACATAATTTACAGCAGACAAAAAATACTTCTAGGAGATTAATCACTTTTCAATATCCATTCCAATTCCTTTGTCAAAATTTTTGTTAACATGTATGTACTTGCCGTCTTAACATCTTAGTAAATATATTACTTGCTCAGTGAAAATATCTCAGGAAAACAAATAATTTAGATTTTACTCTGTCAACCAGTCAGAAACACACAGAATGTCTGTACCAAATCTATTTGGCTAGCGTTATTTTAGGATCGAGGTCAAAGTTGATGACCTGAATTACCTGTCTGCATGTCCACTGATAATCAACATCATCATTAAACACTGATCTATTATTTCAACTGAGTTAAAAATCTTACAACACCTTCTGTATCCATTTTATTCCACTTTCTGTTTCAATCTTAATCCCCAGCTTATGAGAACTCTATTTCCAGCTATAAATTCATACCTACCAAGTTCTGTAAATTGCAAAGCAAATGAAACACTATGTAACAATGAACTTGGCCATTTTCATCCTAAAAATCTGCCCTCAAGCTGTTCTAGATGATTGCTGAAAGGAAGGATCACTTTGTCAATAATGGTTGTGTACAGATTTTATCCACTTGTTCCATCATGCACTGCCTACATGTGACAGCCAACGATGGCAATCTGTCCCTGACCAGGCTTCCCATATGGATTCCTCAAATGTGCCAATCCAAATATAAAGTTAAACTTGAAATGCTTAGCTACAAAGTTCATCATTTTGACAAACAGATGAGTCAGATATTTTGACATATAACTTGCAAATCAATTTTTTCGACACACAAAAGCTATCGGACTGAACTTCCGAAATTTTGCCTTATTAATTGAGCAAATTCCATAGATGGTTGTGGACTCTGGACTCGGACGACGAGTGTGATATATTATCACAGACTTTGAGCCGTTGAGATGTAAGCCATGACTCAGGATTTGGATGACTTTTGCCCCTTAATGACTGCCTCTGTGGCTTGTTCTGGAAGGCGGGCTGGATCAGTCAGTATGTTAGTTGACGTACTGAGTTGACGTAAGGCATTTAAAACAGCTAAAACAGAATCAAAAAGGGAAATAAACAATGCCCAATGGGCCTGTACACTCACCTGGTATTCATGTATAATGCTTTTCATTCATAAATATTTTTTATCATAGACATTCAGAGTGTTAATCAATGAGAATTCACTGAAAGATTTCCACAAAGTTGACCCCTATAACCTTGAGTCAAGGTCTTCTTTTTTTTCTCTTTTGTAAACTTCATCCCAGGGTCTTCCATACTTCTATCATGATTCTAAGCTTTTGGGTTAATGAGAAGTCGTTTGACAGTTTTACAAAAATTTGACCTAAGACCTTGAATATGGATCAAGGTCATTTCTTTTCTCAAACTTTGTCTAGCTTTATCCAAGAAACCTTCAGGCTAAATAATATTATACAATTCTAGCCCTTTTGGTCATTGAGAAGAAGTCATTTGAAAGTTTTACCAAATGTTGACCTGTGATCTTGAATATGGGTTAAAGTCATTTTCACCATTTCTGTTCAGCTTCATCCAGGGACATTTCAACCAAATAAAGATGTTGTTTGAGGATGGGAAGGGATGGATGGATGGATGGATGGATGAATGGGCGATGTGAACTAAAATCACTGAAAGTTTATTCGTCAACACAAAAAAATTTCAAAAGACTTGCTGTCTGATTTAGCTACTCTACATCTAGATGAAATGCAATGTTATACGAAAAAAGGAGACTGATAACACAGCTTTGAAGGATGGTAGGAAAAGGATAGAGCATATTAAATGACAAAATCACTTACTGGGTCGGAGGGACACAAGTGAGCAGTGCTGATCAAGCCAAGCCATCGTGGTCCTACACATCTCATCCACACTACCTGTAGATACCATGTTATTGTAGGCCTCAAACAGTGGTTTCACCATAATTGAAAACTGGACGATGGTCAAGGAATTAACACCACCTAATTCCTTTACATTTTTAGTCATAGCTGAAGTATGTAACACATCAAAAACAAGTGAGAGCTCATTTAGATATAGCCAAATCATCTCATCTTTTATTTCAAAAGTCGTCAAGTGTACTCTATGACCCATCAAAATTGTTTGAATAGCATATCGTTGCCTCTTGCATGTTGTTCAGTGAGATATCCACCAGCTAGAACAGGGAAGCCAAATCAAAATGATAAACCATGCAATCTACATAAGTATATAGTGTGCTTAATGAAACAACATCCAGATTCTACTCTCTGTATCCATGTGGGACTCTCAAAGCTATCTATATCACCAACCAATCACAGATATCAGGCCTTTACCAGAACAGTCGTTCAGATGAATTTCATTACTTAGTATAACATAAAGGATACAATCCAGAACTTCCAGTTCTCCAGAGTACGCGTCCTGACATATTCATCAAACATCTCCTTCATCTGGTCAGCTCGCTGTCTTGTCACAGGAACACCAGTGGCTGGTAACTGTGACTGGCATTGACTGTGAGAATGAAATTAATTGGCATTTAAAAGTGAAATCAACCGCTCACAAAAAGTGAAATAAATTGTCCTTTCAGAGTAAAAGCTAACATCACTTATAAGTAGATTGGCCAAGAGATTCAATTTCTCGTTAGGGGACATATTTACCTGATAGACTGGTTGAGAGATTCAATTTCTCGTTAGGGGACATATTTACCTGATAGACTGGTTGAGAGATTCAATTTCTTGTTAGGGGACATATTTACCTGATAGACTGGTTGAGAGATTCAATTTCTCGTTAGTAGACATATTTACCTGATAGACTGGTTGAGAGATTCAATTTCTCGTTAGGAGACATATTTACCTGATAGACTGGTTGAGAGATTCAATTTCTTGTTAGGAGACATATTTACCTGATAGACTGGTTGAGAGATTCAATTTCTTGTTAGGAGACATATTTACCTGATAGACTGGTTGAGAGATTCAATTTCTTGTTTAAGAATTTCTGCCTCCTTCTGCATCTGAGCTCGTTCTGACTTCAATTTCTTACAGTAATCAGCAGCTGAAACCAACCTTTCTCTTATTGAAATATTTCAATTACTAATTAATTAGGAAGTGTTAATTTTTTCATAAACATACTTGTAAGAATTTTTTTTTGATTTATGACATTAATCCACTTAACAGACAATTAACTTGATACCTTGTCCCTTAAATATTATATTACACCACTTCATAAACTTCAAGTAAAAATATACAACATGTTGCGAGTCATTCCGAATGCACCAAACTATCAGTAACAAGACAATCAAGTTCACGAAAAAGAGTTGTAATTGACAGCAGTGACCTACTTTTCTGTAACATGGCTGCTTTGCTGACTTTCGCATTTGGATTTTGACTTAACGCTGGTATCAGAGAATGTAGAACATCAAATCCATTCTGAAATATACAATAGAGGTCATAACCATAATTCCAATCTATGCTTTTACTGTGCTATGTATTTTAAAAAAGACACAATCAAAATAAGTCAACTTAATGTTGAATGAATCATATACTTTATCCACAAATAACATCTTCTTAATCATCATGATTGTTGGTAATTTACACTACCTCAGAAGCAACTTCATCTGAATTGATGTGTGAAACATTAATCTTAATAAGAAAAGTAAGCTGTTCTAATATACATACAGGTATGTAATATACTAAAGAGAGAGAGAGAGAGAGAAGGGGGGGGGGGGGAGGGGAGAGGTGGAGAGTTATCAGATAAGTACGGCAGTAATTCTGTAAAGGATAAATACCACAGAGTCTGTAAGTCTGTAAAATGTACTTTTAATATTTACCTTTATGTTACATCTACGTTTCTGCTCTGCAGAGGTGTGAGACACACGTCGAGTACCTCCCCCATCTCCACTACTGTGGCGCCCTCTAGGGGAATCCTGAAGTACACATTAAAATAACTTGAGACTTTTTAATCAAAGAAATCATCTTGTAAGTATGCGACACAAATATTTTTAAAAATTTGAAATTAAAACAAACATTGAAAACACACATTAAGAATGAAATTATCTAAAATTGATTGTGTTTTCCATGGAGGATGGGTAGCATGTCCACACTCTATAAAACATATTACCAAGAAGCCTTACTCAGAACTCACATTATCCTCTGTGTCAGAGAGTGGACTTCCCATTTCAAGGTTGCTTGTGTCAAGGATCGAGGAGCTGTCCGCCACCATAGATGTTGTATTGGACTTTAAACTGGAGCCGGTTGTACCTGTAAAGTAAGGCTAGATTTAGTTTTGGAGCTTCTTGTATTTACATACATATTCCATGATTTCCATATCATTATCAACACGTTTACTCCAGCTGTTATACCTTGAATCTATATCTATCGGGCTTTTTTTTTATTAGTGATGTCAAAATAAATGTGACATCTTGATGTCATGACATCATAATTGAAACAAACTGGAATTTCAGCCAATCACAGCTCTTTTACATGTTATATTACATGTGTGGTCATAACACAGTTTATTTATAGACAGTATTTACACAGATAACAGGGTAGTTATATACGCAGATAACAGGGTGGTTATATACACAGATAACAGGGTGGTTATATACACAGATAACAGGGTAGTTATATACACAGATAACAGGGTAGTTATATACACAGATAACAGGGTGGTTATATACACAGATAACAGGGTAGATATGTACACAGATAACAGGGTAGATATATACACAGATAACAGGGTAGATATAAACACAGATAACAGGGTAGTTATATACACAGATAACAGGGTGGTTATATACACAGATAACAGGGTAGATATATACACAGATAACAGGGTAGATATATACACAGATAACAGGGTAGATATATACACAGATAACAGGGTGGTTATATACACAGATAACAGGGTAGATATATACACAGATAACAGGGTGGTTATATACACAGATAACGGGTAGTTATATACACAGATAACAGGTAGTTATATACACAGATAACAGGGTAGATATGTACACAGATAACAGGGTAGTTATATACACAGATAACAGGTAGTTATATACACAGATAACAGGGTAGATATATACACAGATAACAGGGTAGTTATATACACAGATAACAGGTAGTTATATACACAGATAACAGGGTAGATATGTACACAGATAACAGGGTACACAGATAACAGGGTAGTTATATACACAGATAACAGGGTGGTTATATACACAAATAACAGGGTATATACACATATACACAGGGTAGTTATATACACAGATTATATACACAGATAACACACAGATAACAGGGTAGTTATATACACAGATAACAGGGTAGTTATATACACAGATATATACACAGGGTAGTTATATACACAGATAACAGGTTATATACACAGATAACAGGTAGTAACACAGATAACAGGGTAGTTATATACACAGATAACAGGGTAGTTATATACACAAATAACAGGGTAGTTATATACACAGATAACCGGGTGGTTATATACACAAATAACAGGGTAGTTATATACACAGATAACAGGGTGGCTATATACACAGATAACAGGTAGTTATATACACAGATAACAGGTAGTTATATACACAGATAACAGGGTAGTTATATACACAGATAACAGGGTGGTTATATACACAGATAACAGGGTAGTTATATACACAGATAACAGGGTATATACACAGATAACAGGTAGTTATATACACAGATAACACAGATAACAGGTAGTTATATACACAGATAACAGGGTAGTTATATACACAGATAACAGGGTAGTTATATACACAGATAACAGGGTGGTTATATACACAAATAACAGGGTAGTTATATACACAGATAACAGGGTAGTTATATACACAGATAACAGGGTGGTTATATACACAGATAACAGGGTAGATATATACACAGATAACAGGGTAGATATGTACACAGATAACAGGGTAGATATATACACAGATAACAGGGTAGATATATACACAGATAACAGGGTAGATATATACACAGATAACAGGGTAGATATATACACAGATAACAGGGTAGATATATACACAGATAACAGGGTAGTTATATACACAGATAACAGGGTAGATATATACACAGATAACAGGGTAGATATGTACACAGATAACAGGGTAGATATGTACACAGATAACAGGGTAGATATATACACAGATAACAGGGTAGATATATACACAGATAACAGGGTAGATATATACACAGATAACAGGGTAGATATGTGTGGTAAATACTTACAGTCTAAGAAGATGTCATCAGTAGATCTACCAGTGAGAGTGGAGGCTGTTGTCCCAAACAGATTGTTCCTACTGCTTAAGTCAGATGGCTGATTATATAACAGAAATTAATATCACCAATAAATATTTTCTTATCTAGAAAACATTTCTTCATATGATAATGTCAGATGAACATGCAAATTCAGAATCATATTACAGACAAATGACATACTGATAAATCTATACAACATCTAGTTGTTCAACAGATTGATGAAATATAATGACCCATTGTTAGTGTTTCTCTACGACATAATTTGAAACTCAATAAAATGATGCAGTATACTAACAACAAGAGTTAACAGAATACACTGAAATAGCTTAGAAAAAGATATTTACAGATTTCTATGATTGGTGTGACGTAAACGGCAGCTAATCATTTTCATATTCAGATTATTATGATCGCAAATGACTCTTAATTTAGAATTATAGATTAATGTGATCTCAAAACATGACTTCTTTTGATATCCAGATTGATGTGACCCAACAGACAGCTAATGTTGATATGCAGATTGATGTCACCCAACAGACAGCTAATTTTGATTTGCAGATTGATGTGACCCAACAGACACCTAATTTTGATATCCAGATTGATGTGACCCAACAGACAGCTAATTTTGATATCCAGATTGATGTGACCCAAAAGACAGATAATTTTGATATCCAGATTGATGTGACCCAACAGACAGCTAATTTTGATATCCAGATTGATGTGACCCAACAGACAGCTAATTTTGATATCCAGATTGATGTGACCCAACAGACAGCTAATTTTGACATCCAGATTGATGTGACCCAACAGACAGCTAATTTTGATATCGAGATTGATGTGACCCAACAGACAGCTAATTTTGATATCCAGATTGATGTGACCCAACAGACAGCTAATTTTGATATCCAGATTGATGTGACCCAACAGACAGCTAATTTTGACATCCAGATTGATGTGACCCAACAGACACCTAATTTTGACATCCAGATTGATGTGACCCAACAGACACCTAATTTTGACATCCAGATTGATGTGACCCAACAGACAGCTAATTTTGATATCCAGATTGATGTGACCCAACAGACAGCTAATTTTGATATGCAGATTGATGTGACCCAACAGACAGCTAATTTTGACATCCAGATTGATGTGACCCAACAGACAGCTAATTTTGACATCCAGATTGATGTGACCCAACAGACAGCTAATTTTGACATCCAGATTGATGTGACCCAACAGACAGCTAATTTTGACCATCCAGATTTTTGACATCCAGATGTGACCCAACAGACAGCTAATTTTGACATCCAGATTGATGTGACCCAACAGACAGCTAATTTTGATATCCAGATTGATGTGACCCAACAGACAGCTAATTTTGATATTAAGATTGATGTGACCCAACAGACAGCTAATTTTGATATTAAGATTGATGTGACCCAACAGACAGCTAATTTTGATATTAAGATTGATGTGACCCAACAGACAGCTAATTTTGACATCCAGATTGATGTGACCCAACAGACAGCTAATTTTGATATCGAGATTGATCAAAAGATGCCAAATTTTGATATCCAGATTGATGTAACCTTTTGAGGATAGCATGGAATAGTGATATAAAGATAGTATGGAAAACAAAATTAACAGCTTCTGTGATATATACACTCTTGTGCTGCATGGTTTTGGATTAACTATGAAAACAGGAGCCCTTACAAATAAAAAAAGACTCTTTACAGTAAATGAATTTTCGCCTGATTTTCTTAAAGGTAATCAAACATTTGACAAACATGAGGACCAAGCATTTTCTTACCTCCTGCAGACTGATTGTTACAGTTTGGGAGGGGGTACACTGTGACAGTGACTCCTGAGGACGGCTAGGTGCTTGTAGTGACAGACCTGGCATGGACAAACTTGAGGGGGTGGGACTAGATATTGCGGCATCCTTTTCCACTTTAATCACTGCTCCTGGGTACGTACCTGTAACCATAAGTAATGTATAAACAAGAGGACCAGGGGCTTTAATGGTCATCTGACAATCAACGAATGGATGGACAAACCACAGAATTCACTGATGGTGGTCTGACAAATCGGATGAATTCAAATTCAAACATTCCTCGGAAGTATCGGAGACTCATCAATGGTAGGTTCTGTTCATGTAAAACAATTGCACAATCATGTTATAAAATGATGAAGTTTTAATCCGGCTGAAAAAAAAACAACAAACCAACAAAAAGATTTCGTCAGGACTATCACAGGGTCATTTCAAACAAGTTGGAGATCGATCCCACTGGTGAAAATTGAGATGAAGTTTGAAATAGGTGATGCACATGATAACCATGATTGCGCAATCATGTTACAAACTGGCCTCCCTGGCTGCAATGTCAAAGTTTTGACGAAGTAGAAAAATAACAACACTTTATTGGCTACCATTCCTTAACATTTCCACCAATTTGTTTTAGCTCAGTGGCATAAGTGGAACTTTTATTATCATTATTATTATTATTGCATTCTTTACAGCCCATCAACACATAAAAGGTCATTAGGGCCATCAACCGGTAAAACATTCAGCGATCCAAAAGGAAATATCAAACAAACCAAAAGGTAAAAGACAAATGCTAGAAATCTCAAATGGTTGTATTAACACAAAAGATTAAAATGGTACATCAAAATCTATTATATAGACCAACATCTTTCAGGTAATGTAGAATTTTACAATTCTCAACAGTTTCAAAAAGGGTTTTAAGACATGTCTTGTTACGATAAAAACATTCTCGAGTAGACAGAAGGTCAATGCAGTCCAATTAAAAATGTTAAACGGTGAATGGCTCATCACATCCTATCCAGTGGAACTGGAGGAGAAGTTTAAAATAAGTTTTTCAGGACAGTGGCCATCTTGAATTTCAGAATGCCTGAAAAATATCAACACTTGGTCAGGACCATATTGGTATCATTCCATACAACTTTGAGCTCAATCCCATTGGAGGAACTTTTAAATGTTTATGCAGGCGAAGCACAATGGCTTAAGGTCGTCTGTCCTAACAACTATACAATATATCTGTTCCCTTATCACAATTTGTTACCAATTTTCCCTTACCACGGGGGTTATTTATCACAATGTCACCACTTGGAATTGAAGCCAAGAGAACTGTATTTTTAGTCTTCAAAACTGATGCAGTTCAAGGTAAAGAGAAGCCCTCTTCCTCAGAGTAGAATACGGTGTTACCAAGGAAACATACAAATTATTGTTTGTTATCTCCATCTATCTATGCCTACTTATCAAGTTTCAGTTTCCTCTGGCTTCTGGTGTGACCATGCATGACATTTTTGTGTGGGTATTATACATACTATATGTAAACTGTTCTATCTTCCTATAAAGCTTTCCTGTTTCCATATTCATACATTCAACAGCATACTTTTATCTTGCTTTCTTCATCTATTTCCAGGTTTGTGTTTAACAGAGCAGACCACTTATTAACAGTAGTCTCCTGTATACATTGAACGTACTTATTTGAGCATAACCAAATTTCAGTGCAATATCAATTTTGAAAACATTTGCTCAAGGATGAATTTGCACATTTGCAATAATTGCTTTATTGACGACTTACAGAAGGGAAAATGTCAGTGTAATGGTATTTCAATGTTGTATTTTTCATGTGAAAGGTGCTAAAATAAAAGAATAATAGGTGGGTTCACAGTATCCTTATTATAAGGTAATATCTATGTTTGACCATAATTATTTTGCTTCCTCCTATCCTCATTACTAATAGACTTTACCATTGTTTTTAACTAAACCACAGTACTTTGGTTACAAAACTATCTTGATTTCTCCTTTTCAATATTTCTTAGGTTTGTATAAATCTATAATTCCTGTAGTTTGTAAATAATAAGCTTGGTATCATTCTGTAGTTTGTGACTATAGTTTGTATATAATGACCTTGTTATGTGTTGTTTCATCATTCTGTAGCTTGTGACTTTGTTCTGTATATAATGACCTTGTTTGTGGTGTTTCATCATTCTGTAGTTTGTGACTTTGTTCTGTATATAATGACCTTGTTATGTGTTGTTTCATCATTTTGTAGTTTGTGACTTTGTTCTGTATATAATGACCTTGTTATGTGTTGTTGCATCATTCTGTAGTTTGTGACATTCTTCTGTATATAATGACCTTGTTATGTGTTGTTTCATCATTCTGTAGTTTGTGACTTTGTTCTGTATATAATGACCTTGTTTTGTGGTGTTTCATCATTCTGTAGTTTGTGACTTTGTTCTGTATATAATGACCTTGTTATGTGTTGTTGTTTCTGTAGTTTGTGACTTTGTTCTGTATATAATGACCTTGTTTTGTGTTGTTTCATCATTCTGTAGTTTGTGACTTTGTTCTGTATATAATGACCTTGTTATGTGTTGTTTTATCATTCTGTAGTTTGTGACTATAGTCTGTATATAATGACCTTGTTTTGTGGTGTTTCATCATTCTGTAGTTTGTGACTTTGTTCTGTATATAATGACCTTGTTTTGTGGTGTTTCATTCTGTAGTTTGTGACTTTGTTCTGTATATAATGACCTTGTTAGTGTTGTTGATCATTCTGTAGTTTGTGACTTTGTATATAATGACCTTGTTTTGTGTTGTTTCATCATTCTGTAGTTTGTGACTTTGTTCTGTATATAATGACCTTGTTATGTGTTGTTTTATCATCATTCTGTAGTTTGTGACTTTGTTCTGTATATAATGATTGTTATGTGTTGTTTCATCATTCTGTAGTTTGTGACTTTGTTCTGTATATAATGACCTTGTTATGTGTTGTTTCATCATTCTGTAGTTTGTGACTTTGTTCTGTATATAATGACCTTGTTATGTGTTGTTTCATCATTCTGTAGTTTGTGACTTTGTTCTGTATATAATGACCTTGTTTTGTGTTGTTTCATCATTCTGTAGTTTGTGACTTTGTTCTGTATATAATGACCTTGTTTTGTGGTGTTTCATCATTCTGTAGTTTGTGACTTTGTTCTGTATATAATGACCTTGTTATGTGTTATTTCATCATTCTGTAGTTTGTGACTTTGTTCTGTATATAATGACCTTGTTTTGTGTTGTTGCTTCATTCTGTAGTTTGTGACTTTGTTCTGTATATAATGACCTTGTTATGTGTTATTTCATCATTCCGTAGTTTGTGACTTTGTTCTGTATATAATGACCGTAGTTTGTGACTTTGTTCTGTATATAATGACCTTGTTATGTGTTATTTCATCATTCTGTAGTTTGTGACTTTGTTCTGTATATAATGACCTTGTTTTGTGTTGTTGCTTCATTCTGTAGTTTGTGACTTTGTTCTGTATATAATGACCTTGTTTTGTGTTGTTTCATCATTCTGTAGTTTGTGACATTCTTCTGTATATAATGACCTTGTTTTGTGTTGTTTCATCATTCTGTAGTTTGTGACATTCTTCTGTATATAATGACCTTGTTTTGTGTTGTTTCATCATTCTGTAGTTTGTGACTTTGTTTTGTATATAATGACCTTGTTATGTGTTGTTTCATCATTCTGTAGTTTGTGACTTTGTTCTGTATATAATGACCTTGTTTTGTGTTGTTTCATCATTCTGTAGTTTGTGACTTTGTTCTGTATATAATGACCTTGTTATGTGTTGTTTCATCATTCTGTAGTTTGTGACTTTGTTCTGTATATAATGACCTTGTTTTGTGTTGTTTCATCATTCTGTAGTTTGTGACTTTGTTCTGTATATAATGACCTTGTTTTGTGTTGTTTCATCATTCTGTAGTTTGTGACATTCTTCTGTATATAATGACCTTGTTTTGTGTTGTTTCATCATTCTGTAGTTTGTGACTTTGTTCTGTATATAATGACCTTGTTTTGTGTTGTTTCATCATTCTGTAGTTTGTGACTTTGTTCTGTATATAATGACCTTGTTTTGTGTTGTTTCATCATTCTGTAGTTTGCAACTTTATTTTGTATAAAAATATCTTGGTTTGTGTTGTTTCATCATTCCAAAGTTTGTAAATAATTACCTTGTTTGTGGTGTTGCATCATTCTGTAGTTTGCAACTTTATTTTGTATAAAAATATCTTGGTTTGTGTTGTTTCATCATTCCAAAGTTTGTAAATAATTACCTTGTTTGTGGTATTGCATCATTCTGTAGTTTGCGACTTAAGTTTGTATATAATGACCTTGTTTCGTGTTGTTTCATCATTCCAAACTTTGTAAATAATTACCTTGTTTGTGGTGTTGCATCATTCCAAAGTTTGTAAATAATTACCTTGTTTTGTGTTGTTCCATGATTCCTGGTTTTATAAACAAACTGTTTTAGTGTTACATATTCCATAGAATTTTAAATACCAGTGTAAGCAGTCCTATTACATAACTAGTTATCAAACACTTGGATCAGTGATCACGGAAGGATCACACACACAGTACTTAAACCTAGCTTACCAGGCCATGTTGTCATGTAGATTACCGACGGTCCTCTCATGCTGACTACATTCACTAGACTAGTACAGGCTGCCCTGACAGGGTTAGACTGACTAAAAGTGGCCTTGACAGCAAGTTTCCCCAGTCACATGTGAACTTACTAATCATGAACCGGTCATGTGATCAGCTCATGATCAGCCCATGTCAAAACATACGTACAAGTCGAATCATCAAAATGTGTTAAATACATGACAGGTTAAGACAGATGTGAGTCATAAGGTCACTTTATCAAAAGCAAATATAACCAAGAAACAGAATATCTTAAATTATTACCTATTTTTTTCCATTTTTTTCACTACCTTCATACATTTAATAAAAATTTTCAAGTAGGCCTACCTATATATATATATAAGTTTAATTGCTTATGTCTAGTGGATTGTATACTACAGACCTTGCTGATTTACTGCACTGTATTAGGTACAATTGTACTTGATTATCACCAAACTGATAACACTGTCTACACTTGAAGACAAACATATTATATACCTAACCCTACTCTAAACATAAGCCACACATAATCTATTTATAAGTCAGGTGTTCCTTACATCTATTTTTAAGTTACGCTTAATACACACACACACACACATTTAATTGAGCAGTATATATGTAGGTTGGTGTTGATGTTCCTAAGGATGAGAGCTCTCATGTACAAGGACATGTTTTGAATTAATCCAGTCATTAGGCAGAGAAACTATTCTAGGAACCTGTATATTCTGTAAACACAGTAACACAGAAACCTGGCTAGTCTAGAAACCTTTATAGCCTGTAAACAAAGAAACACATAAACCTGGCTAGTCTAGAAACCTGTATAGTCTGTAAACACAGAAACCTGGCTAGTCTAGAAACCTGTATAGTCTGTAAACACAGAAACCTGGCTAGTCTAGAAACCTGTATAGTCTGTAAACACAGAAACCTGTCAAGTCTAGAAACCTGTATAGTCTGTAAACACAGAAACCTGGCTAGTCTAGAAACCTGTATAGTCTGTAAACACAGAAACCTGGCTAGTCTAGAAACCTGTATAGTCTGTAAACACAGAAACCTGGCTAGTCTAGAAACCTTTATAGCCTGTAAACAAAGAAACACATAAACCTGGCTAGTCTAGAAACCTGTATAGTCTGTAAACACAGAAACCTGGCTAGTCTAGAAACCTGAATAGTCTGTAAACACAGAAACCTGTCTAGTCTAGAAACCTGAATAGTCTGTAAACACAGAAACCTGTCTAGTCTAGAAACCTGAATAGTCTGTAAACACAGAAACCTGGCTAGTCTAGAAACCTGAATAGTCTGTAAACACAGAAACCTGGCTAGTCTAGAAACCTGTATAGTCTGTAAACACAGAAACCTGGCTAGTCTAGAAACCTGTATAGTCAAACCTGTATAGTCTGTAAACACAGAAACCTGTCTAGTCTAGAAACCTGTATAGTCTGTAAACACAGAAACCTGTCTTGTCTAGACAACAGTAACCACAGCACTACTGTGACCAACAGTGACCAAAACATACTACTGACACAAACATCTTACATAGATATAATTATAGTCCTGTTGATCACATCACATCAACAGTACTTAATTCTGTATAACATCATAGTAATCAGTTCATCAGGTCCTGTACACTCATTTCAGCTTTTTCATTGATTTTCTCTCCGAAACATTGTGATGTATTTTGAATATATTAACTATTATAGCATGAAACACTACAATTCTAATCGATTACAAAAAGTCAACCACAACATCATCACAATATCAAATAAATCACGTGTATGGTACAATAGATATGGACATCTCACACTGTGTTGTCCTGAATGTGTAACACCAGACAAAGTGCGGTTGACCTTGACCCACTTAAATGTACATAAGTAGCTATACCCTTCAAGTCAATAGACTCTCCCAGCTACAACCGATGGACTCTTCCACACAAAAATACAATCAGTCTTTCAATAATAATAGGTCACAGAAAAGGTGCCTTCATGTTTCTGAATAGAAACTTAAAAACAGGAATTTATTAGTCTGATGATAAAGGCAGTTTAGAATATTATCACAGTGTGTGAGAGAGTAACCAAACCCTGCCCCAGAAATGCAGTACATGTCCCTGAAAATAATTCTGTTTTTCAAATTCTTTCATATTATGTTTTATATTCCTGCTCAAATATTAATCTCTACCTGTAACAAAGGTTAGAAACCATGAAATCAAAATGTTATATCATGTTAGGTTATAGTTTTGATTTCAAAATCTGAAGAGAATACAAAAGAAGCCAATTTCATTCCAAGAAATTAAACACAATGGACTTTAGATGGTAATTACACAACAAAGTGCCCAGGAAAGGTGATCACATGGACTTTAGATGGTAATTACACAACAAAGTGCCCAGGAAAGGTGATCACATGGACTTTAGATGGTAATTACACAGCAAAGTGCCCAGGAAAGGTGATCACATGGACTTTAGATGGTAATTACACAGCAAAGTGCCCAGGAAAGGTGATCACATGGACTTTAGATGGTAATTACACAACAAAGTGCCCAGGAAAGGTGATCACATGGACTTTAGATGGTAATTACACAACAAAGTGCCCAGGAAAGGTGATCACATGGACTTTAGATGGTAATTACACAACAAAGTGCCCAGGAAAGGTGATCACATGGACTTTAGATGGTAATTACACAACAAAGTGCCCAGGAAGGTGATCACATGGACTTTAGATGGTAATTACACAACAAAGTGCCCAGGAAAGGTGATCACATGGACTTTAGATGGTAATTACACAACAAAGTGCCCAGGAAAGGTGATCACATGGACTTTAGATGGTAATTACACAACAAAGTGCCCAGGAAAGGTGATCACGTCCAATAGCATTTTTCTATTAATTTTTATGAATTTAAAAGGCAGTTTCATGTAATTTAGTAGGTATTGCCTATCGGTTTTGCTCTAAAACTTGGACTTTGTCAGAATACATCATTGCAAAATTTCTTCAGTAAGGTGCTAAAATTGTGGACAGCTACAATAAACCCTTACCTAAATACCTGTAATTTAATTTTCTGATCACAGTCCTAAAAGGACATGGTCACAGAGATCCCCCACCCATATTAAGTTGTAAATTATAAACATTTAAAATTAGCAACATGGAAAACTAAATTATTGGAATAATTCAATGTTTATGTTCAGTTTAAAGTTCTGTATGATAAAAATTTAGCTGCAAAATACTATGAATATTAAAATCAGCTGATCATACCTTCATAATCCCTTCTTTTACCCAATGGTAATGATAGAATATTTGGCACTTAATTTCAGTGATGCTGGATCAATCAATGATTCTATTACAGCTCAAGTATGACAAAACAGTGAAATGATTATACACATTGATAAAACACAATACAGCATCTAATCTTCAGATATGTAAAATAAAAAGATAGTTACCATCAGTAAAACGAAGCATAACCAGTGATAGTGTTACATCACTTCGTACATTAGACTTCTAAAAACATTTTGGAAATTCACTATCATAAATTTATAAGGGTGAAAAGACCTATTGTTACTGTTCTGTTCCTTATCATTATTATACTTATTCATTTTCCATAACTTTGTGGCATCTGAGTTTCCAAATAGGTAAGAGATATGTTTATAGTCTTTTAAAGATCTCTTTACTATTACTTCAGAAGATATTGTGTGCAAAGCAATCAGCCATTCAGGTCACAGCTGCCTCATTAGATATTTGCAGAATTAGTTGATAATCAAACTTAAGAGAGTGGTTAAGGTACTAAGTTTACTAAGCAAGTATCATAATAAAACTTTTGATGGAATTCATGGTTGATCAAACTTGAGTGAGGAGATTTTGTAAGCAAGTCTCATTAAAAATTCATTAATTTCTTCAAAAGATAACATGAGTAAAGCATTCAGTAAGGGTGCTGAAATATTTTAGCCAATCAGGTCACAGCAGCCTCATTAATTATGCACAGAATTTGCCGATAATCAAGCTTGAACAAAGTATTAAAGTAAAAAGTCTACCATGCAAGTCTCATCATATTTCATTTGTTCCTTCACAAGAAAACCTGTGGAGAGCATTCAGCTAAAGCGCTGAAAGATATCAGCCAATCAGGTTTCAGCAGTCTCATAAAATATGCATAGAGTCTGCCAAACCTTAACAAGTAATTAAGGTATTAAGTAAAAGATGCAAGTTTCCTAAAATTGTATCATTTCTTCGTAAGATAAAGTGCACAAAGATGTCCCACAGAGTGATGAAAAAATCAGCCAATCAGGTCAGAGCAGCCTCATTATATATGCACAGAATTCGCCATTAATCAAACTTGGGCAAAGGATTAAAGTAACAAGTGTACTAACCAAGTTTCATCAAAATCCTACGAGTCCTTCAAAAGATATAATGTGGAAAGTAGTATCTGAGAGTGATTAAAAAAATCAGCCAATCAGGTCAAAACAGCCTCATTAAATATTTGCAGAATTTCCTATTAATCAAACTTGGACAAGGGATTAAGGCAACAAGAGTACCACCCAGGTTTCATCAAAATCCGATCAGTCCTTCAAAAGATATACTGAAAGCAGCATCTAGACAGATGGAAGGACAGACAAACAGAACCAATTTGAATATCCCCTACCAACTTTGATGGGAGGGGAATAATAATCTTTGCTTTATAAAGATGAGTGAATAAAACAACCTTCCATATCTTCCTATATTGTTGGCAGTGACCAATACTGTGTTTCATTGCTGGCTGTGACAGGGTATTGTGTTACATGGCTGGCTGTGACAGGGTACTGTGTTACATGGCTGGCTGTGACAGGGTATTGTGTTACATGGCTGGCTGTGACAGGGTACTGTGTTACATTGCTGGCTGTGACAGGGTAATGTGTTACATGGCTGGCTGTGACAGGGTATTGTGTTACATGGCTGGCTGTGACAGGGTATTGTGTTACATGGCTGGCTGTGACAGGGTATTGTGTTACATTGCTGGCTGTGACAGGGTATTGTGTTACATGGCTGGCTGTGACAGGGTATTGTGTTACATTGCTGGCTGTGACAGGGTATTGTGTTACATTGCTGGCTGTGACAGGGTAATGTGTTACATGGCTGGCTGTGACAGGGTATTGTGTTACATTGCTGGCTGTGACAGGGTATTGTGTTACATGGCTGGCTGTGACAGGGTATTGTGTTACATGGCTGGCTGTGACAGGGTATTGTGTTACATGGCTGGCTGTGACAGGGTATTGTGTTACATTGCTGGCTGTGACAGGGTATTGTGTTACATGGCTGGCTGTGACAGGGTAATGTGTTACATGGCTGGCTGTGACAGGGTATTGTGTTACATGGCTGGCTGTGACAGGGTATTGTGTTACACTGTTGGCTGTGACAGGGTATTGTGTTACATGGCTGGCTGTGACAGGGTATTGTGTTACATGGCTGGCTGTGACAGGGTATTGTGTTACATTGCTGGCTGTGACAGGGTATTGTGTTACATGACTGGCTGTGACAGGGTATTGTGTTACATGGCTGGCTGTGACAGGGTATTGTGTTACATTGCTGGCTGTGACAGGGTATTGTGTTACATGGCTGGCTGTGACAGGGTATTGTGTTACATTGCTGGCTGTGACAGGGTATTGTGTTACATGTGTTACATGGCTGGCTGTGACAGGGTAGTGTGTTACATGGCTGGCTGTGACAGGGTATTGTGTTACATGGCTGGCTGTGACAGGGCATGGTGTTACATTGCTGGCTGTGACAGGGTATTGTGTTACATGGCTGGCTGTGACAGGGTATTGTGTTACATTGCTGGCTGTGACAGGGTATTGTGTTACATTGCTGGCTGTGACAGGGTATTGTGTTACATTGCTGGCTGTGACAGGACATTGTGTTACATTGCTGGCTTTGACAGGGTATTGTGTTACATTGCTGGCTATGACAGGAGATTGTGTTACATTGCTGGCTGTGACAGGGTATTGTGTTACACTGCTGGTTGTGACAGCAATGTAACAATGTATTTTTATATGTAATGTACATGACACACTGCCCCACCATGGTAGACTCATACTCCAAGTATAAAGTTCCAGTTGCAAGTAATGTAGAATATAGAGAATGGACCAACTTTACTTTGATGTAGGTTAAAGGTCAAAACAGAGGTCAGAGTGACCTATTTTTGATATAAGACACACTGTTTCACACAGATGAACCAATACCACCCATATGAAGTTCCAGTGACATGTAGTGTACTGTTTAGGAAAGACAGTCCCGACAAGGTAAATAAGGATGGAAAGATAGGTACAACAAGAGTACCACAAAGCGGAACAAAATAGGCCCGTGAATATCCAAAACAAAGAAGTTAATTCAAGAATTACAGTCTTCTACCTGGTGTACTTTGATGGAAGTCAAAGGTCGAAAAAAGTAGGAGGAATTTATGAAACGATCCTAAGACGTTTTTATTTTACAGAGCATTTGGTGAGGTAAAATGAAAAATTTGACGCGAGTTTCATAAATCTCACGTCAAATGGAAATGAATATAAGATCCTTTTCATCACATGATCAAATATTCACTCAAATTTATCGTAAAAATATTAAGTGATTGAATACTTTTGGAATGGTTCTGTATATATCATCTAATTAACCTCCATTCAGAAAAATAAAATCATGTTATAGAGATTAAACCTACAAAAGTTCATAAACATCGGTTAGAGGAAATATTCAGACAAGATTTTTATATTTCATATCAGGGTGATTAAGCATACAAACTTTCATAAAGATCGGCTGAAAAATGTTGGAGATCTCCAGACAAGATTTCTATAGTGAAATAAACAAAGGGGCATAACTCTTATTCAAATAGTCTAATCAAAACCCCATTCAGGAAAACACAACTTCATATCATGGTGATTAAGCCTACTAAGTTTCATAAAGATTGGCTGAAAAATGTAGGAGATCTCCAGACAAGTAAAAGTTTACAATGGACACGGGACGGACGGACAGCGCCATACCATAATATATCTGTCTTTCGACGGGCGTATAAAAACAAAACTAATTCCCGTTCCTCCCCCAGGTTACTATTGGAGGAGTAATAAAGGAACTTGGAACCTTGATAAAATGAACAATGTTGTAACAAACCCTGGAAATACCTCAATAATGTCAACAAAGCTGTTTATTGTCTGCCATGATGGCAAGTATCGGCTCAAAATAACGTGTTTTTGTTGCCATTGATGGTAATTTCCTGGATACATTTGATGTGCCTCTTGTGCGTTGTGTATCACATCACTATGTTCATGGTCGAGTGAAAAAATTCTAAGGTCAAGGCTAATTACCAGTGTGAAAGTATGTCCAAATCCCTCACAAAATGTACACAGTTTAATAGCTATACCATCACAGATGCAATTAAATTAATTCAATTCAATCTTACTTAGCACTTTTTTCAGTTATAGAGAGACAGAATGACAAAATAACAATCAAAATTGATTGAACACATAAAGAATAAATATAGTAAAACCTATGATACACAAATATTAGAGTAGGTTGACTCTCAACAGTTCTACAGGTCCGAACAGAAACAATCTTTTGATCCAACACACACGGTTTTCAAATCAATCAATATTTCAAAAGATTCTGAAGATGGCAGTCTTGGTGGCAATATTGAATATCTTTGTAAAAAGCTAAATTATTTTATGAAGTTTTCATGAGCTTGTTTCAAAATAAACCAATAGCAACACTTGACTTGCTTAGCAGAGTTAGCAAATCTGATTACATTTAGTCTGAACTATTTCAGCAGGACAGAGGACAAACTCAGGTTTCAGCGATGTTCTATACTAGGATCTACAAATATATTGAGTAATTGAGACTTACCTTTAGTGAGAAGTTGAGCCAGGTAAGTATTCTGCTGGGAGGGTGTTAAAGTGCTACTAACAGGTGTAGAGGAGGAAGTTTTAGGCAGTAACGGAGTTTGTCCTTGTCGCGCCTTCACTCGCATAACTTTTGTCTGGAATTTTAAATATGAAAACAGTCTTCTAAATGAACATTTCTAAAACATCAAATCTTGTCTGTCTCTGTCTGTTAGAAATAACCAGAATTAACAGCTCATGTCAGCATGAATGTTACCGTTGAAATATTAATTTTTTGAGGATTTAATTTTGTTGAATTTTGAGGTATGCTTTATCTTAAATTTGTATATCCATGACAGTTCACTGCTAATATCACAAATCTCAAAAATCCACAAAATTCAAAACTTGTTTCATGAAAGTAAAGTGACTTATCTCCCCTTTTTTAAGGATAATATATGATGACTTGTACTGCTACATTGTGGTAACCTCAGATTCCTGACAAATTTCAGTTATTTTCGTGAGAACATGCGATTTTTGCTAGTGATATATAGGAATTTAACAATTTGGTACAATGATACACATCATCCACATTGTCTCTTTATTTCAAATACAGATACTGCATTTGAACAATAATTCATTAATTATTGCTAGGTAAAAGAGTGGTTGGAAAAGTCTGTTGCATGTTTTGCATATGTTGCTTCTGCATTCTATTGCTCGCTGGGAGATACACTGATCTTTGTTAATACAGTATCCTAAAGCTAATCTGATATGTACAACTGACCTTTGGTGCTACAACATTCTACAGCTACCCTGAGATGTACTACTGACCTTTGGTGCTACAACATTCTACAGCTACTCTGAGATGTACTACTGACATTTGGTGCTACAATATTCTACAGCTACTCTGAGATGTACTACTGACCTTTGGTGCCTCAATATTCTACAGCTACTCTGAGATGTACTACTGACATTTGGTGCTACAACATTCTACAGCTGCCCCGAGATGTACTACTGACATATGGTGCTACAACATTCTACAGCTACTCCGAGATGTACAACTGACCTTTGGTGCTACAACATTCTACAGCTACTCTGATATGTACAACTGACCTTTGGTGCTACAACATTCTACAGCTACTCTGAGATGTACTACTGACCTTTGGTGCTACAACATTCTACAGCTACTTTGATATGTACAACTGACCTTTGGTGCTACAACATTCTACAGCTACCCTGAGATGTACTACTGACCTTTGGTGCTACAATATTCTACAGCTACTCTGAGATGTACTACTGACATTTGGTGCTACAACATTCTACAGCTGCCCTGAGATGTACTACTGACATATGGTGCTACAACATTCTACAGCTACTCCGAGATGTACAACTGACCTTTGGTGCTACAACATTCTACAGCTACTCTGATATGTACAACTGACCTTTGGTGCTACAATATTCTACAGCTACTCCGAAATGTACTACTGACCTTTGGTGCTACAACATTCTACAGCTACTCTGATATGTACAACTGACCTTTGGTGCTACAATATTCTACAGCTGCCCTGAGATGTACTACTGACATTTGGTGCTACAACATTCTACAGCTACTCTTAGATGTACAACTGACCTTTGGTGCTACAACATTCTACAGCTACTCTGATATGTACAACTGACCTTTGGTGCTACAATATTCTACAGCTACTCTGAGATGTACTACTGACCTTTGGTGCTACAACATTCTACAGCTACTATGATATGTACAACTGACCTTTGGTGCTACAACATTCTACAGCTACTTTGATATGTACAACTGACCTTTGGTGCTACAACATTCTACAGCTGCCCCGAGATGTACTACTGACATTTGGTGCTACAACATTCTACAGCTACTCTGAGATGTACTACTGACCTTTGGTGCTACAATATTCTACAGCTGCCCTGAGATGTACTACGGACCTTTGGTGCTACAATATTTTACAGCTACAATGAGATGTACTACTGACATTTGGTGCTACAATATTTTACAGCTACTCTGGGATGTGCTACTTACCTTTGGTACTACAAACTCTCCACCAGACTTCGCAATGGCAGATTTGTTCATCTTATTTACTGTAGCCTGTGATGATGCTGTAGCAGTTGCTGTGGCAGCAGATTTGCTAGCCACACGTGATGTAACCTTTGACTTCAGTCCAGACAAGAGAGCAGCCTGCAATGGACTTGTACTTTGATTTGATTGTCCATCAGGTTTGACTGCTTTGTTAGCACTTAATGTCGGTTGTTTCACTTCCACTGGCTGCTGTAGCCTTGTTGGTTGTTGTAGCTGTTGCTGTTGTACTGTGAAGTGTTGTTGTTGGAGAACTTGTTGTTGATTATTTTGCAATGAAAACGTTTGTTGTTGTGGAGCAGTTTGTTGCATTTGAATCTGTTGAGGTTGCTGTAACAACTGTATCAGCTGTTGTTGCTGTTGCTGTTGTTGTTGTTGTTGCTGTTGTTGTTGTTGTACAATTTGCTGTTGTTGTTGAAACTGTTGCATCTGCAGGGCTGCTTCATTTGCCTGATTTGAAGAGGCCTGTGTCTCTAAAAGCTGGGTTGCCAGCAATGAAACAAGCTGACTATTGTTTTCTGGTGACTGTTGTGCCATGCGTAGAAGATTGATCAGGTCCACCATAGCATTGTTACCTCCAGTGTTACCTCCAGCAAGTGCTGTAGATTGGTCAGGCTGAGGGGGTGACTGGACAGGAGAAGAGATAGACGGGAGCAGCTGAGGAGCAGGTGGGCTCTGAATAAGAGGACGCTGAGTCGCCACTTTTTGGGGTGGAGGAGAAGGTACAGTTGGCTGCAGCAGAGCACGCAATGACATAGATGAAGATCCTGTGCCTATGTCAAAGTCATCTGCAGGGTAAACTTTCTGAAAAATAAATATAGTAATTGTCAGTAGTTGCTTAAAACATGAAATATTTCAATTTCTTTTAATAATTAATCCTATCATTATAAGAAATGATAAATACACCACAAATATCATTCTTAAAGTCTTAACAAAATTTGAAATGAAAATTAAAATGATCACTTCAATAATTACAACACGGTATCTATTCTTGTGACAATTATGCTAAGTTGTTGCTAGATAACAAACAAGAGCCCTAACAAGATTTTAGTGTCCACTATTGTTCACACGTTATTTGTTCTTTAGAGACAGATCTTTTCCCTTCTCTTTTGTTAATACAAAATCAAAACTTGGGACCAAGGGGAACATAGATGTAAAATCCATCAAGTATTTCTCAGGATGTAGCAATAACAATCATCGATAGTAATGTATGTGTTTTTGCAAAGGCATCATCATCTGATGTTGAATCTATTACTTATTCACATTAAATACAACAAGCTTACAGTTAGTGTTGCATGCAACACTCGTCCACTGCTGTTAATTAAATTTTCTAAGCAACATAGACCTTGATAGCTATGAACAAGTGGTTTGACAGGAAGGACACAAAACCACAAAAAATTACGCAGAAAAAACTTTATATGTTCTTGCTTGTGCTTAATACTGTATGAAGTTTTAATCTGGTTTGTCATCCTTAATTCAATTAAGCGATTATCTGGAAAACAAACTCAAACACTGACATGTCAGAAAGAACCCAGCTATGTGTTTGACCTTTCAGGGTAAATTTAACTATTCTTGTTACACTGTCAGTATGCACATGAAAAGATGTAAAATTTGACCTTGGAATTTTGATACAGTGACCTTGAACATTGTTCAGTTGACTACTGGTGTTATTCTGACAAACTATGCGTCGCATATCCTTGGGCCCTAAAAAAGGTGAAAAATGTCTATTGTCCTTAACAGTTGACCTTTTAAACCTTAACTCAATCCCACCCTATATATTTTCTAATAATTTTAGATTGCATCAAATGTCAATACAATCGGTGAACCCTATCACAAATTATCATCTGGAAGTCAAAATATGATGATTAAAGTCTATATTTAGTAACAATGACCTTCGTAGTTGTTCTTTTGACCCCATAAATAATTCCACTTTATATTACCTCATAAATTAACAATGTATAAAGTTTCAACCAAATTCATCAATCCTTTCTGAATTATCATCAGGAATCCAAAATTTGCAAAAAATATCATTTTTTAGCAACAGAGACTTTGTAGTTGACCTTTTGACCCGAATTCAATCCCACTCTGTATTTCCTCATAACCTAACATTAAATGAAGTTTCATTCAGATCCATCCATCTTTTCTTAAGTCATCATCTGGAAACCAACATCCGGACAGACAGACATACAGATGGATGGAGACTAACAGTATTGTCCCCTCAGGTTTCATTGTCAAGGGACTAAAAACCGAAATTCTTACATTCAAATTGAAAATACCGCTGAATAAGAATTTTTTTTCTTCTTCTATATCATACATCTATTTCTGTATCTGTCAAAGGTTTTTTGTTTTCTTTTGCTGTACCTGTGAGCTGGATGAGGTGCTTCCTGTGAATTGTACAACAGAATTCCCAGGCTTGTTAGTTTGTTGTAAGAGATCTGTGAAAGAAACATCAGAAAAAAAATGTTTAAAAGTAAAAAGGAATAGAGTGGCAATTAAAATAATTTCAGTACAATAGGAACTATGGCTGACACGCATTTGATTTTTTTCCTACTTTTGACTTTTAAACTTGCAATAAAAATACCTTCTGTAACATTCCAGAGACTGAGCCTTAAAAAGTCAACACTGGGAGTTTTTATTATTATTTGCCAGAAAAGATTTAGAAATCATGCTGGAATATTGTGAAATGACTTAATTCATCAGCCTATCTAACAAATACCAAAGCTGATTAGTTTTAACACTACCAGTGGACATGTTCTTAATCAGAGTTATTGGCAGGGGAGACAACTGCAATGATTTTAATGCCATCCCTCAAATGAAACAGTCAAATCACAGAACACATAATGCTAAAGTAGATATTACAATTTTCTTCAAAAATCCTTAACAAGACTAATAACTATAAACTTACCTTCGAAATCCATGAGAGCATCGGTGTCTTCAAAGTTTGGTTGAAGAGGGATTAGACCAGGCTGCAGCAGATTGGATATACCATATGAACCTGAAAATATATCACTCCTTTTATCTCAGTAATACAACATGGGTTTGTCTTTTTTCTCAGATTACACATTTGAGCTGAATACTTAAAATATATAAGACATGAAGATACAAATAGAAGGGAGATAACTCCCTAGAAAATTATCTAAAGGAACAACTTAAAAGACAAGAAAGCACAAAATAAAACATAAACAAATCACCTACGGAAATTTTTAATGAAATATTAACCCACAAACTCAATCTTTGATTAATAATATTTGAACCTGACCTGACTAATCCAGAGTTATCACAATTTTTACATTTTTTTTTTTTTTATTTTGCTAACCTGGTTTTTTTCCCCTCTATGTCCCTTATTTTGCCCAGCCCTTTTGCTTTTGGGGGAGAGAGAGCAGTCTCTCCAGTTAAACAACATATTTTTGCTTAATTATATTCAATAATATATTATTTTTGAACATAATGAGAATGAGTAATGCTTACTGAATTCTTTAGGATTTGGGAAAGTAAAGTTTGAATGATTAAGTTGATTAAAGAGCTCATCCTCCAGATCCATGTCCATAAAGTCTGTACTATTTAAATATACGTCTGTGGCTGACTGTGATTGGGAAGCTGTTGACATGGTCACACTGCCAACTTTGTTCGACAAATTTGACATCTGTATGGGAAAAGAAGATTTTTTCATAATCATACAAAGCACTGACTGTATCATGAGTACAAACAAAAAATAAGAGGTTCCATGGGCCTGTGGTATACAGCTATTACCATGCTGTTGTAAACATCAGAGTGGATAATAGTGAAATCACTTAAAACTGACATTATAGCATTCACTCTACACATCATAAAATTATTACAACATCTCCACTATAAATATTTACGTCAGAAGGCTACTTTATAACAGGAAAATTTCGCCGTAGTTCCACAATCATCTGCTTCCCCACCTTATCGACAAAGCAAAATTAAAAAGTTTGAAGAGGGATTTAAATGCACTCAAAAGTTTTGGTGTCACTGAGCAATGAAAAACAGACTTACACTGGTGTTTCTCCTTCTGATGTTTCTTTGTTGATTGCAGTGATATCGACGCCATTTCTTGTACTCAAATGTGACGGTGTCTAATCTTCGTTTCCAGTACTTCCCTTCTAAGACTATTGACTATGAAAAGAAATATTGACATAGATCAGCACCATTCAGGGCAGTACAATTCACCTCTGCTGTCCTCCGGGTCAAGTAGAATTTGTGCTGAGGTCAGTTATGATTTTTAATATTACCAAAATGATAAAATAATGTTACAAATAACATTAGTTAACATTTCAAAATCTTGCTGAACAGCTAGTATCAAAAAATCTTAATCTGTATTAACCTGTATAATTTCATTTTAAGTTGTATGTGTAACTGCATCAGCGTTTCATATTATTGACCCATATAAAGGTACCTTGTGACCTTCTGATCTTTGACCCCTTGATCTTTCAGATGGTACAGGAGTATATATCAACTAACTTCTTCAATTGTTGTATGACCTTTGACCTTTAAACTTGGACTAATGATCCCACAAAAATTTAAGAAGGTGCAGAACTCTATGTTCTATAGTACACCTCCTATTTCATAGCCTAAGTACTGAAGTGTGACCTATGACCCCTTTAACTGTGACCAATAACAACCAAAAATACCCACTTAATTTCAACTTAATTCTGTGACATCATGGTTAAGTTTGAAGTAAATCTGCTGAGAAGCACATGAGATATCTTGTACAAAAGATTTCCAAATTTTTACATCAAATTTGACCTTTGACCCTTTAACATGGCTTATGATTGTAAATACTGAATCAGGTTTAGGATCTGATGTTATGAATACTAAGTATACTACCACATCATACTACCTAGATATATTATACAATTATAGCATGTTAATGGCTTCTGTCCAGGAGTTTATTACACCAACCAACAACAATAATGACCAAAGTCCAATGTTGATATTCATTTTCGATTGGTGCAATTAAATCATGGCATGCTGACATCAACATGATATAACTATTTTATCATCTTTAATAAAATAAATTAAATCTACTGATTAGAAACAAAGCTTTCAATTTATCCTTGATATTTCAAATGTTATCAACAACAACCACATAATACTGATGGTTCTTACTCTTGGGAGGAAAATCACAGTAAAAACAGTAAAGTTTGAAAAAGTAGGGAGACAATTATTTCCAAGAGGAGTTCCTTATTGACATTCCATCTTGGTGAAATTTTCAAAATCTTTCCTGCACATCCTTGCTTAAACAAATTTCCAGAATCTGGAGGTGTGCCAATAATCAAAAGGAGATGTTCCAAATATGGAGACAAAATTTTTGATGTTCTTGTAGCATGCTACATATTTTTATTCTTTTTGACCAAAAAACCCCACGGAGTTACAATTAAAAGAATAATGAAATGTTAATACATTGTATGTAGTAAGGTTTAATAAAATTATTGTTTAAACTAAACCTTTCAAGGAATAAGTCAGACATCTTATATACAGAACTGTTGCTACAAATGGACAGACGGCACTGCTTTAATTGCACAAGACATCACCAAATTCCTAATTACCTAAAAACACACACAACTTGACTAACATTGATATTCGTCAACAATGATCAAAAGAAAATATTTACAGCTGTTTCACTCACTCAATGGTAATCTCTTTGATAGAAACTTTAAAAAAAAATTGTCATAGACTTTTTCGCATTTTTTCATAACTTTACCTCTGGCTTAGTATGGATGTCATCTGAAACAGATGCAGCAAACTGGCACACAACTGAATTCCTTCCATGGACATCTAAAATGAAAGTGATAGGGATTGTATATATAAATGATATGTATATATATGTCATCTATTACATGAAATGTTGTGAAAATACAGATGAAATGTATCCTTTTATTTCCTTGAGGTGGTGGTTACATTTTCATTTTCTAATATAATGCATTACTAAATTTGGAACTACTAACAGCTTTTTACCTTAAGTTTGAAATGAATCCTAATGTAAATTGATTTATTTATTTATTTTTGCAAAAAGACATCATTAATCTAGTATTATTCATCAGAACTTTCAAGTATGATCTAAGATTTTTTTTTTCCACAAAAAATATTTCATTACATCTGCAAGAATGTGTACATGTATAATGAGAGGAAGGTTGGGGAGCCCTGGGTCATATCTCAACTATTAAAGTGTCCTGAATTAGGAGGGCTCCACTCATCATTTCCTCAATAACATTAAATATATTAATATGGTTTCCAATATCACAGGCAATTTTGATTAAGAAACCCAATGATTTCTGACCAGTCACATTACAACAAGAAACATTTATTTATTAAAATCAAGCTAAATGAAATGACAACCATCATGGTTTTGGATCAGTCCCAAAATGTAATTCAATGTATATATACACAGAAGACTGAATCCATATTGTATCATGGAAATATATATGAAATTAACATTCTGGTTAAAGAAATCATAATAAAAAGAAAAAAAAATTAAACTAACCAATTCTCATGAGTAAGTTAATGTTGAATATCAATGACAGTGAATTCTGAGTCAAATTTCCACCCAACATTCCAGTGAGCACTTCTCAAATTTTTGTGTCAAACTGGAGTTAAGTCCCTTTGAGAACTGACAGATTTCACAATAAATTGAGAAAAATAAGAACAAATGGCAAAGCTAAGTTAAATTACATAATTTTACATTTTAAAAAATGTGTTTTTATTTGACTTAATCAAGATCGGAAAACATTTGAAAAAAAGATTTGTTAAAAGAAATATTCTTACTTTTAACAAACAATTTGCTTACACCACTGTTATCTATATAGGCCAAAAGCACAACATCGCATCATTATTATCATCATGATGAGTGAATGAGAATATCATCAAATCATCTTCATTTTTGAATTAACCCTGATTTAGGGTTGTCTACTTTTTTGAAAAAATCTGAGTTCATTACATATTAAAGAGCCAAAAATGACTTAACAATTCAATATACTCATTACATCAATGACAAACATTTGCAATCTATCTCCTATCTAGTCGTGAAATATTTTTGGGGCAATATTACACAACAGACCATTGGGCTTTTTATTGACTCTCATCTGACAGGAAAGACCAATAAAAACCTCATAAAAGTATTTGACATCTTTGAAAACTCAAACAGGAAATAAACACAGGACCTGATATCACAGTAGACACAATACTTTCGATATCACAGAAGACACAATACAAATTTGTATAAATTATTGTGTCTAACAAAAGATAGTGACTGTCATATATCAGAATCAGAATAAAGCCCAATGACTTTCATACAAACTTTTTTCAAAGCTTTTCATTAATCAACTAAAAGATAAGATACATATTAGCCAAAAAAGGGCCCCAACTGGTCAGTATTACTGGTATTCATCTATTCAATTTGCATACAATTCACATAAATTCATTATTATACAGCCTCTTCTCTGCAGGTTTGGTGATAAGCCTACTCAACGAATATATTGATTCTGCAGAAATTCCAACTAAATGATATTTCATTGACAGAGTTATAATAACTTAACTCTGGTATTCTCTATTTTGAGTCATATAAGATCTGTTAGACTCACAGACTCATTACAGGATAAAAATGTGAGTATAACTTTTTATAATACTCACTAGATTTTGTTTACAAGCATCAAGCTTAAAGGCCCTGTTGGCTGTTAGACATTACAAAAAATGTTGCCAAGTACACTTCTGCCAAGTACACTTACATTGCATGGACCATTCACGCCATATCAGGTTGTTTAGTCGAATCTTGTCTTTAATTGTCAGCTGCAGGCCACGAAACTGTTTCCATTTGGGCGAGGTCAGTTTCCCACTGGAAGTAGAAAGTTATAAGATATAGTTTAACTTTGGTACTTTGGTAAAGCATTTATCAATTGATTTCTTACTGGCATTGTACTTTCCTGCAAACTTCAATAAAACTCTTCAGTAGGTTTGATTCAATAAAAATATATGTTAACCAATGATGAAATAATTCCTGTCATTTTGGGGTTTAGCCCTAAGTAATGTCAAAGATTGTGACTTAAGAATTAAGATTTTCATAATTCATTCAAATTTTCACTTCAACGAACAGAAAAGCCAGCTAGCAGATAAAATGATCAAATTTGATAATTTCCAATTTGCAAGATCAAAAAAGTTCTAAAACATGCTTTTTTAAAATAGTGACCAACAAAAAATAAAAACATCAAGAAGTGATAATGAAGAGTCAGACATTAGTGTATATCTCAGAAAGGAAATAATATTATAACATCAAGTGTCAGAAAATATTAAAATTAGCATCACAGATAGGACATCCGAGCTATCTTCTACTAACCCTTAAGTGGAACAATAAACAACCGACTCATGCTGAAGAAATATTCATTAACTATTGCATTGAAAAAAATACAAATCTGAAATTGATAATAACGAGTTAAAATGGTCAAGAGAGAAAACAGTGCTATATGTTTAAGTGCTAACTTAGAGCATACCAGGTGAAAATACTAGGACGGACCTGCTAAACATTCCTTACCTCTTTTTTTTTGCCATTTAAATTACAGATCTCTTCCAAAACAGTGAATAATAATGTTTGTCACAACATAATTTGTATGTTGAGAGAAAACAGTGCTATATGTTTAAGTGATAACTTAGAGCATACCAAGTGAAAATACTAGGACGGACCTGCTAAACATTTTTTTTTTTTTTTTGCCATTAAAATTACAGAACTCTTCCAAAACAGTGAATAATAGCGTTTGTCACAACATAATTTGTATGTGCATAATACAGTTGAATGAACACCAAAAGATTCTATTATAAAATGGATTCTATAATTGGAATTCAAAATAATAAGCACACCAGGATACAAGCAATATATTTGTGGACATTTAGGTGTATCAGATGTTTGTAATTAGAACATTCTAAACAGATCAGGAGTTCCACATTGTATTAGTAGGATAGTGTTTTTTCATTACAAGATGTTTGTTATCATATGCATGGATATGGAAGAGTCTCAAGATGGCCGCCGGGGGCAGATGTGCTTTGACAGCTCTGGCAATGCTTGCTGTCTTATGCTATTTTCAAGGAATTTTTAAGTATCCAGAGTCTGCACATAAGTCAAATAGACTACATGGAAATATTTGGAATATTGCAGTACCTAAACTAAAGTGGGAAGGAAAAGATATTTTATTGAAAACATTTTGGAATTTCCATGAATGAGAATTGGATTTTAGAAAATGTATGTGTTTATTAAGAGATCATACTGATTAATCTGGTGTCTCCCTCCGAAATATGGGGATATACCAGTTAGTTAGTCAAGTTACTCTAATCAACTTGCTTACACTTTGAAAGATGCCGATAGCTATGACCTACCAGGAGTTATAATCTTCAGTGAACTTTTTCTGGTGTAGAACTGTCAATTGTAACACTTCTCAAAATGTCTCATGTGTCCATAGTAATGTAAGTCAGTGTAACAATAGTGCTGTCAACGAATATTTGACTACTTTTATGGAAGGTAGTTTGTCAATGAAGAACAGAAGGCCTGTTACATGCCACCCAGAGCAACAGTATTATAGTAAAGCTAGGAAACGGCCACGTTAATTAAGACAAGTCTGTTTCTAAGCTCCTAAGCAACACAAATCGCCATGGGAAGGGAATGTCTACCCATGCATTATTTTTATACAAGATTACATAAGCTGCCTCTCTATAACAACTGTACAGCTATCGCACCCTCTAAGATCAATGGTCTATCACACACATTTATGCATTATACAGTCATGTGACCCTGCATTATACAGTCATGTGACCCTGTAATCTGCATTATACAGTCATGTGACCCTGTACCCTACAATATACCATGGTGAAATATTAAAAAAAGCAAAAAATAGTATATTTCAGTATATGTATAACCTCTAGTATATAGGAAGGATCAACCATGTGTCATCAATGATTGCATAGCTCACAGCCAGTGACTGTAACAAAATCGGAAAATGGGATGGGATTTTCAAATTTCTTCTCCCAGTCTTGCTCCCTATCACAAGGTAGTCTTCTGCGCATGACACTTTACAGAGCGCATGGAAAATGAAATCTGCTTTGATTCAAGGATGATTTATGGCTGTGTTAAATGTTCAGTGTGTCGCCATTACTTGCTGCTATTTATTGTTTGAATGAAGCAGAAACATGAATATCTACAAGAAAATACAACAAAATAATTCTACGGAATGATTGAAAGTTAGAGTGCTTATCTGTTCTACCACTTAATGTAATCACCCCTTGATATTGACAATATGCATACTCATTTTATTATACTTAAAAATGTTTACACTAGTTTTACCTATCATGACCAGAAATCAAAAATAAAAACAAGTCAGCTATTTTGTTATCAGTGTAAACAACCCAATAGAAACAACTTTTATATTAAAACATCATACATTTAGCTTGAAGTCAAGTATCCTGATTCTAATGTCTGTGTATTCACTAATTAAATATGCATTTCAAATAGAATTTTGTTTCTAAGAAACATGCCAAACAAGCAAGTAACACAGTTAACTGTCAATTGACATCTACTGTAGGTTTTAATAAGTGCAGTTATCTTTCTTCCCCAGAAAGGTTGGGATTAGGCTAATAGGGTCAGGTGTGCTAAGTAGGTTGACTACAGTATTCCAAGTGGAAACATTAAATGACCGTGAAGGTATTGGCTGAAATAATTAGCTGTTATACACAAGCATTACTGTTACCTCATCTTAACTGGTAATGCATTACCTACATAAGGACTACAGTATAGTATGTTAGAGACAGAGCTCCAGGAGAACAATGAAAAAGAATGACTTTTAATTATATTCAAATTGAAAAATGTCCTGATAAGTTAATGGATTATTTTTTGTATTAAAGTTGTAACAGAGGTCATTTCGATGTCTCTGCTAGGATTTGAACTCTGGGCTTGTGACTTAATAGTTAAACTGATCAAGATAATGACAAGTTCTCTCTAGCCGAGAGTTATATGATGCTAAAGTGTTTACTACGTTGCTATAGTGTTTACTATGTTGCTATAGTGATTACTACGGTTACATACCCTTCCTCTAGGAAATAACTAGTCCTTAAATTACAAGGGTCCTAGCAATGTTTGTGAGAGGTAGAACTAAGCATTATTCACTACAATCTTTTATTGACCAATACCCCAACCAATCAAGGTAATGATATGTTCTCTCTACTTGAATGAAATATTATTGTTGATAGTATTTACCAGGGTTACAATGCATGTGGGAAGAAATGCTGAGTATTATTCACGACTCCCTACATATAGAGGTACCAATGTAACAGAGATCATTATTTCGATGAATATTCTAGGATTCTAACCCAGGACATCTAGCTTGCTAGTCTTACACTTAACTGATCAAGCTAAACAGAAGTGTCAAGGAGCACATTGCAGGTTACAGTTTAACTTAAAAGTCCTTGAATGTCATGTTAATTTTATTCATTCTCTATCATCTATATGTACATGTGTGTACATGTGTCCATTATTTATTAAGTGGTCCAGGAAAACTACTGCCATTCAATAGTACACAAACAAATTTCTGTACATATTCCTTTTGATTATTCTGCACAAAACATCCAAAAAGTAACATCGTCTATAATTCCTTACATGTACTAACTATGACTGACCTGAACGGCCTGACCTGACCCAGTCACGGTTTGTTGACCTTAGATAATATAAATGGTTATACAACAGCAAACCATTACATGTCTTTCTGATTATTAATACTCAAGACAGGAAAGATAGCACTTGATGGCCTCATCAAGATATTACATAATAAACGTGAGCAATGATCGCACGTGTATAACATTAGCTGTCAAAACTATTCACCTGTAAGCTAGACTCATGCAATCAAACAACGTAGAGAGCGATTCGTCTATATCGATGGTCTTTGTGCTCCTTCCTGACGTAAACGTATAACTCTTTGCCGTTTCTTTGCATGCCTTGCGAAAATCATAACTCTCGTCCTTTGAACGATGAATCCTAGGCCCGTCATCGTCCCCAAGAGATGGCGAAGGGTCATGATCGTGGACACGACTTAGCATAAACTGACCACTGTGTATAGTGTTCTTATCTTCGTCTCTGTCGTCTCGCGATTCCGACATACTTACATTACGGCTGTTTGACTGAATGTTCATTCTGTGCGAATTCATATACCTCCCATTACCCAACGTATCGGGTAACGGCCAAGGTTCCACACTCATCATTTCCGAATATCTTCACTGTCAACAACATACGAAAGGCTCTGTAGGCCTACTCCAATCTCGTCCGCCATTACACCAAAACTTGTTCATAGAGGGCGTGTTAGATGAGGCTCCCAGCGGGGTAATATTTGAAACAAAAACTAGATTCGTTTTCCTTGGGGGTTTCCCTTAAGATTACTTCCATGTAGCAGGTGCCTTAATTTTGGACGAACTGCAACAATTACATCAACTTGTTAGCTTCTATCAATTTATAAGTTTATAAATTTAAGGCCGTGTACATGATGATGTGTAAATTTATTTAACGTGTTTTACGGAAAATGTATATCAGGCATATACTTGAAGGCCAGACATAAAACGATATCTGTAAGAAGTGATGAATATTTATTGTTCCAACAACATATAATATAAACAATGCGAATATTGAATCGAATAGTTGTGTTGTCAAATTTTCCTTACACAGTAGCTAACTTATCATATCAAAGTACGTCACGTCAAGATATAGGTCACATACACTGTGTATTTATATGCGTTGATTTTGGACTTTAGACTTCGCAAACTTGAATTTTTCCATCTGTTCGTACGGAACACGATTTGCCTTTTCAGAACACTTCTTTAAACATAATTAGAACTGATGAGTTAGATTTATTATTAGGAGTTTGACAAACTATTGATTACGTAAACTCAAAGTGTCTATTTAAAATTCACAAAGTCGTAGATTTATATATCTACATTATAACAATATGTTATGTAATATAATCTTGATATATAGACTGTCGGCATTTTAAATGCTTTCGAAATGAATATTAACTTTTCATGTCAAATATCTAACCAGAAAACTGTTTATTTTTTTCCTTAATACAACAACATATATTGTATTCATAACATACAAAAAGTGTTTGTTCATTTGTTCAATTATATTTTAGACTTTTAATTTATTCATTTATTTTTTTTTGTTTGCCTTTCGGATAATCGAGCAATTTTCATAAACATAAAAGCAGTGATTTATAGAATGTACAGTCTTGTAATCTGATTTATATAATAATAAGATAAGCCATTGTAACAGGAAGCATTTGTTATTGGTCATTAACTTATAAACGATTGTCATGAACAAATATGTGTATATATATAGATCCTCTTACAAACATATATTTGCTTGTTTGTTTTGTTTATCGGTCTATGATTCAACAGCTTGGGTCATTGATAGCGACCTCATTGAACAACATACAGAGGGCTCGTCACATTCTACAGAGCAATGTCTTGTACAAAAACACTGCCACAACAACACAGACAAGTTATACAGACGCGTAAGGTGCGTCAAAATACGCACCCTATAGAACCAATCAGCATGCTGCGGTTTCATTCTTCCGATTTTTGGAATGTTTCAGATTATACACATGTACTTATATTGATTATCCTTTATGGATTTCTTGATTTCAAATTTCAACCCTTCAGCGTCACTGACAAGACCTAGAAGCTGCATGATACAGCTTAAATAATTATTTTGGCTCTGCTTTATCTAATCATAAATGTCTATCTTCATTCGAGGACAATAAAGAGCTAACTCGACAATATAGCATTAGTCCAGAAGTTTCTGTCAATTGCGTCAAAGACAAAATATCAAATCATTAGTAGATTAACAGAGTCCTCCGGACTAACGATTCCTAAACATGCCAGGTGGTAATGTTGTCGTCCTCGAACTTCCATGGGTTACGATCAGTATCAGATTGAACACCGTTGTCTCACGAGGGTGTTGAAATGACCAGTTATGTAACACAAGAGTCACTATAGAACAAAAGACAACACTTGAACTTTCAAATTAATTCAATATATTTGTTATCAAAGTTTGTACAAAATGTGATAATATCGTATTTAGATATGTTTTTTCTTGTGGTGTTCAGCTAAAAGTTATATTAGGTTATGAAAGTCAACTTCTATGACTGGAAATATACATAATTTATATAATGTTGTCTAAAGTGATAAACATTTTTCCAGTTGAAACAGACATTTTGCAATTTAAACAGATAAAAACTCATCTAGGAAGGAATTAATGAAAAAAAAAAAAAATATATCGGATACACGAAAAAAAATATTTCCATTCTTCAGGTGGATTAGGGATTCAGACTGATTGCACTGAACTGTGTGCGCACATGACTGTACACTAAATTAATTGCGAAAATTTCTGATTTGTAATACCAAATTCTATGTTTCAGTTGTCTCAGAAAAAATTATAGAAACAAAATTGACAAAGAATATAACAGAGCTTCTTAAATCTAATGGACGGGTGATAATTATATAAACTATTATCTGACGTCCTTTATTCAGCAGTGGTGTACTGAACGCACGTCATATGTGGACTGGACTGCATGTAGTAGTATTTTTTCCAATATACGCCTGAAGGTTTATTGGATAAAGGGGAATCAATTTTGTATAAACTGTGGGTCTTGACATCCTGGGAAAGTCAGGTGAACGACATAAGCCCTATAGGCCTCTTGTTGACATTTTCACTGAATTGGTTTTTAAAATTAGTTAAGATCCTTGATAAACTAACCATTTCACTATCACAAGTACTGTCATATTGCTACATATTTCTTTATTTAGTAAATTTGGAATTTCTCCATTTTCTTCCTTGATTATTACACTTCGGAAAAAGTTCCCAAAATAAGTGTTTTTTCTTTATTTACCGCGGCTTTAGAATTTATCTATAAATCCAAAATTTCTACCTCTGATTTTGATTTAGATATTGTCATACACATTTGGAATAAGTTTTTACTTTTATTGTAAATGATTGTTCAAAGGTCTTGCATATTTTCCCCAAGTCCTAAACTTTACTTCCATCCTTACTTTGTTGTGTTGCTTCTTATCCTACATTAGTCGTTTCTACTGCTTTTTTGGACATCATATATTTCACTGTTATTTTTGCAAGTGTCTACAGGGAAATAGCATTTGTTGTACTAGTTTGTTATAATATTATTTGAAAGTATTATCTGTCGACTAGCTTCTGAATCCTATTATGAAATATTGGCAAATTTACGCCAACTCCATTTTGCTTCTTCATTACATCTCTCCAATTGGTCTCCTTAATATGTTCGTGCATAATCTGCCATGGTATATCATTTTTTAAATTCATGTCCCTGCACCTTACAATCATGTTACAATATTCAGAAGAATTAAACTGTGGCCAAACTTTCTTTAAGGGTATTCTATTAATGAAATAATATTTTTCATGTCAGTTACTTATCCAAAATATGAGGTGTGTTGTAAAACATTAACAAAATATTTATCAGTTAAATAATATGAAATTTGACCTTGAACACTTGACTCAATGACTTTGAGCTTTGGTCGGTTGATACCTTGTCTGATTGTGACAACATTGCTTCTTACTGTCTTACCAAAATGTTAAGCCATTAGAAGATACAAGAGACCGTTGATCTGATGACCTTGGCCTTTAATTAGGTGACCTCTCTTTTGATTCTGATCACCTTATTTGGTATTGTCCTTTGACCTGATCACCTTGACCTGTTGTCTAGAATCTTCTCATTTGATTTCAGTCAATAATGATTCAATATGTCATAGGTTTGAGCTTCACAGTTCACCATTCTTTGGTGTGAACAGATGATTTAAGGGAAGCAACTCTGTGTAAGAAATCACTGGTCAAAAGGCAGTCCATATTCTTTTGCAGGGAATAAAACAACAAAGTCATGATTGCATCGTGATTTTAAAAATTCATATCTGATTTTATTTCGACAATTATGCAGCTACTGTGAAATATATATATATATATGACGAGTTTCCCCAACACCAAACAGTGGTGAAATCACATGTAAACAACAAGGAAAATAGTTACTGAGTCGCAAACACATGTAACAATAATGAATGTTCAAAATAACAACAATTGAAGTAATACTTAAACAATCTTTAAATGTTTTTTCTTAGTTAAGTTTCATCTGAAACCAGACATAACTGTTCTCTCATTCTTTTACTTATACAAAAAAAAAAAAAAAAATGGATGCAAAAATCTTGTGGAAATATTTCAAATAACGTAAAAATAACCAAAACCAATTGTATTGTTCAAACAAAAGACAGGAAACTAACTTTGAAAGCTTTAACAATTAAATGAAATAAAAGTGACAGAAAAAACCTAGAATATATAACAATGATAAAGGCAACATGGTGCAAAGAAAGTCAGCATTACATTATCATCAACAGTTCTGCAGTAAATCATTGAAATGATTTTTTTTAAACATTCTGCATACACACAAAAAGTTAAATATTCTCTGTGTTTTTTGAGGTTTTGTAGTATCCTATGATATTTCTGGATACATTTTGTAGGACAAATACATTTTTGTGTCATCAATGACACTGATTAGTAAAAAATTCATGGTTAATAATGGTTTCATTTCAACTCTCTAATCTATTTTTTTTTTTATAAATAAACAAAATATGAACTGCAAAATGAAAGAAAAATACATTCTTCCAAATTCTTTTTTTAACTCCTGATGCATATCTGATAAATAACAAAGTTGAAATGCATAACAGAATATATTAAGTAACATACACAAGAATAATGTTTTATTGACTATCTCATACTTATATCATTACAGAATGATTTCAATAATTATCTCTCTCTTTCCTATCAAACCTGTGTTTTTTTGTCCTTCGTTGACCTGTATTGATATCTACAGTTTATTTACAAACTTGTACACTGGAACAGACTTCACCTAAACATACATTGTAAATTTGTACATCAACTAATTTGAACTTTCTGGAATTAAATATTTGATTTGTACGACTTTATTTTTGTTTTGGTTCTAAAACATTTTGACCTCCATGATAATACTAAACCACAAGTTTAATCATCTACCAATTAGTTTCCAACACCAAATATAGGATTTTACCGTAGCTTGACTGCTTAAGTATCATTAAGTACATCTGGCTAATTTAACATTTACTAATAACTCATAATAAATCCTATCTTCACACTCGGAGACATTTCTGTGAGAACTTTTTGTATTAATGAGGAACAAACATTACTTTAAATAAATGATAATAAATATATAAAGCTAACCATTCCTCTGATCACTACATAGGTCAACATGTTTACAAGAGAATGTCACCACGGTAAGATAACCTCAAACTGACCGGGCGTTGACCTTACTGGACATTGCCTGATGGTAAACAACACATACTGACCTTCCAACAGAACTATTTACTCAGTATCTTATGAGCCTGATACTTGTCCTACTGTAAAGCCAGTGACTTTCATGAGCTTTTGATTTGATTGATTCAAGGTAACTTTTAATCAATGAACTCATATGTCCACAAAATGATAAAAAAAATCAGTAATAGCTTGATTTTGTGTGAATTTTGTAAGCATGATTCATCCATGCAATCAAGTGCAAATAAAGTGTACATTTTTGTGAAACCGTAAAATTTAAGCCCAAAATATGATTTTGATAAATCCCTTTCAAGTTGGTTCTAAAGTTTTCAAGTCTGGTAAAAAAAAGTCTGATTTGAAGATATCTTTGTTAATTAATTGGATATACCTTGTCTAAAACTTCACCCTCATTACACATGACTAGCACAGATCTAGAGTGGGATGATGTAGAGTACTCAAGATGTTTAAAACAGATTACTGGTATCATCAAAGTGCTCCAAATTGCACAACTGTGTGAGACAATAATTTCTATTACCCTCAACAGGTGTATCCAAGCTTTTACCAGTGTGTGAATTTCCCATGTCTCACCCTTAGGTTGAGAGGAAGGGGATTCCCCTTGCATAACACTATGATGTCACATCAAGAATACCAAACATTGAGGGTGAGAAATGAGAATCTCAGTCTTCGGAAAAGATGATCAAGCTGAACGAGAAACATGTTTGATAAATTATTTATCTTTCTTCTGGTGTTGAGATCCTCTCTATTTCACTATGAAGGGGAAGAAAAATTATTATATATTAATATTACTTACTAAAATCATATTCATCCATTCTTGTATTTATTATAAAACATACTGGTGAAGGTGATAGGTTGTAACTTATGGCAAGAAGGTATGAAGAAGACAAATCATTGAAACTTTTTAGATATCCTATACAGCAAACTTAGACAAGTAAAAACTCTTTTCAACTTGAAAGTCTGAGTATACTAAACTGGGGATGTGCAATTATGATGAAAAAAGTTATCATTTCATCTATTACAGGACATCAATACAATCTCTGAATATCATGACAATATATTCAGTTACAGAGAAGATTTGTATAAAAATAAAAATACACTTTTGATAATTCAAAGTTAAAATTCTGTTCATCGTATGCCTGTTTCAAAAATATGTCTTTCATTATGACTATGTATAAACTATGAAAATTGACAAAATTGACAAAATTCTTCAACTTACCTTTGATTTTCTCATAAATTTCATGATTAATAATTGTCATCAAAAACCACAGGCTGTCATCTTTAATATATCAGGAACTACATACATATATTTGTATATACCTAAATATCAGAGAAAAAGAAAAAAAAAATTCCTACCAAAAAAACAAACTCTTTCGTTGTAAAACCTAAATCATATGCTAATTGCTAATACTCTATCATCGTACCACAATGGCAGTCTTACTTTTGAAAATTTATTATTTTCTTTGAACATTTCATCACAAACAATTTCTACAGATACATTACTAATGTATAACATACATATTTTTGCATTGCTATATTTCATTCTTCTTGTATATGATGGCCAACTAGAGAGTAACATCACTATTGTTAATTCACTAACTGGTCGAAACTGTTATAAACCCCTTTTGAACAGCTTATAGCTTGATTTTGTATGGCATATTTAAACACAGGGCTTCAATTTCTAGAGAAAAAATTCACATTAGTTGGCCCATATTTTACATGCTTACATTCAGTGTTAGCACTTTCTGTCAAAAATATGAACACTGTTTGTCAACCCTGTTTAATGAGAACACTGTTACCTCTGGTTAATGGTAACTATCACTGGTCTTAATATAGAAAATTTCTTGTGAAAAAAGAGCCTCTTCATTACACCTTTTTGTCAATCTTTTCAAATCTTTTATCCCCAGAAAAATGTTTTTTCCAGATGTACATAGTCTACATTATCCTCACTTATTTCAACTTATCTTTCATATTTTTTTTTATCTAAACCTTTTTCTTACATACAATAAAATGCTTTTAACGTACATTTGATTTAACTAACTTTTAATTTTTCTAACTTACATTTAATTTTATTAGCATACATTGATTTGTTCTTTAATCACCTGTATTTACATATCTTTGGTTGATGTGTTGGGACAATGGCAATGATTAAATAAAACCTTCAAAACCAAAGTCAACAAAACACTACATTAAATCAAGCAAAATCACTTCTTTATCTCAACATACAGGATATCTGAACACAGTGGATATATAGAATATCTCAATATATAGGATAACTCAACATGGAGGATATCTCAACATAGACGATTCTTAACAGAGAAGGTTTCTCCACAAAGAGAATATTTGAACAAATTGGATATCTCAACACATTGGATATCTCTGCACATTGGATATAGGATATCACAACACAATCTACACAGTGGATATCTCAACTTATTTGATATATTTACACAATGGATATCTCAACACATTGGACATCTCCACACATTTGATATCTCAAAACATTAGATACCTCAACACAATGGATATCTCAACACATTGTATATCTCAAGACATTAGATATCTCAACACATTGGATATCTCAACACATTGGATATCTCAACACATTGGATATAGGATATCACAACACACTCTACACAATGGATATCTCAACATATTTGATATCTCAACACTATGGATATCTCAACATATTGTATATCTCAACACATTTTATATCTCAAAACATTGAGATATCTCAACACATTAGATGTCTAAACACATTGGATATCTCTACACATTGTATATTTCAACACATTGGATATCTCTACACATTGTATATCTTAACACATTGGATATCTGAACAAATAGGATAACTTATAAGTGTATCAACACATCAGAACACAACTTAGAGAATAAATATATAATCAATCAGCAATATAATGAACACAAGCAAGTTACAAAATAAATCACCTTATTATGTCTAAGTTTACAGGTAGTTGTTTACCACAACAATACATTCATATGAAATTGCAAAATGTGATTACTGAAAATTAAAAAAAAAAAAAATGAAATATTAATGCTGTCAATTTGAATTCAAATATGTTGTTAAACGTTATATTATCGCTTTAAACTTTGATATTTTCTGCATCTATAAGATGGAAACTTCATACTTAATTAGGTTAATGTAACAAGTAACAATTGATCTGGAGGGATCTCCTCAACATAAGGTGCTCAAAACAGATTTCACTGTACCTCTTTTGTGTTAACATAACAAAGGTAGTATTGTGTAGTGCATCATCGGCAATCACACATGCAAAAAAAAAAAAAAAAAAAAAAAAACTTTCACTCCATGTACAAATGAAAATTCTCCATTAGGAAAAATATATGTTTTAAACATTTAGTAAAAAAGTTGATCCCGTGTACCCAGTGGAATGAGAAAAACGTGGTAATGAGTATCACAGACAGCACGTAAGTGTTCTGGTGTTTCGAAAAATACTTCTACCACTTTGTGTCATCCAATCACTGCAGGGGTCAAAGGTTATCTATTCCACACACAAAAGACACAGGTAGACATGTGTTAGAAGACTTCAAACATTTGTGTCACATGATCCTTTAATAGGTAAAATGTTATTGGTCGATGTGTATTATATAGAATTAAACTGTGATTTGTGGTTAAAGGTTTATTTTTATGTAAGGTAAGAAAGAAACATTCTGGTATAAATCTCTGGCATGATGTATCATCACTTGTTTGCCCTGAGTTTCTGACGTCATAAGTCACAATAATGGAATGATATTCAACTTGTGGCAGTTTAATTTCCTGATTCTTCTTGTTGTTTTATATATAGACCCTAAATATTCCTGAATTATGCCTTCAAGTAGTCATCATTTCCAACATTTATAACATTTATAAGACCTTCACCTCACTATACAAGTTGTGTCCATGACATGTTATAAACATTGAGTTTTCAAATTATCTGGACTTCATCCCTTGTAGTCACAAATCACTGACTTGGCTCAAACTTGAATTAAATTCAATTTAACCCCTGCAATAGTTTAAGTTCACACAAGTGGTGTAAAGTCTGAACATATATATTAAATATTTACCAAACCAGTGACAGAAACAGGCAGTAGATTATACAAAAATAATTTTTCCAAAAATATTTTCATCAAATGTATAAACAATGTATCAATATTAAATCTGTTCATCTGAAAATTAGTCTATTTATAGATGTTCTCACAGAACTTACAGGAAAATAACTTATCTGATGGACGGATTTTAGACAACGTCAAAGAAATTTCCAGACATTTTCAGGGACAAATTTCAAGAAGCTGTTACATGTACATGGGAACAAATGAACAAGGAAGCCAAAAATATAATTTACTTAGAATACCTTTACAGCATGGTTTGTTGAACTATGAAAAAAACCCAATATAAAAAAAGGATGGAGTAAGTGTAGCTGTTACGGGTGATTAATCATGTCTAGTTATCCACAAAAACTCATTTCTGTGAGTATATAAACTAAAGTAACGTACCTTAAATCACTAAATATTTATCAAAACATGTTTTACTTCCATTCAATGGTACCAAACTAAGCTAATTGCTATATACGTCTGCGTAATTATCACAGTCAAATCAGGAGGCGTATCAAACATGAAAACAATCAGGCCATTTTTTTAAATTTCTGTTTTAGTAGCTAGTCACGACAAAATCTTTTCAAGTGTATAAAGTAACGTCCCCATCTCACTACAGAAATGTCACTGGTTTGGTAAACAATTGTTTTTCATAGTTCTTGGGACTTGATGCATAAAAACAATCAAAAGCACATTTCCTTTGTCTTTCTTTCCTAAGATTCTACATTTATCACAAAAAACATTAATACATATTTACCACCACCATCCTTCGAAAAGGCTAGTCTTTTGTAAATTCTAACACAGGAAAGGCAGTCAATAGGTTTGTGTAAAGCAAAGACAAATCGGCGAAATTCTCATGCCGAATTCAATATAGATATACATATATCAAAAGTAATCTTTAAAGAATATAGATTTTTATTACTGAAATATTGTGCCAACGAAAAGTTAAGCTAATTGCAATTTGTATGTTTTTTTTTTTTTGCCATTTATCGTAGGTTTACCATTTCATCAAAGCCCCATTTGATTAAAATTTGATAATGCTTTATAACACATATACCAACAGTGTGTATAATCATTATGTAAAGCAACTCACACTTCCAGTAGACATCATAAAAGGTGGTTTGTTGGAATGCCAGAACTACATCTACAACTAGAAAATGTCTGGAAGACATAAATGCTCTCCCCTTGTATACATACCAGCACTATACGCTGAATCAGCAGAAGTTGTCAAATATAACCTTTGACCTTTCACCTTGTCCACCTTCATATGATAAGATGTAGAGCTATAATTTGATACTATGGTATGGTAATTGACAGACATGGGTAACATTACCAGGTATACATGCCCCCACCCCTCCCCTAAATAATGGCCAGGACATAAAAAACCCCAAAAAACCAAAAAACCTATTTCTTACAGTTGTGTTTACCGAGACTTTTATCATTATTATTTCTATTTTTCAAGGCAAGATATTTGAGTATCAAGGAAAATACAATTTTATTAGTAATTTCATAAATATTAACGTCGCATCAACCGTTTATCATACATATCATGCTCGTCGTCATCGGAGGTGTCATCATGGTATTCACGGGTCGTCGTTAAGAGGCTTGATTTCGATCCCATGTCATAGATTTCTGCCTCGTCATCATCATCGTTGAGACTAAGACGATGAAATCCCCCTTTGCCTGGCCCTCGTTTAGAGCGTACACACACTAACACAGTCACCAGAAGGACTATACTCAGGGTTATACTTCCTGTAATATAATACCAATTTCATCAGCTCATTTATAAAAATTGCATTCTAACTTTAAAATGTTGAAAATAATTAACTTACTTTGAACATTTTCATAATTTCTTCAGTTAGGAAATTGTTTTTAGATTCAGTGGTAATTTATACAAAAGACCAGAGAACCCTGGGGCCTGCATCGCTCACCAGGATAATTTAGGTATTCAGCCCTTTAACAAATAATTTCAAATATGACAAATAATTTCTAGAATTATTTATCCATTTGGTCCCTATCTTGTGATCAAACATCGAATTGCTTCAGACCAAACTTGGACAATATCCTTGTACAGAAAAGAAGGATTTTCAAGAACTTACATTTCCCCCAATTGGGCCTCATCCCTAACACCTAAGGGGGCCTGGATGCATGGTTTATACATTATTGATAACCCTTCACCCCAAGAATACTTCAGACCAAAGTTGGGCAAAATCCAATCATTCCTACAGGAGGAGCAGAATTTTAAAGAATTTATTCCATTTCCCTTGTTAGGCCATGCCCCTCCCTCCCACGGGGGAAAAGACCTACCATTTATACGAAATTGATTCCCCTTTCCCCTACAATACTTCAGACCATATTTGGGAAAAATCCTATCATTCCTACAGGAGGAGTAGGATTTTAAAGAATTTGTTCCATTTCCCTTGTTAGGCCATGCCCCTCCCTCCCACCGGGGAAAAGACCTACCATTTATACGAAATTGATTCCCCTTTCCCCTACAATACTTCAGACCATATTTGGGAAAAATCCTATCATTACTACAGGAGGAGTAGGATTTTAAAGAATTTGTTCTATTTCCCCTGCCCTTTAGGTGAGCTAAAATGTATTGAGGTCACTTTTTTTATTCTATCACAATTTAGAAAATCTAGAAACTTTACCTGCAACTAAACTTCTGGGGATATTGAATTGGAGAGGATCAAATAGGAATGGATGGACTAGGGAAAAGCAAGGAAACGTGAAGCAAGACAAAAGATAAGAAAAGTGTAGTGGGAGAAAGAGAGGAAAGGTGAAGTGGGAGAGAAAGAGGAAAAGTGAGAGAAAGGGAAGAAAGGTGAGAGAAAGAGAGGAAAGGTGGGAAAAAGACAGGAAGGTTGAGAGAGAGAAAGGAAAGGTGAGAGAAAGGGAGGTAGGTGAGAGAAAGAGAAGAAAGGTGTAGTGGGAGAAAGACAGGAGAGGTGAGAGAAAGAGAGGAAGGGTGAGAGAAAGGGAAGAAAGGTGAGAGAAAGAGAAGAAAATTGAAGTGGGAAAAAGAGAGGGTATGTGAAGAGGGAGAAATAAAGGAAAGTTGAAGTGGGAGAAAGAGAGAAATTATGAAGTGGGATAATTTGGGAAAGTGAAATGGGAGAAAAATACTTACCTAGAATTGCAACTATAGCGAATGTTGTTATAATTAGTTCAGATTTCTTTGTTTCCATGGCAATATTCATTTGCAGTGTTTTAGGTTCACCATCAGCAATAATCACATTCTGAAAACAGACAATTTTGTAACTACAATATCTGTTAGTTATTTTGAGAATCCTGTGAAGTTGCGCTTAAAACATGATTTTCTTTTACAAAAATAAGAAAGATAGGAATGCCTTAACATTATTGTTGGTTATATTGAATCTTTCATACATCCTTAAACTGCCTAAACTCCTCACACCCATCTGGTCTGTTGTGCTAATCAGACCTCCCCCACCCCTTAAACATTTGTGTTTGGATATCCAAATTATAAAATAGCCTCTTCCTGTCTATTGCCTTAACTCCTCACACCCATCAAGTCTATTGTGCTAATCAGACCTCCCCCATCCCCATCTGTGTCTGGATATCCAAATTATAAAATAGTCTTCTCCGTCTATTGCCTAAACTCCTCACACCCATCAAGTCTATTGTGCTAATCAGACCTCCCCCCCCACCCCCATCTGTGTCTGGATATCCAAATTATAAAATAGTCTCCTCCGTCTATTGCCTAAACTCCTCACACCCATCAAGTCTGTTGTGCTAATCAGACCTCCCCCCCCACCCCCATCTTTGTCTGGATATCCAAATTATAAAATAGTCTCCTCTGTCTATTGCCTCAACTCCTCACCCCCATCTAGTCTTTTGTCCTCCCCCTTCTCCCCCTCCCTTCAACACAAACTGATTGACGTACCTTTTTCAGAGTCTCATGTCCTTCACAATTGATCGCCAGTGTGTAGTGGCCAGGGGGCAGATACAGGCTGTAGTGACCATTTACATCTACTGGATACTGATGTAGGGAACCGACTACCGTGACAGTTGCATTGACCATAGGTTTCTCTTGACTTCCCTCATAGATATATCCCTTTATACCACGTGTTGCCTGCAGAGTAAATACAGCATAACAATGGTCTTAAGGTTTCAATAGTAATATCACTCATACTTCCTTGTAGATTCCTCTCTATTTTACATTATTTCTGAATCAAAGGCCAGCTATACAATTATTATCTGAATAAATTAAATTATTACATAAGACATCTGTTTATGGGTATCTCAGTTACGAAATGCTTACTGAAATTATGATATTTAAGCCAGAGTGTTATAATTTTTTCTGGATATTATATGGGTCATTTTTTTATGCTCTCTGAAGGGGAAGCATATAGTCAGCATTTGTCTGTCCATCATACTTTTGTCCAGAGCATAACACTAAAACTTTATGAGGTATCAACATAAACTTTATAAGCAGATAGATCTCAACAAAGAGAAGTTCAGTGCACAAGAACCATCACTAATTTTTGCATAATTTAGGAGTTATTGCCCTTTTGTTATTTTCCATACTTAAACTTTGTCCAGAGTGTTACACTAAAACTAAAAGAGGTGAACTTCTTAGGTAGGTAGACCTCAACAAGGAGGAGGGCAGTGCACAAGAACCAAAACTCCCTTATTGCCCTTTGTTATTTTTCATACTTAAATTTTGTCCCAACTGGAGAGCAGAAACCGTCTCTGACGGCCCTTATTTATTTAAGCTGGTGCTTTTAATTTCACACATGAAAAGTTACTTTGATTATGACATCACAATTAATCTATTTCTTTTACAATGTTGTTATCTGTGCTCAACTGAAAACAAACAACTGACAATTCAGTATCAAAAATCCCTTGCTCAATTGTAGGTTGTCTGTGACTCTGTGAAATTTAAATGCAGGTAGCATACCTCCTTAATGATTTCCAGGAGTGGTGTTCTGTGATCATGCCATGCTGACAGAAGTTGATGGCCATCTGGGTAGACACAACAGGCTGTATAAATCTCTAAAGACATAGAACCGATGAAGTCGTAGGAAAAGTCCTGGAATTAATCAAACATATTGTTTATATTGGAAAGTTTGAAAATGATATAACAGTTATAATGACAATAACCTAAGGAGTCTATATACTGATTATCTGTGGTGATGGTCACTAGAAATAATTTTGTCAGCCCTAAGGAGCATTATACAGGCATAGCTGCCATGCCATTCAGTATTAACAGCTTGTACCCTGCTTAACATGTGAAGCACAGAAAAACCAAAGGACTGACCAACCAATTACTCATTTATAGCTAGCATGACTGTAATAAGCAGAGTAAAGAATTTTGTCCAAGGATACAACATAGTGTCTGTGCCTTGGATCAAACTACTGACCTTTCTACCGCCAGCCTAACATCTTACCACTACACTAATATAAATAAATGAAGCTTTTCACTTATGCATTATCTAGTAAAATAATGATAGTTTGATGAGACAAAAGTTTTGCAACAAAAAGTTTAGGATAGATGGATGCTGTCCCCGACAAAACATACGTCACAAAATCATGAAAAACAATGAATACAGACTCACCAACAGACTGCCATAGTGTGGATGGAGTTTAGAAGCTGCCACTACATTGTTGTCTAACTGTACATCTGGAAGGGAAAAAATCACGTCAGTTTTCATACTTATAAATGTGATAAAAGTAACGCAATGTACATCTGTAGGAAAAAAATTATGTCAGTTTCATACTGATAAATGTAGTAACCTATACTTCTGTTGGGGGAAAAAATGTCCTGTCAGCTTCATACTGATAATACCCTATATATCTGTTGGGGAAAAAATGTCCTGTCAGCTTCATACTGATAATACCCTATATATCTGTTGGGGAAAAAAATGTCCTGTCAGCTTCATACTGATAATACCCTATATATCTGTTGGGAGAAAAAATGTCCCGTCAGCTTCATACTGATAATACCCTATATATCTGTTGGGAGAAAAAATGTCCCGTCAGCTTCATACTGATAATACCCTATATATCTGTTGGGAGAAAAAATGTCCTGTCAGCTTCATACTGATAATACCCTATATATCTGTTGGGGGAAAAAATGTCCCGTCAGCTTCATACTGATAATACCCTATATATCTGTAGATTACAGGTAACAGTATAGTAATTAAAACATCATACATAAACTTTTTTTACAGATTGTGATGTATTAACTCATATTCTTTATACTTACTGACAGGAAGAAAATATTTCTAAATAAAAAAAAAAATCGTCATTTTTTAAGAAATCTTTACAGCTATCATCAAGAAATGCTTTTCTGGGATGGAAGTAAAGTTAGACGTATAAAGAGTAAAATTAAACAGTTCATTCTTACCAGAGGTATTACAGGAAGTCTTTCCAGCCTTCATCAATGGATGGTTGTTAACATAGGTCTTGCCTAAGTGATCTAATATCACCTTTTCAGTAGTACCCAATGTTGCTGAAAAAAAACAACAATGGTAGTAACCTAGTGCTTGTGTTATATCCCAGAGACAAAAATGAACAAACAAATGAACAAATTATCAAAGGAAGGAAGGAAGGACTGAATGAATGTATTTAAATTCACTATATATAAAAAATATTATTCACTTCAGTAGTTGGATAATCAATTTCATCTCGGATTCTTAAAAATATTGTTTCCCACTTTTCATCAATTTTTCTCACTATTCCTTGATTTGTTGGGGGTATTGAGGTTTAGCAAATGAATTTAAACATCTCTGGTTAAAATATTTTTAAAAAAATCCAACCCTTCTGAAGTTTAAACATTCAAAATCCTATCAAATTTTTTTTTAAGTCGTGTGGCCTAAGTGAAGACCGTGAAAACAACATTTCTCTTTTGTGAGCCAAGACAGAATAACAGAAAATAAAGGGAGGTAACTTACCATTGGGGTTGTTTGACCGATATGGAGTGGTGACACCCAGCAGCCCTCCACTGAGGATAATGGTGACAGTGGGAGGGGACTGGGTCATCCATTCAGACAAAGCTCTAGTCTCTACTTCCTGGGCCCCACTCCTATTAGCATATTTACCTAAGGGGAGATAACAGAACCCACATAAGTAACTCCGAAACAAGCAGAATTCTGATCAAACAGTCAATAGCATTGTCTGTTAGATACAATCTATAATACAATTTACTTAAACACTATAATCATTATTCAGTATGAGTTATCTGATGTTGCAAATCCTTGTCAAAATTTTGTGGTCAGGAGATTCACATGTTTTTTCCAACACAAATCAAAATATTGCATTTTTACAAAAGACTTCAGACTGCTAAGGTTTAAGAGAACTAAAATCTCCTTGTGTTGTTATAACATTGATCTACAGCAAAGTAATACTTCATGTATAGTTTTAAATAATTTTATTTTAGAATTGAAATCTTGATGTAATACTTTCAAACTTCATTATGTTCACTATGATAACTCAATCACCCTCTTTAACTCAAACTTTATCTCATTTCATCAAATCTTCCATCTTTATCTTAACTTTACATGTTTAAGTCAGATCTTACTTTAAGATAAGTTTGACTGTATGTATTATGAACAATCTGGAGTAGCATCTAACTGAGAAATTTCATAATTAAGATATTTTTATAAAACTACATCAATGTCAGTAAAGTTTAAGAGATGACTAACTTTCAAAATTCGTATCAAGGTCAACATCATTGGAGTTTTTCCTTCCTGATTTTCCATCACATTCTCCTGCGACGGCAATGGTGGCCCCATCTGGGTTCAGGCTTGGTACTATATGGATGACAGAATTATTCAACGCCTGTAATCAGAAGGAACAAGGTCAATTATTATTCACAGGAAGCCTACAAATACAAAATATTTTTGAGTTTAATTCTATTTAAAATAATGACATAATACACCTTCCATACATTTTTCATGATTGGGAGTTTTTGTCAATTAGTAGGTTTGGTCTTTTTAACATAACTTTCACTGACATTAGATCATCAGTAATTTCAGACATGCAAATCCTGTATGTTTAAATGCTTGTAATGACTCATGAACTAAAGAATGGCTATTAAAATACAACAGTTAACTAAATAATCTATCTTAACTCACCTTTGTGATAACACAATATACCTTAACTCACCTTTGTGATAACACAATCTACCTGAACTCACCTTTGTGATAACACACTCTATCTTAACTCACCTTTGTGATAACACAATCTTCTTAACTCACCTTTGTGATAACACAATCTACCTGAACTCACCTTTGTGATAACACAATCTTCTTAACTCACCTTTGTGATAACACAATCTACCTGAACTCACCTTTGTGATAACACAATCTATCTGAACTCACCTTTGTGATAAAACAATATACCTTAACTCACCTTTGGGATAACACAATCTACTTTACCTCTCATTTGTGATAACACAATATACCTTAACTCACCTTTGTGATAACACAATCTACCTTAACTCACCTTTGTGATAACACAATCTACCTTAACTCACCTTTGTGATAACACAATCTACTTTACCTCTCATTTGTGATAACACAATACACCTTAACTCACCTTTGTGATATCACAATCTACCTGAACTCACCTTTGTGATAACACAATCTACCTTAACTCACCTTTGTGATAACACAATATACCTTAACTCACCTTTGTGATAAAACAATATACCTTAACTCACCTTTGTGATAACACAATCTACCTGAACTCACCTTTGTGATAACACAATCTACCTTAACTCACCTTTGTGATAACACAATCTACCTTAACTCACCTTTGTGATAACACAATATACCTTAACTCACCTTTGTGATAACACAATCTACTTTACCTCTCATTTGTGATAACACAATATACCTTAACTCACCTTTGTGATAACACAATCTACCTGAACTCACCTTTGTGATGACCTACCTATTTTTTACCTGAACTCACCTTTGTGATAAAGTAATCCTTTCTGTAATTCTCACAGAGGTCATAAGCCAATTGTAGCAGTAGTTCTGCAGGCACTGCTTCATTACCATGAATACCACCAACAAAAAGAATGTGGTTCAAAGAAGGGTCATTAGATTTCTGGGATCCAATGTCCAACATCCATAGATCATGACTCTTTGGAGATTTACCAATGCTGAAATAATTAAGTTAAAAATAATTCCTGTAAAAATAAATTCAATAATTTTTGTCAACTTTCTGTAATGCTGGTCAGCCATTAGGAATAAGTTTAATCTGTATATGGTCAATATTCCACAGACTGAATAGGTCTCTCTAAATCCTATTTAGAGTTGCAACAATTTCAAATGTATTACACAAAAGCATCTGTAAAAAGTTCCTTTGACTTGCAGAATAAACAGCAGCATCATGTGGAGGGGGTATGTTTATAGAATTTGTATTATACTCATGTTCTCATTCAAACTTAAAGCACTATCTTACCTCACAGATGAAGCTGGAAACAAAGCCTTAACCAAAGTGAGGCAAACAACAATTAATTTGAATCAATACAAAATTAATTTGATGAATACATAAAACAAGATATCCCAGAGGGATCTTGGCGCCCACCATTTGAGGATCTGTTTTCAGTTCTTGAAGATTTTTTTGTTTTTGTTTTGTGTTACAGGTTTTGTAAATGTTCATGAACTGGTCTTCATTGAATGTACTCAATGATGGCACAAGATATTTCTATTAAGCACCTATTAGCAAATATCATTTGAAAAAGATCCCAAAGTATTATTAGATAGCAGTCAGTTACAGGTGGATAATGGACATGGTCTTGAATCAATATGATAGAATATCGAAGAAAATATGCTTGTGCTGTATTACTGTCGACATCCAAGATGGCTGCCTGTGGGCCAACTTGATTTCAAATCAGTCCAAAAAAAGTACAATGCACAACTAGGGACCAAGGGAAACCAATACCTATGAAATATCAGAAGTATCCATCCAGTACTTCCTCAGAAATAGCGGTAACAAGATTTTACTCTCAAAATTCAAGATGGCTGCCTGATTTCAGATCAGTCCAAAAAGGTACAATGCACAACTAGGGACCAAGGGGAACTTGCATATGAAATTTGAGAAAGATCCATCCAGTGCTTTCCAAGAAATAGCGATAACAAACTTTTACTTCAAAAATCCAAGATGGCCGTCTGTCAGCCATCTTGAATTCGAATCAGTCCAAAAAAGGTACAATGCACAACTAGGGACCAAGGGGAAACTGCATATGAACTTTGAGAAAGATCCATCCAGCACTTTTCCAGAAATAGCGGTAACAAGAATTGTTTACAGACGGACGGATGGACTACGGACGCAGGGCGATTTGAATACCCCACCATCTGATGATGGTGGGCTAAAAATACAAGCTGCTGAACTTATTAACTGATAGACAGATAGAAAAACACATAAAGTACTCCTAGTAGATCTCAAGGACATGAAAATTACCATACATAAAGCCTATTGATAGAGGTATGTAATGTGAGGACACTTTGAGGCTATGTCTAGCTTACCTGTGGAGTTTTGTGATTTGAGGACACTTTGAGGCTATGTCTAGCTTACCTGTGGAGTTTTGTGATTTGAGGACACTTTGAGGCTATGTCTAGCTTACCTGTGGAGTTTTGTGATTTGAGGACACTTTGAGGCTATGTCTAGCTTAATTACCTGTGGAGTTTTGTGATGTGAGGACACTTTGAGGATACATCCCTGAGGAAGGGTTCCACCATACCAGGTCTGTGGAAGTCCATCTTATCTAGCTCTTTGTTAAGGGACACCTGTACACCGACAGATTTACCCTCTTCAATCTGAACCTGATGGGTCTGTGACTCATATCCTACAATGTCATCACATAGATACTCCATTATGGTTAATACTTGTATAGAGAAACATGCTTACTGCTGAAATGTTATTTAAACAAGCTGAAGATACAACTTTGGAGTTTATTATTTCATCACTGATACTAAAATTGCATAGTTTGAAGGCAGAAGATTAGAATATGGTATTCAATGAAATAGAACTTACAAGTGCTTCCTGATAACAAAGCTGATAATTTTGATTACACTGTTAATTCATGATGTTTCCATACCTTCAGCAGATACCTCTAAGGTGTGAGGTCCTGCACTAAGGATGATGTAGAACTCTCCTTCATCGGAGGCAAAAATGACCACAGAGTGATGATCCACCTTAAGTGTGGCTTTTTTGATAGGCTCGCCATCATTGTTCAGAACTTCTCCATACACAGCTGTAGTCAACAAACAATAACTCATTAGTCAGGTGAACAGGAAATTAGATGTGATCTTATCCTGATTGGTTGATATTTTATATATTCAACCAATCATATAAATGATATTAATTAAATTTATTTTTATTATTTAAACGTTTATTATGTTTTTATTTCAACAAATTGGCCTGCAAGCTTATTTTGTAGGTCAAGATATCTTTTTAAACAATCAACAGTTTGAAAATTCACGGTCTGTTCAATGACGGAAGTTGACAAAATCTCCAGCAGTTCAAGCTGATCACATGCAGTGTATTGGGTTTACTCTGAATTTAAACACACAAAAGTGCTTGCTTTGCTCACGATCATCCATAAAAGATTATATCCCAACAGAACTGAAATTCCAAGATTTCTTAAATAACACAATAAATATTCATGGAGTCCTTAAAATAAAGAATATAAAATTGTCCACTCTAATGCATTCTATGAATCTGAAAGGTGGGTGTTGATTTAGGCCATTCAGTGATAAGCTAAATCTTTACATGAAGACACTCTAAGGTCATCTGCAAGTGTATTCCTGCCAAAAACCAAGCTGATCGTCGCGCGGCTACAGAATGGTGCAAATTGGCATCACTCTTTTGGTGATTTTATATCTATTATTGTTACCTGGTACAAACATATATTATCAAATATCAAAAAGGAAGTTGTCATCGATCAATGAAATCTTCTAAATGAAGACAACCCTAAAAAGAAGTTATAGAAGTTTGTAATTTTCTAGAACTTAAAATGATTTAATAATGACTTTTCACAAAAGATAATGCCACAAGTCTAAGGAAAGAAATTTCAGCTTTAGAATTACCTTGCTTGCCCCTGTTCACAATACCGAGGAGCGGTGTTAGAGAGTTCATCCAGATAGTGGGTAATTCCCTCCCTGGTGGGTACCGACAGCAGCTGATGTGAGCGGAAATCTGTACAAATATATTCCCAGACATGTATACACAACAAAAAACCAAACCTACTGAATCTGTGAAACAAGGTAGTTATCATGTCTACATTCAGTGTAATGGAAGCTTCTGTGACGTAAATCTGTAAACCTACCATAAAATTGTGGTAATCCTCATAGGCTTTGTCTAGTATACCAGACATGTTGCTAATGAGGTCACCGCCGTGGAATATTCCGTGTGACACGGAGGACGGACAGCTGTCTGGTGAATAGATGGAAGGATAGCCATCGGCGAAGGCATGGGCGAGTGACATAAATATTGCTTCGTCATCAGTCGCTGACATTCGATCTCTCTTCCTCTCCCATGGTATTCTGTGGTAACCAAACACATTCAAAGAAAAGGAACATAATTAATACAAAGCCTCCTACATATACATTTTTCTACGTTAGAATATTACAAAATAATCTTCCTTTGAGAAGGGACCATGAATAAGGTATAAGATATCTTTTTCACAAAATACAAAAATGTTTAGGAAAAACACAACGAAACAGATTGTCCCCTTCTTTTTATACAAAAAGTGTATGACAGTATACAAGTTGTCCATCAAACTTCAAAAAAAAAAAAAAAAAAAAAAAAAAAAAAAAAAAATTGATCATAGCTAAATGGAAAGCCCTTATTTCATTCAAATATGATTTCCATTCAAATTATGACATCATCAGAAAATTGTTAATTTTCAATGATACGATAATTTAGAATATATTCCTGTTCTATAATAGTACTCACACCAAGAAGAGGCCACCGCTGTCCAGACTGAGAGTAAGGCTAAACTTGTGGATCTCCATCTGTTGTAGGAGTGCCATTATTGTGGGACTCTACAACAGTACACACATTACAAATATAATAATATAGCAAATATAATGTAAACACTAGTGTTTCTGAGCGCATCTGCTTCCTGCTTCTTTTTTTTAGGAATGAAATGAAACCATGACGAATAGAACCCTTGAAAATAAAACAAAGAAAACAATACCTTACTTAATGAATTCTGTGAAAAATACATCCATCTTTCATCAAGTTTTTGGTAAAACTGACCAAAACTGAAGCATCTTTTCCCCTACCCCTCCTCCAAAACATTTCCAGTATCAAAGAGCTAATCAACAGAACAGAGTTGACTCCCTACCTGTCTCACAAGACTTCAGTAAAGACTGATCACCAAGCTTAATTCCCTTTTTTAATTCATACTGATATCCAAGTACAGTGTGACATTATTTTGACATTGAATACTTATTACCTGTATATCTGAACTTAAAAAAAGGCAGACAAACCATTATCACAATTTCATATAGTTAACATGGGTGTGTGTCTTGGTTAAACATGAATCATGTGACCTGAGCTGTTGTAAGCTGACAGTGCATCAAAAGCACCTCAATTTTTAAAAAATCAAAGTTGTTTTATTTAACATAATTTTGTTAACATTAGATAGTCTATCAAGTATTCTTTCTTAAAAAAACATTTTCATTATGAAAAAAAAAAATTAAATTCTTATTAAATGAAACTAAATTTCATAAAACTGAAAAAAGGAAATAAACTTGAACTAAGAATAAGGCATAGTGAAGAATCTCTATTGTCAGAAGAGATATAATACTTACATCCAATGACAGCTGACTGGTGGACATCTGCATACTCATATCTGAGACACAGTCGGTTGCTTGCTTGGCATCAAATCCTTCCACATTCAGATAAGGGATTAGATGTAGATGGAAATTGTTGATAATGTCCATCACATGACTGTCCTTCTTATCATAACCATGCAGAAGATGACGGATAAATCTCATCAATATTTCTGCACCCACAGGCTCGTTACCATGGAGTCCACCAATCAAAAGCACATGTGGCTTTTTGTTTTCATGGAGATCCACAACTGATGACAAGTGGACCATGGGTACTGCTTTCCCACTGGCCACAGTTACAAGTGTTTCCACTTCCATGAATTTTGAGTAGTTCTGAGCAAGGCCAGTAAGTTCAGCTGACATTTCATCAAAAGACTGGTACTTGGTAGCCATGTTTTTTTTGATGTCGTAATCTTGTTTTATTGAGAAATCCTCCAATGGACTCTTACTCAGGGTAAAGTTGACCACTACAGCTGCATCTAAGGTTACGTGTACCTGTACTGTTTGATTAGCATACCTGTAAAGAACCAGAAGGTCAAGGTCACAGGGAGCATGAAAGATCCTATGTTTCTGTACAAGTTGGAGAATTAATTTACTATTTTTTGTATAGAGAATACATTAAATGTTTGTTATGCAGATAATTACATAACATTTTATTGCAGAAGACAAAACCACAAAAACAAGATGATCCAAGAGGGATCTTGAAGCCTACTGTCCTTTGATCTTTATTAGATCTTTTCCATTCTTTTCTCTTCTTTTCTCTGTGTTTGGTCTTAATTTCTACGAAATTTGAATATCTCTCCAAAGAAATAGAAAAATAAAATGATCTGTAACTGCCAAATTCAATAAAGTCACTATTTTTTTTTTTGATCAGTCCCAGAATCTGAAATGTACGACTAGGAGCCAATGGAAACCTATGTATGGAATTTGAGAAAGATCAATTTGATAATTCTCAAGAAGTAGTGATATCAAACTTCCATTATTAAATTTCAAAAATGGTTTGTTGTTTGCCATTTGTTTCTGATCAGTCCAAAAATCAAAAGAGCACAACTAAGGACCAAATAGAACCAACATATGACATTTGAAAAAAGATGCATCCAGTATATTCCAAGAAATAGCAATAACAAATTTTCATTGTAAAAATCCAAAATGGCTACTTGTCAGCCATACTTCATTTTCCTGGTCACTACCAAAATCAAAAGGTTTTAACAAAGGACCAAGAGGAGCACACATATGGAATTTTATAGTGCTTCTCAATAAATAGTGATAACTGACTTACATAGTCAGAATCCAAGAGGGTCACCAATCAGAGAGGAGGTCATTCAATATAACAGATATAACACTGATAATTGGCTCTAATAATTTACATTTCAATTTTGGTATCATATACTTATACGCGGTCAAATCATTAGAAATAAACATTTACTTACATATTTGCAATTTCAATGCATCATAAATGAAACACAAAGCTTAGGAAAGCTACCAAAATCACAAACGATCACTGTGACACAGGTAAACTACCACAATCACTGTGACACAGGTAAACTACCACAATCACTGACAATCACTGTGACACAGGTAAACTACCACAATCACTGACAATCACTGTGACACAGGTAAACTACCAAAATCACAAACGATCACTGTGACACAGGTAAACTACCACAATCACTGTGACACAGGTAAACTACCACAATCACTGTGACACAGGTCACTGTGACAATCAGGTAAACTACACAGGTAAACTAATCACTGTGACACAGGTAAACTACCACAATCACTGTGACAAAGGTAAACTACTACAATCACTGTGACACAGGTAAACTACCACAATCACTGACAATCACTGTGACACAGGTAAACTACCACAATCACTGTGACACAGGTAAACTACCACAATCACTGACAATCACTGTGACACAGGTAAACTACCACTGTGAAACTCACTGACTGTGACACAGGTAAACTCACAATCACTGTGACACAGGTAAACTACCACAATCACTGTGACACAGGTAAACTACCACAATCACTGACAATCACTGTGACACAGGTAAACTACCACAATCACTGTGACACAGGTAAACTACCACAATCACTGTGACACAGGTAAACTACCAAAATCACAAACGATCACTGTGACACAGGTAAACTACCACAATCACTGTGACACAGGTAAACTACCACAATCACTGTGACACAGGTAAACTACCACAATCACTGTGACACAGGTAAACTACCACAATCACTGTGACACAGGTAAACTACCACAATCACTGTGACACAGGTAAACTACCACAATCACTGACCATCACTGTGACACAGGTAAACTACCACAATCACTGTGACACAGGTAAACTACCACAATCACTGTGACACAGGTAAACTACCACAATCACTGTGACACAGGTAAACTACCACAATCAGTGTGACACAGGTAAACTACCATAATCACTGATGGTCACTGTGACACAGGTAAACTACCACAATCACTGATGGTCACTGTGACACAGGTAAACTACCACAATCACTGTGACACAGGTAAACTACCACAATCACTGTGACACAGGTAAACTACCACAATCACTGACTATCACTGTGACACAGGTAAACTACCACAATCACTGACCATCACTGTGACACAGGTAAACTACCACAATCACCGACAATCACTGTGATACATACATGTAATGGCTGGCTGTAATGACGTAATCTCCCGGTGATAACAGACGCCAGTAGTCTCCCTCTGTTGCTGTGGTGATAGTATGGTTGATACCCTTGATGGTGATTTTGGCGTCGGATAAACCAAGACCAGTCTCCTTGTCGATCACAAATCCCCGCACACCCTTGTGAACCTACAATCATAAAACTTTATCACATCACTGTCATTTTGTTCACAAAACATACTACTCACATAATATAATGTCTTGTGACGTCAGGTTTACATAATGAAATGACATCACACATTCATACATTGTGATGTTACCACTGAGATCATGGATACTGAGTAGAGAGGACAAATATACAAATGTATGTTTTCTACAATATTTTCCCAGATAATTGACCATGTGATAAAATCTATTTCACGTGTGATTTATGAAATTATAATATTTTTATTTCATTTCAACTTACCAAAGGCTTGCTAAAATTCAAAATTCTTAAACTCTTAAATTCTTAAACTCATTTCATAAACTGCATATGAAGTGGAAACTATATACAATCCTATATTTAGTAATCCAAGGAATGTAGATGTAAGATTGCTTATTCCGGGTATAATCTAGAATTCTTGAAAATTAATTTTATCAAGGAAAAGAAGGGGGGACTTATCTTCTTGATTGATGTAACTGAAAATATTCCCAATATATTTTAGAATCTCAAATGTGTTCCCATTTGATATAAAGTTTATACTTAAAGTCTTAAAGATATTTTAACAAGCGTAAGGCTCTCTTTAAGCAAAACAAAGGTATTTGAGAAGGATCATAGCATCCACCACTGTATCAACTTTGTTAACTCTGATAAGTTGAATTTTCCCCCTTTTTCCTTTTTTTCCTCCGATTTGTCCCTAATTATAGTTAGTCAATATGTTTCTTCTATCAGTTCTACAATGATCAAAGCATAACCAGGGACCAGGAAGCCCTTATATACTATTTCTGTACTTAATTTGGTGTAATAAAATTTCAGCAAATTATCAAACTTTTTTGCGAGTAAGCTCAATGATGAATTTGCACATCCACAATAATTGTTAATTAAAAAAATTACAGAAATTGCAATTAGCACATCATTTTTTACACAATACTATCAGCATGAAAATTTGCTGAAACAAGATTACTGCTAAAATATATACATTGACAGTATGAAATCTGAGAATGATATTGATATAGCTAGTACTTCTCAACAAACTGTCATAATCAAGGATAACCACCTGTAAACCCCCCCACCCCTCCCCCGCTCAGTCCCAAACTGAACCATGTACAAGACAAGGGACCAGGGAAAGCTACATATGAAATTAGAAAACAATCAATGCAGTTCTTCTCCACCATATTTACTGGTTCTATACAAAATTGATCTTTTTTCTCCTTTTCATTCTTTCCCATTTTCTCTTAATTCATTTGATAACAAAGGAGAATACTACTTGCAAAATCAAGGAAAAATCCAACAAGATTTTCCTGATAACAAACTTCAACTGTCAAAATCCATGATAGCCAGTTAACAGCCATTTTGTGTCACTGATCACTGATCAGTCTTAAAATTACATGGCAGATAGGACAAGGACATGTGGAACATACACATGTACTTATATATCTCCAGTACTTCTCAAGAAATAGCGGTAACAAAGATTGTTTCCTAACAATGGACAATGGACAAAGGGTGAAGTGAACAGCCTAACATAAATGATACAAAAAATAACAAACTTCTACTGTTAAAATTCAGACAGCTACCTTCAGCCTTCCCCCTAACCCCACCCCTGTCAGGCCAAAAATAAACAAAAAAAAAACCCTGTCAGTACAAAAATAAACAAAAAAAACCCCAAACTTCTATTGTTAAAACCCAGGACAGCTACCTTTTAGTCTTCCCCCTAACCCCTACCCTGTCAGTACAAAAATGGATTATACAATACTAGGGACCAAGGGAAATGTACAGACGAAATTTGAGAAGGACAAATCAAGTATGTCTCAAGACATACTGATAACAAGAAGAGTTTACAGGCTGATAAATGAAATAAGAAGAATGATTTGAATGGCCTAACATTTTTATAATGGTGGACAAATAAAATCTACTTTTGTTAGACCTTACCTGTCCCATGAAGACAAGAAGAGCATATTTGTTGGCGTCCCAGTACTGGGGCAGATTGACAGCCATCGGATACTTAATACAGCCCAGTTCCAGTGTTATCTCAAAACAATTAGTGAAGACATAGTTCCAATCTTGCATCCCTCCTGTAACAAACATCAAGATCATTTCATTCTCCATTCATTTACATGTAAATAACGATGATTCAGTGCAATAATGATCAGATCCTGATCCACTGAATCGTGTTCAATCTCACACATCATGCATAATCATATTTACATGGCACTCAAGACTTGACAGACAAATCACTAGTCTGGCCAATTTCAAATCTTTGGCAGGTTATATGGAGGTTTGACTTTCATTTAGATTGTAATCAAGGAAATGTAGGAAAGAACACAAAATATAGGTCGCAGTGATCTACATTAGATTAGGTAGGTTTTTAGTACTTCTGAAAATGTTATGATTTCCGGAACTAGGAACTAAAAGGAAAATATGAGGTGGATGAAGTCTGCAAAGAAATACACTTTGTTGCTGAGCCATGAAAATCTGTATCTTTCAAGACATTGTCTATGTTTAATGTATCTGGAAGAGTGAGCATTTTCTGCCTGGTATATAAGAGTGAATGAAACAGGAATGTTTACTGAGTTATGAATGAATTTCATTTTTGATATGGATGAAACAATTGACTGAGCAACAGTCTACAATTTACACAAATATGTACACCGCTGTGTTCCTAGAAGTCCTGCTGGCACAAAACCAACCAGTCACACTGAACCAATCAGCTCTGTAATTATAAACCAACCAGTCACACTGAACCAATCAGCTCTGTAATTATAAACCAACCAGTCACACTGAACTAATCAGCTCTGTAATTATAAACCAACTAGTCACACTGAATCAATCAGCTCTGTAATTATAAACCAACCAGTCACACTGAACCAATCAGCTCTGTAATTATAAACCAACCAGTCACACTGAATCAATCAGCTCTGTAATTATAAACCAACCAGTCACACTGAACTAATCAGCTCTGTAATTATAAACCAACCAGTCACACTGAACTAATCAGCTCTGTAATTATAAACCAACCAGTCACACTGAACTAATCAGCTCTGTAATTATAAACCAACCAGTCACACTGAACTAATCAGCTCTGTAATTATAAAACCAACCAGTCACACTGAACCAATCAGCTCTGTAATTATAAAACCAACCAGTCACACTGAACTAATCAGCTCTGTAATTATAAACCAACCAGTCACACTGAACCAATCAGCTCTAGTAATTATAAACCAACCAGTCACACTGAACCAAACAGCTCTGTAAATATAAACCAACCAGTCACACTGAACCAATCAGCTCTTTAATTATAAACCAACCAGTCACACTGAACTAATCAGCTCTTTAATTATAAACCAACCAGTCACACTGAACTAATCAGCTCTGTAATTATAAACCAACCAGTCACACTGAACTAATCAGCTCTGTAATTATAAACCAACCAGTCACACTGAACTAATCAGCTCTGTAATTATAAAACCAACCAGTCACACTGAACCAATCAGCTCTGTAATTATAAACCAACCAGTCACACTGAACCAATCAGCTCTGTAATTATAAACCAACCAGTCACACTGAACCAATCAGCTCTGTAATTATAAACCAACCAGTAATTATAAACAACCAGTCACACTGAACCAATCAGCTCTGTAAATATAAACCAACCAGTCACACTGAACCAATCAGCTCTTTAATTATAAACCAACCAGTCACACTGAACTAATCAGCTCTTTAATTATAAACACTGAACCAATCAGCTCTGTAATTATAAACCAACCAGTCACACTGAACTAATCAGCTCTGTAATTATAAACACTGAACCAATCAGCTCTGTAATTATAAACCAACCAGTCACACTGAACCAATCAGCTCTTTAATTATAAACCAACCAGTCACACTGAACTAATCAGCTCTGTAATTATAAACACTGAACCAATCAGCTCTGTAATTATAAACCAACCAGTCACACTGAACCAATCAGCTCTTTAATTATAAACCAACCAGTCACACTGAACTAATCAGCTCTTTAATTATAAACCAACCAGTCACACTGAACTAATCAGCTCTTTAATTATAAACACTGAAACACTGAACCAATCAGCTCTGTAATTATAAACCAACCAGTCACACTGAACCAATCAGCTCTGTAATTATAAACCAACCAGTCACACTGAACCAATCAGCTCTGTAATTATAAACCAACCAGTCACACTGAACCAATCAGCTCTGTAATTATAAACCAACCAGTCACACTGAACCAATCAGCTCTGTAATTATAAACCAACCAGTCACACTGAACCAATCAGCTCTGTAATTATAAACACTGAACCAATCAGCTCTGTAATTATAAACCAACCAGTCACACTGAACCAATCAGCTCTGTAATTATAAACCAACCAGTCACACTGAACTAATCAGCTCTGTAATTATAAACCAACCAGTCACACTGAACTAATCAGCTCTGTAATTATAAACACTGAACCAATCAGCTCTGTAATTATAAACCAACCAGTCACACTGAACCAATCAGCTCTGTAATTATAAACACTGAACCAATCAGCTCTGTAATTATAAACCAACCAGTCACACTGAACCAATCAGCTCTTTAATTATAAACCAACCAGTCACACTGAACTAATCAGCTCTTTAATTATAAACCAACCAGTCACACTGAACTAATCAGCTCTGTAATTATAAACCAACCAGTCACACTGAACTAATCAGCTCTTTAATTATAAACACTGAACCAATCAGCTCTGTAATTATAAACACTGAACCAATCAGCTCTGTAATTATAAACCAACCAGTCACACTGAACCAATCAGCTCTTTAATTATAAACCAACCAGTCACACTGAACTAATCAGCTCTTTAATTATAAACCAACCAGTCACACTGAACTAATCAGCTCTTTAATTATAAACCAACCAGTCACACTGAACTAATCAGCTCTTTAATTATAAACCAACCAGTCACACTGAACTAATCAGCTCTGTAATTATAAACCAACCAGTCACACTGAACTAATCAGCTCTTTAATTATAAACCAACCAGTCACACTGAACCAATCAGCTCTGTAATTATAAACCAACCAGTCACACTGAACCAATCAGCTCTGTAATTATAAACCAACCAGTCACACTGAACCAATCAGCTCTGTAATTATAAACCAACCAGTCACACTGAACTAATCAGCTCTGTAATTATAAACCAACCAGTCACACTGAACCAATCAGCTCTGTAATTATAAACCAACCAGTCACACTGAACTAATCAGCTCTTTAATTATAAACACTGAACCAATCAGCTCTGTAACTATAAACCAACCAGTCACACTGAACCAATCAGCTCTGTAATTATAAACCAACCAGTCACACTGAACTAATCAGCTCTGTAATTATAAACACTGAACCAATCAGCTCTGTAATTATAAACCAACCAGTCACACTGAACTAATCAGCTCTGTAATTATAAACCAACCAGTCACACTGAACCAATCAGCTCTGTAATTATAAACCAACCAGTCACACTGAACTAATCAGCTCTTTAATTATAAACACTGAACCAATCAGCTCTGTAATTATAAAACCAACCAGTCACACTGAACCAATCAGCCCTGTAATTATAAACCAACCAGTCACACTGAACCAATCAGCTCTGTAATTATAAACCAACCAGTCACACTGAACTAATCAGCTCTTTAATTATAAACCAACCAGTCACACTGAACCAATCAGCTCTGTAATTATAAACCAACCAGTCACACTGAACCAATCAGCTCTGTAATTATAATACCAACCAGTCACACTGAACCAATCAGCTCTGTAATTATAAACCAACCAGTCACACTGAACTAATCAGCTCTTTAATTATAAACCAACCAGTCACACTGAACCAATCAGCTCTGTAATTATAAACCAACCTGTCACACTAAACCAATTAACTCCATAATATTAATACCAACCAGTCACACTGAACCAATCAGCTCCATTATTACAATACCAACCAGTCACACTGAACCAATCAGCTGCTTCATTACAATTCCAACCTGTCACACTGAACCAATCAGCTGCTTCATTACAATACCAACCTGCTACACTATACCAGTCAGCTCCATTAGTTATCCCGTCCTGAAAGTACTCATCGCTTTGGTCGGTACAGGGATGTCCACTGTGCATGGTAGAATGGGCCTATCAAAACAAATTTTACATATACAGTTACATGAAATGGCCCAATCAGAACAAAGGTTACATAATAATATCGAGGTGTCATACAATCAGTCCCTAAATCAGATATTTTAAACTAAGGACCATGGGTGACCTGCATAACAAACTTCATAGTAATATGTCAAAAAAACTCTAATAATCACAATATCATTGCTTTTGAAACTTAAAATGGCCACCTGTCTGTCATTGTGTTTTTACTGATCAATCCTATCAGCAAATATCACAAGGGACCAAGGTGATCTGATGTAGGAAGTAAGACAATTCATTGAATATTTCTTCAGAATAGAAATAACAACTTACAACTATCACAATACCAGATAGTAATCTGTTAGTCATTTTGTAATCAGTCCTAAAATACACAATGCACAACTGGGAATCTGGGACAACAGACATAAGAAATTTGAGAAAGATCCATGAAGCACTTCTGAAGAAAGAGTGATAAGAAGAAATGTTTAAGGACAGACAGCTGGACAATGGACGGACAACAGATGGAGATCTCGATGCGGTATCCAAGATAATAGGTAGACTTTGATATCTTGACATTTCCATGACTACTTAGAGTTGGTGATGATTAAAACAATATCATTAAAATACCCTAATATCTCTATAATAAGTCACAGCTTATTAGAATTTTTCATAAGTAATTTGACGCTTATTTTTGAAGACGGCATAATTTCAAGACCGATTATTTTTGAAACCATTTTAAATGTATGGAATGTACAACTTATTTTCAAGGTTGCTTTATTTTTGGGACATTTTAAAAATCACCCAAGCAAAGTTGTCTGGGCCTTAAGCAATATTTAGCTATAATTACTGAAATCTCTTACATTACATATGAAGTCTACCTTTAACTTTATGAAATCTAAAACATATTTTATAATAAAAGCTTAGCCATGCACTTTCTTTATTAACACAAACAACTTGGTAATAGTTAAAGATATCCAACTAAGTTTTGAATGAAAATTGATGACAGGGATATTTTCAAGGCCGGCTTATTCCTGAAGCCAGCTTAATTTCAAGACATATTTGACTGTAAGGGATCCTTGCCTTATTTTCAAAGTCAGCTTATTTCTGATATTCTAAAGAATAAAAGAAAGCTCACTCTAAACCTGTGGTTCCACTTCTAAAATTATATCCCATTATTGGTTATGCCAGAAATAAAATTTGATGTCATAATTTTGTGTATGGTCCATGAAAAGAGATCTTCAGAACACATTTGATCAAAGTTGCAGATATAAATCCTGTATATGTATCAGCTTTGTGATGATGCCCTATTATGAAATCTACACAGTAATGAATGAATGAATTATGTGGCAAAATATCAGATGGTGACACCATAGCGTCAGGAACAAATTAAACCCCATGTAAACTGGTCACACCTTTTTATGATGGCAGGTTTGTATTTCAAAGAATAAACAAACAAATGTTAGAAATCAATATGCTTATGGGAAAAACAAGTTACAAATTTTTCTCATCAAATAATTTCTGTAAGAAAGAAGTCACTGTAACATAGAAGAACAATCTAGACCACCCTTTGTAAGATATTATAAACCACTAACCAAGGAGTAGGCCTCCGACACTTGTTTGAAGACGCTATCATCAGGACACTTGGTGTAAGTAGCAATTCCAGCAGCGTTGTCATCGTATGGATAATTAGCCACCAGGGTACCACCGTGGAGATTTGCTGATAAGACAAATGGGTATTTTTTTACCCATTTCATCACAGCATCTGTCTCAGGCTGCTGGACACGATTAATTGAGTTGACAACATCAAATCTGTCAGGAAAATTCCTATTCAAGTCAATATTGTTTGCATTTTCACGTCCTCTTGTTCCAATACGATCTCCTGGAGAAAATGAAATACAAGAATTGAAATATGACGTGTTCATTTTACTTTTTGTGAAGATATAATAAAATAACAATTTGACAAAACTTAAAGTACCACTGCAGCAAAGTTACAGTATCAGAAATCTTTTATCAGCATCTATAGTAACAAGAGGCCCATGTACCTCAACAGATATATGACTATAAAGACCTATACATAACAGAGGCCAATAGGCCTTCACTGCTCAACTACTATACAGCTTACAAAGAAAATATAGTCGGTTTATAAAAACAAGATCTTCAAACTTGAAATCATGTTCTTCATAAATACTACTTCCCAAATACTATAACCTATTGCTTGTTGAAAGAATTTCGAAAATTTCAACGTATTTGACCTTCAGGACCTTGAAAGCAGGTTGAAGTCAAAAGCCCTTCATCCAGCTATGTTAAAGATCAAATATCAACAGCTGGACCTTTTGGTTATTAAGAAGAAGTCATTTTAAGATTTTAATACATTTTACCCTTGTTGCCTTGAAAATAAGTCATGGTCAATCATATGAACAAACTTGATAGTCCTTCACCCCATCATGCAGTCAGCCCAATATTGCCATCTTGTGCCTTTTGGTTAGTGAGGAAAAGTTGTTTAAAGATTTTGACATGTTTGACACCTGTGACCTTAAAAAAGGGTCAAGGTCATTCATATGAACAAATTTAATAGCCCTTTACCCCAGCATGCTACAGGCTCAATATCACCATCCTAGGCCAATTGGTTATTGAGAGGAAGTCCTTTAAATTTTTCAACACATCTGACTACTGTGACCTTGAAAGTGGGTCAAGGCTATTCATTTTAACAAACTTGGTAGCCCTTCATCTGAAGATGCTTAAAGTCAAATAGCAGGACTCTGGGCCCTCTGGTTATTGAAAAGAAATTATTAGAATGGAAAGTTTACCCACAGTGGATGGCGGATGCCAATGACGGATGCCAATGACGGATGAAATTAATAATTATAGGTCATCCTGATCTTTCAGTGTGCAATGTTTGTGTGGACCGTTTCAGTGATTATAAGCATTTTATTTTCATCATTGTTCTTTGTCAATGGTTCTATGTTTCACATTTGAACAAAAATTATGTATCAATAAGGCAGAACTTTTATGGAAGTCACAAAACTTTTCTTTTCCGTAATACTTTTTTTCTATTTTCAATGCATCAACTTTTGGCAACTCCATTCCATCGTTGAACATAACAATCTTCAGGAAAATCTGTCATCTATGTAAGATTTACAAACAGGACTCATTTCCTCATACACCATTTACCTTGGACTCTCTCACCTTCATCAGACCTACCAGGACTCATTTTCATATACAGCATTTACCTTGGACTCTCTCACCTTCATCAGACCTACCAGGAATTCATTTTCTCATACAGCATTTACCTTGGACTCTCTCACCTTCATCAGACCTACCAGGAACTCATTTTCTCATACGGCATTTACCTTGGTCTCTCTCACCTTCATCAGACCTACCAGGAACTCATTTTCTCATACACCATTTACCTTGGACTCTCTCACCTTCATCAGACCTACCAGGACTCATTTACATATACAGCATTTACCTTGGTCTCTCTCACCTTCATCAGACCTACCAGGAACTCATTTTCTCATACAGCATTTACCTTGGACTCTCTCACCTTCATCAGACCTACCAGGACTCATTTTCTCATACAGCATTTACCTTGGACTCTCTCACCTTCATCAGACCTACCAGGACTCATTTACATATATAGCATTTACCTTGGACTCTCTCACCTTCATCAGACCTACCAGGAATTCATTTTCATATACAGCATTTACCTTGGACTCTCTCACCTTCATCAGACCTACCAGGACTCATTTTCTTATACATCATTTACCTTGGTCTCTCACCTTCATCAGACCTACCAGGAATTCATTTTCTTATACATCATTTACCTTGGTCTCTCACCTTCATCAGACCTACCAGGAATTCATTTTCTCATACAGCATTTACCTTGGTCTCTCACCTTCATCAGACCTACCAGGAATTCATTTTCTCATACACCATTTACCTTGGTCTCTCACCTTCATCAGACCTACCAGGAACTCATTTTCTTATACATCATTTACCTTGGTCTCTCACCTTCATCAGACCTACCAGGAATTCATTTTCTCATACACCATTTACCTTGGTCTCTCACCTTCATCAGACCTACCAGGAACTCATTTTCTTATACATCATTTACCTTGGTCTCTCACCTTCATCAGACCTACCAGGAATTCATTTTCTTATACATCATTTACCTTGGTCTCTCACCTTCATCAGACCTACCAGGAATTCATTTTCTCATACAGCATTTACCTTGGTCTCTCACCTTCATCAGACCTACCAGGAATTCATTTTCTCATACACCATTTACCTTGGTCTCTCACCTTCATCAGACCTACCAGGAACTCATTTTCTCATACAGCATTTACCTTGGTCTCTCACCTTCATCAGACCTACCAGGAATTCATTTTCTCATACACCATTTACCTTGGACTCTCTCACCTTCATCAGACCTACCAGGAATTCATTTTCTTATACATCATTTACCTTGGTCTCTCACCTTCATCAGACCTACCAGGAATTCATTTTCTTATACATCATTTACCTTGGTCTCTCACCTTCATCAGACCTACCAGGAATTCATTTTCTCATACAGCATTTACCTTGGTCTCTCACCTTCATCAGACCTACCAGGAATTCATTTTCTCATACACCATTTACCTTGGTCTCTCACCTTCATCAGACCTACCAGGAATTCATTTTCTTGGTCTCTCTCACCTTCATCAGACCTACCAGGAATTCATATACACCATTTACCTTGGTCTCTCACCTTCATCAGACCTACCAGGAATTCATTTTCTCATACACCATTTACCTTGGTCTCTCACCTTCATCAGACCTACCAGGAATTCATTTTCTCATACACCATTTACCTTGGTCTCTCACCTTCATCAGACCTACCAGGAATTCATTTTCTTATACATCATTTACCTTGGTCTCTCACCTTCATCAGACCTACCAGGAATTCATTTTCTCATACAGCATTTACCTTGGACTCTCTCACCTTCATCAGACCTACCAGGAATTCATTTTCTCATACAGCATTTACCTTGGTCTCTCTCACCTTCATCAGACCTACCAGGAATTCATTTTCATATATAGCATTTACCTTGGTCTCTCTCACCTTCATCAGACCTACCAGGAATTCATTTTCATATATAGCCTTGGTCTCTCTCACCTTCATCAGACCTACCAGGAATTCATTTTCTCATACAGCATTTACCTTGGACTCTCTCACCTTCATCAGACCTACCAGGAATTCATTTTCTCATACGGCATTTACCTTGGACTCTCTCACCTTCATCAGACCTACCAGGAATTCATTTTCATATACAGCATTTACCTTGGACTCTCTCACCTTCATCAGACCTACCAGGAACTCATTTTCATATATAGCATTTACCTTGGTCTCTCTCACCTTCATCAGACCTACCAGGAATTCATTTTCATATATAGCATTTACCTTGGTCTCTCTGACCGTATTTATTCCTACCTGTAAATCTTTTTCTCATACAGCATTTACCTTGGACTCTCTCACCTTCATCAGACCTACCAGGAATTCATTTTCTCATACGGCATTTACCTTGGACTCTCTCACCTTCATCAGACCTACCAGGAATTCATTTTCTCATACAGCATTTACCTTGGTCTCTCTCACCTTCATCAGACCTACCAGGAATTCATTTTCTCATACAGCATTTACCTTGGTCTCTCTCACCTTCATCAGACCTACCAGGAATTCATTTTCTCATACGGCATTTACCTTGGTCTCTCTCACCTTCATCAGACCTACCAGGAATTCATTTTCTCATACAGCATTTACCTTGGACTCTCTCACCTTCATCAGACCTACCAGGAATTCATTTTCATAGCATTTACCTTGGACTCTCTCACCTTCATCAGACCTACCAGGAACTCATTTTCATATATAGCATTTACCTTGGTCTCTCTCACCTTCATCAGACCTACCAGGAATTCATTTTCATATATAGCATTTACCTTGGTCTCTCTCACCTTCATCAGACCTACCAGGAATTCATTTTCTCATACAGCATTTACCTTGGACTCTCTCACCTTCATCAGACCTACCAGGAATTCATTTTCATATATAGCATTTACCTTGGACTCTCTCACCTTCATCAGACCTACCAGGAATTCATTTTCATATATAGCATTTACCTTGGACTCTCTCACCTTCATCAGACCTACCAGGAATTCATTTTCTCATACACCATTTACCTTGGACTCTCTCACCTTCATCAGACCTACCAGGAACTCATTTTCATATATAGCATTTACCTTGGTCTCTCTCACCTTCATCAGACCTACCAGGAATTCATTTTCATATATAGCATTTACCTTGGTCTCTCTCACCTTCATCAGACCTACCAGGAATTCATTTTCTCATACAGCATTTACCTTGGTCTCTCTCACCTTCATCAGACCTACCAGGACTCATTTTCTCATACACCATTTACCTTGGTCTCTCACCTTCATCAGATTTACTGATTTCCTCATACACCATTTACCTTGGTCTCTCTCACCTTCATCAGACCTACCAGGACTCATTTTCTCATACACCATTTACCTTGGTCTCTCACCTTCATCAGATTTACTGATTTCCTCATACACCATTTACCTTGGACTCTCTCACCTTCATCAGACCTACCAGGACTCATTTTCTCATACACCATTTACCTTGGTCTCTCACCTTCATCAGATTTACTGATTTCCTCATACACCATTTACCTTGGACTCTCTTACCTTCATCAGACCTACCAGGAATTCATTTTCTCATACGGCATTTACCTTGGTCTCTCACCTTCATCAGATTTACTGATTTCCTCATACACCATTTACCTTGGACTCTCTCACCTTCATCAGACCTACCAGGAATTCATTTTCTCATACGGCATTTACCTTGGACTCTCTCACCTTCATCAGATTTACTGGTTTCCTTATACAGCATTTACCTTGGACTCTCTCACCTTCATCAGACCTACCAGGAATTCATTTTCTCATACACCATTTACCTTGGTCTCTCACCTTCATCAGATTTACTGGTTTCCTCATACACCATTTACCTTGGACTCTCTCACCTTCATCAGATTTACTGGTTTCCTCATACACCATTTACCTTGGACTCTCTCACCTTCATCAGATTTACTGGTTTCCTCATACACCATTTACCTTGGACTCTCTCACCTTCATCAGATTTACTGGTTTCCTTATACACCATTTACCTTGGACTCTCTCACCTTCATCAGATTTACTGGTTTCCTTATACACCATTTACCTTGGACTCTCTCACCTTCATCAGATTTACTGGTTTCCTTATACACCATTTACCTTGGACTCTCTCACCTTCATCAGATTTACTGGTTTCCTTATACACCATTTACCTTGGACTCTCTCACCTTCATCAGATTTACTAGTTTCCTTATACACCATTTACCTTGGACTCTCTCACCTTCATCAGATTTACTAGTTTCCTTATACACCATTTACCTTGGACTCTCTCACCTTCATCAGATTTACTAGTTTCCTTATACACCATTTACCTTGGTCTCTCTCACCTTCATCAGATTTACTGGTTTGCTCACCTTCTGTAGCAATTTCATATCCATCTGGATTCATAGAAGGCATGATGTGTATCCGTGTGAGGTTCACGAAGAGAGAGATGAAATGGTTGTGATTATAGTTATCACACAACAGTTGAATGAGTGACAGCAACATCTCACGACCTACGACCTCATTACCGTGCATGTTTCCGATGTACTTAAACTCCGGTTCACCTGTAGTATACACACAATAATCATTCATTTATATCAAAATATGTTACCAATCAAATTGACATACATGTCAAGAGTAGATACAAAAAATTATTAATTCAATCAGAATAAAAGCGAGGCGAGCTGGGGCTCACATAGATATATCCTCACTACATTATCTGTCTAGCATTTCATAAAATATCTTGTATAAAAGCTTTTTAGTTCACATTTGTAATAATGACCTTAACGGTGACCGACGACCACCAAAATCTAATCAAGTATAGAATCTGATGGTTTGTTTTAGGCTGTGAATATTAAATAAATCTGTCCTATGATTTATGAGACACCCCAGATACAAGCTTTTTATTTCCGAAGTGGTTGTAATGACCTTTGTTCTTTTTCCTTGACCAATAGAAATAACAATCAAAATATCATCACATGTGCACGATTGCGCCACTCCTACAAGTGACCAAGCTGAAAAAAGACAATCAAAAGCTAGCGGTAGGCTTAAGCTTATAAAACTGAAATCTATCCCTTATAATAAATAGTCTCATGCTGTGGTGTGATTATCAATAAGCTGTGTTACCATGAATGAGATAAATCAACCACATTTTTTTTAATTCAAAGAAAATGATATTGGGGAGATGTATCAGCAGGTATTGGCCTACTTCCATGTAGTTGTGCATATGGCATAAAACAGTGAAAAGATTACATCCATAAATGAACCTTCAAATAAACTCTTGTAAAAGCATCCATTGATCTGTTAAATAAATTCACCTGGCTCATGTATTCCTGGGTTGTCTGAAATTTCCATTGTCCAAAGTTGTCTCCCTTCAACGGACACACCCACACTGTACAAGCGTGTGATATGAGGGTACTGATGATTGAAATTTTCCAATAGGGTCTGTAACTCTGAGTAGTGATGATGCTTGAATTCTGCTGGCTCTATGAATTTGAGTTTTTCTCTGTGTGAGGCGTCACGGATTTTGTTAATATGGCTCACTAGTACATCTAAAGTGTCTGCCTCTGGTTCCGGGGTGGCTGGTTCCGGGGTGGTTGGTTTTGGGGTGGTTGGTTCCGGAGTCAGGTTTTGAGTCATGGTCAAAGGAAGGGACTTTGGAGACTCTGTTTGTGATGCACTATGAATGATATAAACGATAGACGTAACCATTGATGATTTGTCAGATGGCATTTACAGTAAATATGAATGCAATATGTGTAAATACAGAGGTAAATAGAGCCAGGATGATGTATTATCATTTAACTGTCACCCAAATTTCATTGTTCAATAGCTATATTTCAAATATCATTCAAACATGTTTATTTAACAAATTATTAAAGATTTTTTCCTGTGTGTGTATCTATTGGATGAGCTTCCTGCATAGCGCTGAAGCAACAAAGGTCAAAATGATCCCAAAATGACGTCATATAATTGTCTGTGACTTTGAATTTATGAATACAATCGAGATTATCAATGACTTAATGGGAGGTACTTCTATTTTATGTACACGTATCATAATATCTTTTTTCTCATATGCATCAACTATATGTATTCAAACAAATGGACAAAAAAAGAAAAATTAATACATGTGACATGAAGTGATTCAAAACTACCATACCAAATACATGATGGTGGAGTATTACATAAAAATGTTGTTCTAGATCTTTAACGTATATAAATAAAAAAAAAGGGTAACAATTGATGAATTCTGATTGAAAGGTACAGATAATTTGCAGGTATATTCAGAATAAAATCTATTTTTGTTGTATGGTTTAAATTGTATTCTGTTACTGGCTGAAATCTGGATTACAAGTGCCAGGTCTCAACTACAGTACAATACTGCTTTCTATAGTATATCAACAAGTTTGCTGAATTTTCTCACTCAAAATTTATCTAAGATATATTTTGAAAAAAAATGGCATGTACACAAACATTTTTTAAATATAAAATCCTACTATAGATGACTTTAACATGACTTCAACTGTCAAAAAAATAACACAAAGAAGAGAAGTCCTGTTAAACCAAGCTTCAGAGCAAAGTAGTAACAGTAACTATTTCATCGTTACTTTCCAACTTACTTGTCCATGTGTTTACTGTTCGATGTCCCTAATGACCTTTTATGTGTTGACGGGCCATTAAGAATGTAATAATAATAATAATACTTATCCATGTGGAAAAAAACAACTGTACAGACAAAATGGGACAATTTGACATGGAACAATGATGTGAAGATGTTCATGAAATGACCTGCATGGAGCTACAGATTTATCATTATGCAAGATGTTGTATTTAATAGGAATAAAAATACATTAAAAAATTTTAAATGGGAAAATGGGTTCCTCTCATTTTTTAATAGACAAAACATATATGGACATATCAAAAGCAATAACCCCCACCAACAACATGCAATTTTATAACGGAAATAAGATGACGATATTAACAGAAGAATTAACATGGCCATTACTAATCCATTTTCAGAATAAATTCCAAATTGCAAAATGAAAAGGTGACATTTTAAATATTATCATTTTATTTTTAGAACAAATTCTAAACTGCCAAAAGAAAAAGTTTACAATTCTTATTGTTACCATACTGATGGAGATTCTAACGGTAAAAACATGTAAATCTTTGACTTAAGAATATGAAATTAATTTGTATTTAATCAACTGACAGTCCCTTCAGGTTAATTTACAAATATACTTTATAAATTCTGGTCAACATGATATATGGTCCAATTTTTCAAGTGATATCATATACATGTAGTATATGCATGTATTCCAATGAGAATTTCACTGAAGTATAATATTAATTAGATTATGTGGAATAACATTGATTTACCTATTATATATAAGTAGGTAATATGTTTAATATATATACCTCTGTCCTGATATGTTCCTATTTTATTGAAAATCTCCAGTTTGAGAAATCTTTGTAAACACTAGAAAATACATATAATTCCTAAATGCTCCTATATATAAACCAGAATCTGATCAAGACCTAGACCTTATGATACTATGGGATAACATATGAATTAAGTCTGCTAAGAAGTCCTCTAGATAAGATGCCGATCTGAAACAGGATGCAAAAAAAGATGGGACCTGACACCACAGGGTGCAAAAAGATGGGACATGACACCACAAATGGACGTGGTAACATAAATTGGTGAGGTCATCAATGCGAGATGTACAGTAATCTCCAGACAGAGGAAGGGATGCTATAATACAGCTGGGCAATGGAAGCATAACAAATGATCAGAAATATAAGGGAACTACCTCACTGTGTCAATGGAACGTAAAAATCTGAAACACAAATGTAATGATTTATCAATAGTGAAAATAAAGACAGCTGAAACAACACTGAAAGTAAATAACACCAGCCCTGCACAAATTTATTTCTGCCTCACTGTGAATGCTAGTGTATTCAACACTTTTTTTTTTTATTTTTTGCTATTTTCAAGGAGGGATAAAACTAGGAACAACAGAATAAAGAATTAATAAAGAAAACTGTTATTGATTTCATGATTTCTGTTAAAAATCCAAAACTTTTGCAGCAAGCTTTTTGTGAAACTTTGAACCATAAAAAACAACCATTAATGTACATAATTTTTTTCCATGATGTTTTTGATCCTGTCAAATCTCTACCTCTTGTACCACCAGACACCTTAAGGCCAACAGGTACAGACTTACGACAATCCCTTTGCAAAACCCACTTAGGTACCTGTGCTACCTGACAGGTGTAATGTAAATGCCCATTGTTCTGTCCCGCACTGAACTGTATATACCTAGCATTATAAAGAAGAGTGTACATGGATGTAGGGAAGTAAAAAAAGACTGCTTTTAAAAGATAGGACGAACGTATAAACATGAACCTTTTTTTGTTTTTTTGTTTACAACATACAGGTAAGCTGGTTTAACAGCACACAGGTAAATAAAACACTAAGTGACAGAGCTTACTCTCTCTCCACTTAATCATGTACTTTACATATCCCACTGCTATGTCTACATGTCAGCTGATGTAGTTAATTACCACTGATCCTGAACCGGATATTCCATTATATACATGTAGTCTGGTTTTATGGGGACAAGTAACCTCTAGTGTTTTTCTTTCATCAGTGTCCCATTATCGCCTGCTGTCTCCAGTCTTTTCACTGTGAAATAATTAAATAAATGACGAAATACTATAATTTGGACTGACAAATGATGAACACATACCCTGCAGCACTCTGTTTCTTTAATCTTAAGTTAATTGGTGTAGCTGGTCCATTTTTCACCTCTACTGCCAAAGATGATAATTCATATCTGTCAATACAATAAAATTCCAAAATCAAATTAAAAAAAAAATAACATTCTTTACAACAATCTAGTATAACTGAATTATTTTTATCAAGACCTGGCCAAGCGCTTAACATGTGTACATGTTCATATCAAAATCATTCAGTACCGGTACTTGGAAACAACGTTCAATTATTTACAAGTGAAAGTTATTTTTTACACAGAATCATCTGCTTAAATTTTACTTGACTGATTACAAAACAGCAAAAACATGCAAAAGTTCCTACATCATACGACAAGTAAATTACAACAAACCCACTTAGCATCTTGTGATTCCTTTATTACATTTGTTTTATTAGTGAAGAACTTAAATTTCCACAAAGTTTTGACATCACGTCTTGGATCACCCCATTATTTGTTATCTCATATTTTTATGATCCTAAATCAAACGTTCCCTTTACATCACTACCTAGTACTGAAGCAGTGACTTACCCTTCAGCTACTGCAGAAATGTTGTAATTTCCCTTGACTAGAAGTCTCCAGAAGTCTCCGTAGCTAGCGGTAGTAATGTTGTGATTGATTCCAGCCACCATGATAACAGCATCAGGAATACCTTCATTGGTATCAGCATCCATAACAAATCCCTTCACTCCCTTGTGTACCTGAACACACAAACATATTGAAAATATGTCACAACAGCAACAAAACTGTGAATTAACTGAGAGAAAAAGACACTACCAAGTCACACAAACTAACAGAAAAAGACACTACCAAGTCACACAAACTAACAGAAAAAGACACTACCAAGTCACACAAACTAACAAGAAAAAGACACCTACCAAGTCAAATAAACTGAGAGAAAAAGACACTACCAAGACACACAAACTAACAGAAAAAGACACTAGCAAGTCACACAAACAGAGAGAAAAAGACATTACCAAGTCACACAAACTGAGAGAAAAAGACACTACCAAGTCACACAAACTGACAGAAAATGACACTACCAAGTTGCACAAACTGACAGAAAATGACACTACCAAGTTGCACAAACTGACAGACAAAAGACACTACCACGTTACACAAACTAACAGAAAAAGACACTACCAAGTCACACAAACTGACAGAAAATGACACTACCAAGTTGCACAAACTGACAGAAAATGACACTACCAAGTTGCACAAACTGACAGACAAAAGACACTACCACGTTACACAAAAAACATATTGAAAATATGTCACAACCAAGTCACACAAACTAACAGAAAAAGACACTACCAAGTCACACAAACTAACAGAAAAATACACTACCAAATCACACAAACTGAGAGAAAAATACACTACCAAGTCACACAAACTGAGAGAAAAAGACACTACCAAGTCACACAAACTGAGAGAAAAAGACACTACCAAGTCACACAAACTGAGAGAAAAATACACTACCAAATCACACAAACTGAGAGAAAAAGACACTACCAAGTCAAAAAATATATACTTATACTATACATTTCTTTTTCTTTGTTTTTCTTAAATTTGTTCAGATTTTCTTAAACCTAACAAAACTAATCTAAAAAATACCAGCCAATGTATAAAGAAAAAAAAAGAAAAAAAAAAAGAAGAAAAAAAATCTGAACTAAAATTTATGTCAATTAAATGTTCTGAAATTGGAAAACCTAGAGATCTCCCAAATCATAATCAGCATCCTTAATTAGCAATCTTACATGTATATTTAAAGGGTTTGAATTGTCTGATGAGGGCAAGGGTACAAAATTTCATATTCAGATGTGTAGTAATGGTTGTAATACCAGATAATGGAAGAATTTGAAAACTTTCCTTATACATACTATATCGTTGTTTAATTTTGTGATAGTTCACAAATTTATGTAATGCCACCTTAGCAATCAACAAGAGAAAATTTTCTGATCATTTTTGATTTGCTGTAAAATATTTGTTGTGTATTAAACTTTGTTTGATCCTTCTTGATCATGACTAGCAAAATTAAATCTTCTGTGATATTTACAAACACTACAGTATCCTAGCCTATAATTTTATAACTTCAAATTCTTCTATAGCAAAGTGTCTGCAACAAAATTAAATCTTCTGTGATATTTACAAACACTACAGTACCCTAGCCTATAATATTATAACTGCAAATTCTACCGCTGAATGGGTTTATGAGCCATGGTTGTGTGCTTGGGCATGACATTTTAACCTACAAAAAAGTGCTCTGGATAGGACAGATTGTCTTGAAAATTTGACAATTCACTTTTCTGTACTGTTGTCATTACTTCATTGATCATTGATAAGTTGCTAGCTACTACATAGAGACCCCACCTAAAAATGACCCTGGTTGTTTACTGGTGATAAACCGAGAACACAAACAGCCAACAAACAATTGTTTCATGACAAAGTTACGTTTCAGTGTCAGTCAAGAAATATTTATCTCATGTTCATGAGTCGGTAACTTAAGACGTGTATATGTACCTATGTATATAAATATGTAGGTAAGGTTGTGTCACCTAAAATAGAAAGTGGAAGCAGTTAAAAGGAAAAAGTAAATGAATACCATACATAGAATAAGTCCTTATCTAAACTATTCCTTTTCCACAGAAAATGTAACAGGGACTTAATAACTAACATCCACACAGAGGCCCATTTAAATAGATTCACCCTTGAAAAAGAAAAGTAAACCAGAAATTTTCAATAACACATGACACCTTTCAAAAGATTCACTCAGCCGTATCCTAAAATGCCTACCAGACATATATATTACTAAGAACACTGGGTAGAACTGTTTAAAACCTTGCAGTATTTTATTATAGATGTACGTTAGAAACATCAGCTCTCAGTAGAACTGCTTTGTTATTGCTAATTGACCTCAATGGTCCAGAATTACGCACCACAGAAAATAGTAACTCTAGTCATATGACACTTGGAGTATGTTCATTTATAACAATAGCAGCTTGCTAAGTATATGATTAACAAAGATTGTTGTATACCTAAAACAAAATCCCAGCAGGTCATGACTTCGCATCTCAAATTTATCAAAACTTCGTGAAGACATGCATTTTCTACCATAAATAGCCTTAAATGTGTTTTTCCGTATGTTTTATGAAATTCACATGCATAAGTTCATAAAATTAAAAAATATTTTTTATCAGGTGCAGAGTTTGTAAAGGTATCAATTTTAAAATAAGTATTTGTTCATTTTATAAAAATTCATGATTAAATTTGTACTTGATAAATTAACTGAGGAGCCAATAAACCAGTAGAAATTTCTGCCACCATACATGTAGAATGATTCATATTGTCATATTATCAAAAGGTATTAAAAATTTACAGGACAAACTTTCACATTAAACAAATAACAATTTCTGACAGTAACGGAAAGCCTAAGGCATAAGTCATCCAAAAAATGTTAAGGACTTTTTTTTTACACTGATGGAAAATAGAAATTCCTAGAAGCATTTCATTAAGTTGTAAAACCTAATTCAATGTAGAAAGATTAAACCTCTGTGGTTAACGACTTACACTACATAGCCTTCAGCTATATCTGTGATTTAATCTGTGTGTCCGGTAACATAGTCTGTATACGTAAAATAGGAACAGTGAAACATGTACCTGGATTGACTGAGAATCATGTTTTGTGTCCTTAAGGCATGAACACCTATTCTGACCTATGTAAACTAGAAAGCATAAACATTGCATGAAATTCGATCGATCACATAATCATAAATTTTGAAACCCATTACACAAAGTCATGTGCAGTATTGCTGCAGTTGACTAATAGTGATATTAAACTCTAAAATACTCCTTCACGTTAACTCACCTAAACATCTCCCCATTGACTCGAGCATATCATACATCTTTAGTGACTTGACTGCACGTTTCCACATTGACTCAACTCCATATATACATATACTTTTCTACTGATTCAACTATAAATCTCAAGAAGGACTTTTCTTCTTGCAGGAACCCCACTCTGGTCAATATACAGTCGAACTTGTCTCGAAATTCAAGGGACCACGGATAACAATTTGACCCATTCATATTTTGACTCAAACAATGTGTTTAATTAAAGTTGACGATATCAGTTCCCTGATGCTGATCATAGCTCAACCAAGTAGAGCTATGATAGCACGATACACTGTGGTACAAACAGTGTAATTTTTGATCTGTTATTTGAAATGGCAGTAAATAAACTGAAAAAAACTATTTCTACATCTTCTTTTCATTGTTTATTCATCCGAATAACAAAACATGTATTAACAGTACAAGTTAACTATATTTGTACCAACTTCGTTCCCCACAAAACATATATCTATTTTTACAAAATGACAATAAAATGGAGCTAAAATTTGCTTTTGATATGCTACAAGAAACGATGTATGAAGTTACAGATCCTGTTAACATGACTTTACCATGAACTGGAAAGTTTTTTAACCTGTCATAGAAACATAATGAAAGTACAAGGCTTAACAAATCACACAGAGACAAAAACTCCATCAATGAAAAATACTTTCAGCACTGTGTTGTCCAAGAACTAAATCTAGCGAAGTACCCAATCACTGTCTGTTAGTAAACAAGCACAAAAATTAGTTTCTCTTGGAATTGTGGGGGGAAATTTTGTACTGATTTGACAGTTTCATTTTTAACATTCCTTAAGATGCACGCAACCTAGCAAACTGTATTCATGTATTGTGTAAATGCGCTTCTTGTTTAAGGTACAGGTAAATCATGGCTTCAGGATGGTGACAGTAATTAAGAAGGTCATTAATCAGCAGAGCCCAAATGTTGTGTGTACAATGGACTGATATGGTGTAACAAGCCATGTGTTACACACAGGTGATCTTCTACTCTGTGTACCTGCAATAGAGGTCATTATTTATCTTAATTCCTCTGCTGGGATTCAAATCCAGGACTGCTGACTTACTAGTCTGATGCTCAACTGCTTCAGAAGATGTGCAAATGTTTTGACAAAAATTAATTTCAAGACAACAAATGACTTTTCCCTTGCTTTACCATTGAAGGGACTGAAATATCACTTCAACTAAAATGAAATTTCGACTTAATGAAATTTGAGTCATCCTAACTAATATTACAAAGATATCAAAGGGAAAAAATCGGGACCTGAATATTTTTTTGACTCAAATCGAATTCTGACTCCAGCGATTTTGAGACGAATTTCAACTGTACATAATGATGTGGATAAAGAGGGTGTAGAGGCATATATGGGATTAAAAGAGTGCATTTACTTTTTTGTTCATTTTGTGATGTGGGAGTGTGCATAAAATGAAAATAAAAGAATCAGACATCCGTTAATAATTTTGTGTGAGTGCTTCAAGGGCTACAAGGGGATATGTGCCTTGAATCCCTTGAGCGTTGTGCTTTGTACTGTACTGCAGCAAATGGCAAGAGATCTAGATTCCCTTGTAATATTGACTCAACGCACTATACAACTCCATGTAAGTAACTCATGATCATCTACATCTTGTTACACTGACTCAACTTTGAACCTTTCAAGTAAAACAGAACCACTTAAGTGATTCTACCATACATATTCAAATTGACTCAGCTATACATTTTAACATTGACTCAACTTTATACTTTGCCATTAAGCCAAGTTACTACTAAGCCAATCAGCACAGGGCTCTCACATCCCATTTTGGGACTGGGGCCCGGGGCCCTTAGAATTGGGAAAAATAATGGTGTTTTCCTTAGAATTGGGAAAACTTCAGGTCTAATTTGGGAAAAAAAGATACTATTTTGCATTGGGAATGGGGCCGATGCAGATCGAGTGCCTTGCAGCAACTAGCTCTCAAAAAGGACACATTATGAACAGATAAGGCAAATACATTGTAATTACATTACTAGTTATACCAACAATATCTAAGAGTGATTGGTACTGTACCTCTTCCATGTAAGCAACCAGAGACTCTTTATTGTTGTTCCATTCCTTTTCCAGTTCACTTGCATAAGGATATTTACAGCAAGACAGCTCAATAGTTATCTCAAAACAATTACTATACAGGTAATTGTAATCCTGCATTCCACCTGGAACAAGATTAATTACTTATAATAAATATTATTCATAAATGAATCTGACCGTTATATATCTATATGAATAAACAAATATCAATGTATACATATACAAACAAATGAAAATACACTTAGAATGAACTACTGTATTTAGTTACAGATTCAGAAGTGAAACCTTATTAAGACCACATGGGAGTCTGCGTGAAAGTGGTCTTAATAGCAGAATGGTCTTCATACTAATACGGAGTACCCAATTGACTTTTGACCTTTACCAGAAGATCTGTGTACTGCACATGTACCACTTGGAATGAGTCCTTGAATGACCATTAATTGTACTTGTTTTAGCAATATAGAAAAAGATAAGTTAGATTTACATTCATATGTGCAGCATTAGATCTTTAAGGGTTTTGGACATGGTATTTCATAATGCTATATTTCAACCTAAAATGATATGTATGTAGTCTGCATTATCATGTGTCTGTCATCACAAAGATGGCCCCTTTCCTTTATGCTTAGTCTGGTGAATATGCATATTTTGAATGCAAAATCAGGTCATGTGATGCATGCGGTCAAAGTATTACTTTAACTGCAATGATACTCTGTTTACCTATTAAGACACTCAGTTACATGAATGACCTTGTCCGAGATGATTTATAACCTTTATCTAAAGTAGGTACAGTTTAGTGTTACTTTAACTAGATTTTTTCATAGTGTAAAACTTCATGAGAGAAAATTTCTTTAAAATGTCACAATTAATATTAACAAAACATACTTTATTGTGTCACAGCATTTCACATGTGGATATAGACTTATTAACATCACCTTAGAATCAAACTGATGATCCAGACATAAAAATCAGAAATTTTGAGGAAAATAACTGATTTTTGTTGTTTTTCAATATATGTTTTCAGTAATGATTGAAGTGATACATTCCAAGACCAAATCAAAGTGATTTTGTTTTTGCTTGATAAATGAAGAGGTTGAAATAGGGATAACCAGAGACCTCCCTGTCCAAATGAATTCCTCCAGATAGATGACAGTGAATATGAATGAAGATTATAATTTATGGTACTGTTTAGCCTTCATGTTTGTAATTAACCCCAAGTGTTAAATGGTTGTTTGTTTCTTTTATGAACCTGTTATAATCGCAATGTAAACCAAATGGAAGGTGCTCGGGTACCATTGTTTTGACATGTACAAAAGCTTGCCCTTCTTGTGCACATACACAAGTTAAGAAGTATAATTATATAAAGTGTTAGTTAAAGTAGAATATTTCACTCTCAATCAAGGGTATCATCTAAAAAACAGGATCACATGAGAAGTGTCTGCCTTCTACACTATTTTATTATTTACATAATAGACAGTCAGAGTATCACATGACTGTTCACCTCATTAAATATCTCACTCATGCAAAACAAGTGCTGCCTCAAATATTAAGACTATGATGTCAAGAAATGAATGAAATTGAAAATCGTTTCTATAACCCTTTAACAATGAAGTGTATTGGTTGAGGGACTTGGCAAGACCCTAACTGCTGATATGAGTCATTGGAGATGTGAAAGATCAGTGTAGCATGATATTTTTTAATTGATCAATGCAATTTTGAAATTGTGGAAGTTTTCAATTTTTGTTTACAGCAACAGGTCACAATCATGGGGTCAAGTTCCCTTACATAGTGGTTTTTGGGATTGTCAAAACTGGTTGTCAGATGGAATAGAGGGTTGGTTGTATGGTAAGGTTTCACTCTTTATATAAGTGTACTATTTAACACGTAGGTTCTTACATAAAGAGTTTTTTTTACCAAGAATGAAGAGGATTTTCTTCTTCTGAAAATTGTCAAGAAATCTTTATTAAGTGCATGTTCAAAAAAAGATACGAAGCGTTAAGTTAGCAGAAATGCATGTATTTTTTTCAGGCCTTACACATACAAGTTCTCAAAGAAAATCTTTACCTGGCACATCATACCAATAGGCACCATTGGTTATTCCTCCCTGAAAATGATCACCATCACAAACCTTTCCACTGTGCATGGTTCCATGATTGCTTGCATATGTTGTGGCAACTTGTTTGAAAATAGCATCGTCAGGTGAGGCACTGTAATATCCAGATTGTCTGTGGATGGCTGAATCATCAAACGGGTAGCTAGCAACAACACTTCCACCATGCAAGTTTGCAGACAAAACAAATTTGTTTTCCTTAATCCAGTTCATTAGTACTCTTGTTTCACTTTGAATATGAGGCTGGCTATCAGAAAATTGGTCTGGAAAGTTTCTGTTAAGATCAACATGGTGAGCATTCTCCCGTCCAAGAACTCCCGTACAATGTCCTTCCCTAGCTCTGTGGAAACCATCAGGATTCATCGTAGGCATGATATAAATATTTGTTCCGTTGACCAACTTCGTGACGCGTTCATCTGTTCCGTAGTTTCCCAAAAGATGCTCAATCAAATTTATAAGTATCTGTCTGCCAATGACTTCATTCCCGTGCATATTCCCGACATATTTGAACATTGGTTTGCCTGGCTCAACACCATTATTGTTGTTAACGTTTTTCGTAATCTGTATCGCTACAATATCTCTATTCTCTTCACTTGCTCCAACTTTATGAAGTTTGGCTATATGTGGATAGTTTGCGACTTGACTGTTCAGTAAATTCAATAATTCATCATGGTCGATGTATTTGAAAGTATGTATAATTTCTTTAGAAGGAGAGCTATTAGACGAAGCATTCGATACACACACAGTTAGGAGCAATAGTGTCAAAATAAGATAACTTAGCTGTTTACAGCTGTCAGTCTTCCAGTCCTTCGCCATGTTTTCGTGTGGAAGTTCCGGAAAGTAATGGTACGTGTAAAATCCTACTTGTTACGCACGTACAGAGGCTCGAGTAATTAAATTACGTGATGTCTTTCATAGACGAATCATTATTTCTACCCTATCAAATTATTCTCTTTCTTTAGCGATATGTTATTGTTATGTTTAAAACAAACTAGATACTCGAAATATTATAGGTGCGTATTGTTCCGTATGATATATCTTAACATTTGGTAAAATAGACATTACCCTTGTTGACGGATTCTGATTCGTCGGAAAATCTCGGGTCATAGGTCATGACACCTGCATCTAACATCACACGTTTTCACAGCAGCAACAGGTGCATTAGGTACATTGCGTATATGACAACAGGTGTTCACTTGTGAATGATGGGATATGTGTTGCTTTACGTTCCTAATATTATCGGTAAATAGTCACGTCAGTCAATTTTGCTATATTTTGGGTCTGGTTACATGGGCTTGTTTAGATGAGAGTTGATATATTACAGGAATGAAGTTATTAAGTTAAAACCCCATTTATAGTCAGTAGGAACTCATCTAACCAAGCCCCATGTTATTTGATTAGTCTATGTATGATTGCAGATGGATTGATTGTTTTGTCTGTCACAAAACCATATATTTTGATCACTGGCCTCAATGATCTATTCAGATAAAATCAGAAAATTTGTTTAAGCTGTGGCGCAACATCCATTTGTCAACAACTTTTCCTTTTTAAATAGCTTCTCAAGATGTGCATGATCTTTTATTGGGCCAATAACATTATTGAAATGGATGACCTTGACCTACTTTAAGGTCACAAGGAGTCAAATATGTTAAACCCTTTCAGCAAATTCTTGTCTATAAACAGGATGCCCCTGGTCATGATATTGAATAGTAGCATACTTGGCTAAGGAGCTACAGAAACAAATTTTTTTAACAATCTTGACCCTCTTTCAAGGTTACTGAAGTCACATGTGTCGAGATACTTAACATCTTCTGAGGAACCAAGAGGCCCAGCTAGTGTCATGATATTCAGTCAGTAGCATGCTTATGTGTAAAGCTACCAGGTTTGTTCAAATGGAGGGCCTTGACTCGCTTTCGTGGTTATATGCTTAAGGAGTTTGAAATTTTTTGATCTTTTCTACTCAATAATCAAAAAGGTTTGGGGTCATGATATTGGGCCAGTAGCACACTGAGGTTAAGGGCTATTAGAATAAAGAAAAAACCAACTTGTTAAAAGAATCATAATTGATATTTTTGTGATAAAACCAGGACAAATAAATATGCTCAATAGAAAGATTAACAATGAGACTCCTGAAAAAGTATATGGAGAATAAGACAACATATATCTTTTGCTTTATTGACAACACCAGCCATGTAAGTCTTTGTCAGTCCAAGTAAGTAGTATCTTGTTCACAAAGTAAAACAAGGTAAACTACAGCAGTACCACCATGTATACTAACAAGCATCGAAGATGTCCAGCTTCATATCGCACAAAGAGATAGAATATTTCTCAATGAGATCATTATGATGACTAAAAGTTTCTGCTATCTTCATCAACCTGCACACTTAAAAAATCCTGTGTTGTGAGTCTGTCAGTCAGTTAGTAACATCATTCACAAAACCTGAGATATTGGGAACAGGCCCTTGTATATCGAGTTAAATGTGACACGTAAATACCAAAGGAAGCAGACCCAGGGTTGTAGCTATCCAGAAATGGGGAAATTTTAATCATTATATTTATCATACAGCTTGTTGGAAAGCTGTCCCTGTTGGTTTTGTTGAAGGACTTTGGGACACAAAGGATGTTGTGAAACAACCCCATTCAGGGATTAACCAAGAAAGAATTTGCTACCAGAAAATCCTTACCCAAAGGGCTATAAAAATTTTATCCATTTTTCTAAAAAAGACCAAAAATTCCCTTTTTCTTCAATGAATAGTATTCTCCAAATTCTACTTTATCACCTGTCATTGTCTTCTCTTTGCAAAGAATCAGAAATTACTAAGATAAGATATTTAATTGTACATTATTACGTATGAATGGAAAAGATTTTTTTATTTTGGACGAAGAATTACTGAAAAGGAGAGGATATATGTTTGTAACGTGTTGTACTCGATACACTAGGTTATACATGCTTACATGTTCTCTATCCTGTGCCAATGTCGTAACAATGCCAAGAAATACACAAGTAATATTATATGGATGAGACTACAAACACCCTGTTTGTGTATTGTGCATCACTATGACAACGGTTGCTAATGACTCTCAATGCAAATTTAGCCTAACAATAAATGCTGTTTTCTGTTTTTAAATACTTCCTAATTTTACTTACTGTTATCATTTTCCTATGTTGTGATTTCAGGCTATGCTCGACTGTGTTTACTTGCCCTGAGTATCAGCACATTTGATACACCTGTTATGTTTCTCATCTTCTACAGTGTCTCTGCAATCTTGGATGGTAGGTTACTCCAAATGGTTATATCAGGAAGATATATAGTCATCATGTTTCTGTATTGTCGTTCGCCATCTACCATACGTAAACTTTTCACATTTTAAATTTGAAAGTTCCACCAGTGGGATTGAACTCCAACTTATGTTTTGGGTCCAAAGTCCAATTATGGTTGTCTAAGCCGCTATCTTGAAAAACACATTTTAAAACTCCATTGTTGCCATATAGCTGAAAATTAGTGGGGATGTTTAGGAAAGGATATGGTGACAATGTTATTTCTAAGTCTCATCAAAACGTGGCTGCCATGGTAGCTAGTTTATATGATTTTCCTAAACAGCAAATATTTAAAATTTCTTCTCAAGTTCAACCTGTGAGATTCAACACACACTTACTAGCAATGATCCTGGGAATGTCCTAAGCAAGTGTATTTTTTCCAAGTCGGTCAGCCATCCAATATGGCCGACGTAGCTGTCATCTTGAAAAACAAATTTTCACACTTCTTTCCTGCTTCCACTGGTGTTGTTAAGCTGATATTAGGTTTGGATTTCGGGGAAATGATTGAAAGTGTTGTGTTTGTCAGTTGTATTGCTTAAGTTCAGAATAGTTTGAATCATTTACTAATTGTCCCTGCTGCTATTGTACTAGGAAGGAGAAATGAAAAGCACCTCACCCCAAGTGGGGTTTGAAATACTGACCCTTTAGTCTCTAGTCGGACATTCTTACTGCTCGACTAAAGAGAAACTCCCGTTAGCCAATGCTAGTAAGGTGACCTGTACTTTTTACTTCTACACTATTCCCTCCTTCACAAAGTCTTTAAGCCCAATGACAACAACAACATAGATTCTATTTCTCCAAGAAACAGCTCAATATCCTATAACTTCAATGTTTGTTCAACATTAAATCTGTAACAGGAAGAAATAATGAAAAACACTTCATTTTTGTCTCTAGCCAGACACTCTACCTCTCGTCTTATGGCACCTTTCCACTTGCCAGGCTAGTAAGGCGACCCACACTCTCAATTCCTACACTATTATATCATTGATTAGTTTTTAAATTCAGATTAAGGCCCCATGGGCCTCTTACTTTTTATTACTGCTTTGCAGTGTAGATTCTAAAGACAATCCAAGATGCACAAAACAATGGTAGTATAGAAATAAAGATTCACTCAGATTTGATTACAGAAAAATGTAAATTTCATATACAAATTCTATATTGGTCTGTAAAACAAGATTTCATAATTCCTTACTGAACTGGTAGCTTAAAAGGTGAACACAAAAATAGCCATGTTGATCCACTGAGACTTGTAGTTCATGATCATCATTAGATGGATAGATTTAATTTAGGAGATTTGTGTAGTATTTAATAAAACAACCTGATGTTTAAATAACTAAAATGCAGACATAAAAACTGATCACCTACACAAACTTACATAGTGATGATAATTCAGATGTTAGGTCAGAAGACACACCATTTACTAGGATTCTGTGTGACACCTGTTGCAAGTTTAATACAATCAGATTTAAGCTGTTGTTGAGGGTAAATCTAAATATTTTTATCTCAGGATTTGATGGATATGCTGCCCGAAAATTGAACCAGATGTCAGCGTTTGGAGCATGGGTAATATACTTGACCTTGTTTTCACTTGTTCCTTATTTCTTGTTAGCCCACCATCATCAGATGGTGGGGTATTCAAATCGCCCTGCGTCCGTGGTCCGTCCATCCGTCCGTAAACAATTTTTGTTACCGCTATTTCTGGGAAAGTACTGGATGGATCTTTCTCATATTTCATATGCAGTTTCCCCTTGGTCCCTAGTTGTGTATTATAGCTTTTCTGGACTGATTTGAATTCAAGATGGCCGACAGGCAGCCATCTTGGATTTTGGAAGTAAAAGTTTGTTACCGCCATTTTTGGGAAAGTACTGGATGGATCTTTTTGAAATTTCATATGCAGGTTCTCCTCGGTCCCTAGTTGTGAATTGTACCTTTTTTGGACTGATTCAAATTCAATATGGCTGACAGGCGGCCATCTTGGATTTTGGAAGTAAAAGTTTGTTACCGCTATTTCTGGGAAAGTACTGGATGGATCTTTCTCAAATTTCATATGCAGTTTCCCCTTGGTCCCTAGTTGTGCATTGTACCTTTTTTGGACTGATTCGAATTCAAGATGGCCGACAGGCAGCCATCTTGGATTTTGGAAGTAAAAGTTTGTTACCGCTATTTCTGGGAAAGTGCTGGATGGATCTTTCTCAAATTTCATATGCAGGTTCCCCTTGGTCCCTAGTTGTGCGCTGTACCTTTTTTGGACTGATTCAAATTCAATATGGCTGACAGGCAGCCATCTTGGATTTTGGAAGTAAAAGTTTGTTACCGCTATTTCTGGGAAAGTGCTGGATGGATCTTTCTCAAATTTCATATGCAGGTTCCCCTTGGTCCCTAGTTGTGCATTGTACCTTTTTGGACTGATCTGAAATCAAGATGGCTGACAAGTAGCCATCTTGGATTTTGAGATTAAAATCTTGTTACTGCTATTTCTGAGGAAGTACTGGATGGATACTTCTGATATTTCATAGGTATTGGTTTCCCTTGGTCACTAGTTGTGCATTGTACTTTTTTTTGACTGATTTGAAATCAAGTTGGCCCACACGCAGCCATCTTGGATGTCGACAGTAATACAGCACAAGCATATTTTCTTTGATATTCTATCATATTGATTCAAGACCATGTCCGTTATCCACCTGTAACTGACTGCTATCTAATAATACTTTGGGATCTTTTTCAAATGATATTTTCTAATAGGTGCTTAATAAAAATATCTTGTGCCATCATTGAGTACATTCAATGAAGACCAATTCATGAACATTTACAAAACCTGTAACAAAAAAAAATAAATCTTCAAGAACTGAAAACAGATCCACAAATGGTGGGCGCCAAGATCCCTCTGGGATCTCTTGTTACTTAATACACAATTAAGGTCACCATGACCTAATTTAATGGGTCAAAGCTACCCGATTCATTTTTGGAATTACTTGAAAAGTTGATACGATCTTATCTCTACAGTTTGATGTTATTGTGGACTTAATCAGCAGAGGAGCCCTATGGTGCTTTATAAGTAAGGTAAGTAAATGATTAGATAGCCCTTCTCTCCCTACTTCCTGTATTCCCTTGTACCAAACGTTAGCCCATTTTTCCCACTTGTATTTCACCTTATCCAACAGTAGACAATTCTCCCCACTTGTGTGTATTTCACCTTACCAAAGAGTAGCGCATTATCCCCACTTTTGTGTATTTCACCTTACCAAAGAGTAGCCCATTCACCCCACTTGTGTGTATTTCACCTTACCAAAGAGTTACCTATTCTCCCCAGTTGTATTTCACCTTTCCAAAGAGTAGCCCATTCTCCTCACTTGTGTATTTTCCCTCATCCATGGGTAGCCCATTTCCAATGCTCAGGGAAAGGTCTCATATCCCCGCTCTGCCTTGTAAAAGATTCTGTTATAATTGTTCTTTCTTCCTCCTACTCGACCTAAGAGCTTCCATTTTCCAATATACAAATGTTTTCTCTCTCTGTTCTTTTGTTCTTTTCTCCTTCAAAGATTTCTCCATTTTCTCTAGGATAATTGTTCTACAACTGCCCTTTCCATCTCCCACTGACCACAATATCCTTTCCTTAACCCCTCCCACTGACAACACTATCCTTTCCTTAACCCCTCCCACTGACCACACTATCCTTTCCTTAACCCCTCCCACTGATCACAATATCCTTTCCTTAACCCTTCCCACTGACCACACTATCCTTTCCTTAACCCCTCCCACTGACAACACTGTCCTTTCCTTAACCCCTCCCACTGACCACACTATCCTTTCCTTAACCCCTCCCACTTACAACATTTTCCTCTCCTTAACCCCTCCCAGTGACAACAATATCCTTTCCTTAACCCCTCCCAATAACCACACTATGCTTTCCTTAACCCCTCCCACTTACAACATTATCCTTACCTTAACCCCTCCCACTGACCACACCTCCTTTCCTTAACCCCTCCCACTGACCACACCTCCTTTCCTTAACGGTTGATTCTCTTCCTCTCCAGGTTGTTTTCTTTTATCTTACCACAGGATCTTCTCCCATCCTGCCCACTAGCTGGTCCTTTTGAAAATAAAAAAAAAAAAAACAAAACAAAACAAAAAACAGAGATTTGCAATATGAAAAAAATTGTCTGAATAATTCATGCACTTCACACCCCATGTCCTTTTCCATGCAGATTTTATGAAGAATTATGATTTTGGTTTTGAAAAAGAAATTATACAATTCGTACTGATTGATAATTCACAGTGGGGCTACTTTGTCATGGTGATTGAATGGATGACATTTGTTGCTACCCACAGTAGAGGGCCCAGTTGGAGGATACCAGAGAAAGATTTCCCAGTGATATGTCGGAAGGTGATGGAGAATGGTATGTTAAAAGTACAGGTCCTTCTTTTCCACATGTAAATATATACATACAATCCACTCCATGTTCCTGTCATGAAAGTCACTGAACGCAAGAATGATGTCGTGATCGTAAACTGTCAACATACCGTTGATGTAAGTTAAGAAAAAATGAAAGATTGCATTTCAAAAATATTATCTCTATGATTCACACATCCTCCCAGAATTCCTTCATGTTATTAGATTTTAGATATTCTTTATAATTCATTTAATCTGAAGTTAGTGTAACCACTGGTTTGGTTTGTCAGTATGATATGGCTGAATAGCTTACTTCATTTTGGCGTCATTTCTGCTCTATCACAAGGAGGCTTACACCAACATATTGCTGCCTCCCATAAACATATGCACTCACTTTGCAAACACTGTGATGATGTCTTTTTAATAACAATAGCTATTAACAGGACATTGAACAATAGAATACCATGCATACTTGAAAAAATCAGTCAAAAAAAAAAAAAAAATACTTTGAATTCTAAATTCTAGATCCTTCTCTGTCTTGTTGGAAAATTGACATAAATATCTTGCCTGAATTTCATTCACTTGATCTCTCTAGCTTTGTGCATCCTTTGGAGAAATGTGTGGGATCACATAATCCCTTACTTTGATGGAGGAGTAACTCACTATACATTTCAATAAGATAGAGCTATGATTTATTACTGCATAGTAATGGAGCTGACTGAGTATGTTTCTATGGCCTCAGTTGGTAGGGCCAGTTGATTATCACTTGGTAGTCCGGGGTACGATTCCTTGTCGATGCACTTAGCAGGAATTTTTTTTATCCTGTTCTTTCACACTGGCATCCGATGAAATCCCTCGGGATGTGGTATTTAGAGTCTTGGGTTAAGATTTAGAAACTCTTTAAGAAAAACAGGGGGCATAGTATATTAGGAGCAGGTGGGTATGGCTTGTACAAACTGTTAAATATGATCTCTGTCAGTCAGCCAACAGAGCATGCCTCTTTGGTAGAGCCAGTCAGAGGCCTAGGTTCTCTTCCAGGGACAGGAATGTATATTTTTCCTGTTTTTTTTTTTCAAAATACTTTTGTTGCTTGTTTTTATATGTATCAGTTACACAGAATTCTGTCCTGTTTTACCAAACAGAGAAGTTCAGTATCATTGAGTGAGTGAACATATCTTGAGAAAACTGCATGATTTCTGTACCATGTTGACAGGGTTTAAAACTCCACTTGGGACTTATGCTATAACAGGCTTGCATGTACTTCCTATCTGGCTGTATGGCTGCATGAAGGATGTCATAGTTATCTCCCTTGGACTGTCGCCATGGATTCAGCATTTTGGTACACTATTTCTGATTGGTGGCAGACTTCTTTCATTGAGAGTGGAGGTATGCATGCACTTATTCAATCATTTAGCAATTTGTCCAATTTTTATCACTTGAAGAGGTGGGAAAATCTCTATACTGATTTTAACCCGTTTTTTTTAAAATACACATTAAAACCTGTCTTGTCTAAACTCTAGGTAGTCCTAGATATTATCACACAGCTGCGAATTGATAACAAACACATGATATTGTTCATGTAACGTATCACATGAAATGTTTGATGTGTGAAACTGTTGTTTTTTGTGGCTTTAAATCAAACTACAAAAATAAAATGCAGTGAAATTAGACTTTAAAGGGAAAAAAAAATATTTGTATGTTTATGCTGTTTGTATCTATAATACAACCTTCAGACATAGATGTTATAGTCCTATTTTCAGAGTTAAATGGTATGGAGAGAAATGTTCATACGATAATTGCCTTTCCAGTTAGCTATATTCAGAGTCAGTAATTAGTGACTACCTCTGGAAGTTGTTAGCCCTAGCTACCGCCAGTCTTTGGTAAACTTGTGTTTAATCAATAAAACTCTATTTTTATGCCCATGTCTGTCCGTTGCGTCCCGTCGCGTCGCATCCCAAATCAGTATATACCACCTAATAACTTCATTCGGACCTTTCACTATTATTTCACATGGGGGGGGGGCGGGGGCATTCATGTCTTACAGACATTTTCTAGTTTTGTGATTATGATTGTGACGTGATATCTTGAATATTGTTTACAGTATTTTATTGTGTGTACATGTATTGGACGGATTCTTGTCTGGGTGATTACCTCTGATGTGTTGGACTGTACTGTAACACTACCAAGAGGTCCGAGCCAGCTTTTGTTAACCCTTGGAATGTTTATGGAGTATATTTATGGAGTTCATAATAAAAGAAAATAATGTCTGATACATGACAACATGTTTTCTTTTTATTTCCATCTTTACAGCATTATTTACAGAACAATGCATTGAAACTTGAAAATTCCACACTTCAACTATCATTTCAACAGTCTGGAAATGCCAAGGGCTAACAAAATTGAAAAAAAAAATGTGATTGATGTGACTGAAATTAGAGAAGATGTCAATTCTAATCAAACTGGAAAGGCAGCCATTTCCCATTAAGCATCAGATAAAAGGTGTTTCCACAAGCGCTCTCTAATTTGTAAATGATTCCATTTTTTTTTTAATTGTAGATTTTTTTCATTTCGAAGTACATAGCAGTCCTCCTGTCTGAAGATGATGACAAGATCTCCTGATTACCAATAGAGAACATTTAGTAACGAGGATTTAATCCATACTGTTGCCCAGAGTGTTTGTAACTTTAATTTGGTTGACAACTTGTGAGTGATCCTCAAATACAAATTAATTTTTGTGTGTCTTTTAAGTGCTCATTCATTGAATTGCACTTGACTTTTCGATTGACATATTTTTAATTCAAACGGAGGGAAACAAAATATTGCAGTATTATAACTTTTTTAGCATCACTGGCCCTAAAGCCCAAGTGGACTTGTGGCATACCACAGCATAAGTCGCCTGTCTCAGCTTTGTTTTCCTAAAAATCGCTACTAACCTAAATCACTTACAGGAGTTGGACCAAATTTGGTAAGAAGCATCCTCGGGGAAAGTATATATGGTGGGTCTCTGTATCCAGGGTCATGAGGGGTAGATCCCGAAAGGGGAAACTTCAAAATCCTACCTCTCCTGTAAGAATGATTTGAATTTTACCCAATTTGGACTGATGCATTCTTTTATTAACTGGAATCAATCTTGTATAAATGGTGGACCTCAGCCCCATGGGGCAGGGGCCCAATTGGGGAAAAAGGACAATTTATTTAAAATCTTATTTCTCCTGTAGGAATGATTGGATTTTGTCCAAAGTTTGTATGAAGCATTCTTAGGTGAATGGAATTTATTTTGTATAAACAGTGGGTCTTCAACACCATGGTGGCAGGGATGGTGCCCAAGAGCATTCTAAGGTTAAGAGGAATCAGTTTGTCATAAATTGAGGGTCTTGGTGCTCTGGGGCATTAGGGGCGAGACCAAATAGGGAAAACAGCAACAAATTCTTTAAAATCCTACTCCTCCTGTAGGAATTATTAGGTTTTGCCCAGGTTTAACCTGAAGCATTTTTAGATGAAGGGAAATCATTTGGTCTGGACCCCTTGTGGCAGAGCAATTTCTTTAAAATTCTACTCCTTCCGTAGGAATGGTTGGAATTTCCCCAAATTTGGTTTGAGGCAATGTTGTGTGAAGGAGAATTAAATTTGTATAAACAGTGAGTCGGTCCTATGGGATGGGGCCCAACAGGGGAAACAGAACAAATTCTTCAAATCCTACTCTTCATGTAAGGATGGTTGGATTATGAAAAATTTTGGTCGGAAGCATTTTTGGGTGAAGAGTAATCAATTTTGCCAGATGAGTGATACAGGCCCTGTGGGCCACTTGCCTTTTTCATGTAATACAATATCGGTCATATCAATTTGAATTCTTTAAGGTAACATGATAAAGCTTACAGGTAGTATGCAACACACTGAAATTTTGTCATTATAACCTTTACCTCTATTATGATTAATTTGTTATGATATACTGAATCTTAGAAGATTGATGTATTTACATTGTATTACCACGATGTATTTACATTGTATTACCATGACTACCATGACGTATTTACATTGTATTACCATGATGTATTTACAATGTATTACCACGATGTATTTTCATTATATTACCATGACTATTTACATTGTATTACCATGATGTATTTCCATTGTATTACCACGATGTATTTACATTGTATTACCATGACTACCATGACGTATTTACATTGTATTACCATGATGTATTTATATTATATTACCATGATGTATTTACATTGTATTACCATGATGTATTTACATTGTATTACCATGATGTATTTACATTGTATTACCATGATGTATTTACATTGTATTAACATGATGTATTTACATTGTATTAACATGATGTATTTACATTGTATTACCATGATGTATTTACAACGTATTACCATGATGTATTTACATTGTATTACCATGATGTATTTACATTGTATTAACATGATGTATTTACATGTATTACCATGATGTATTTACATTGTATTAACATGATGTATTTACATGTATTAACATGATGTATTTACATTGTATTAACACGATGTATTTACATTATATTACCATGACTATTTACATTGTATTACCGTAGGTTCAATTTACGCGCCATACCTGTTGGTACCTATCAGATTATGGAAACCATGCTGTTAATATATATTTTTTTCATCACAAAAGCAATTTTCTACTTTTGTTGTCAGGAACATTGTTGCTTTTTATTGATTTCTTTGAAAAAAATAATTTATTCTCAAGAATGTGATAATATTTTTTAAACAAAGACAGATATTCTTAATACTCTTATGTTTGTTAGGTTGTGTGTATGAATGATTGTTACAACAAAAGCAAAGTTGTTACGTTACTCTTTATTATTTAAATATACATGTATGTCTGTATTTGTAAATATGAACATTTTTATTGTATAAATACTCAGGGAACACAATTTACCTCATTTTAACTTTATAAACTTTAATAAATTAAGTATCACTGCATACATCTTTATTTACATGTGTGATTTAAAGTCACTTTTGAGAGAAAATGTCACATTGTTGTTGATGTAAAATGTATCTCATTCATTAATTACAAAGTCATGTTTAGGAAGGCATTACTGAGTGTCAAGATATTGTTAATGACCTTTGACTTCTATATATGTTACCTTTGACCTTTGACAAAATTCAATTGATCTTAGTGATTTTTACAGTTGCTGATTATTTAGAAAACCTGTGGCAAGTCTTCTAACAATGGACCTTTTAAACATTTAAGTGACCTTTGACTTTTAACATTAACCTCTGAGATCCCCTAAGGCTACTACATTATGATTATCTAACTGTTTGATGTTGTGACCCTTGACTCTTATCATGACCTCCAAGACTGGCACTGTCTGCTATCTTTACTTATATCAGTCAACTGTTAGCTATAATGACCCTTGACCTTTATGATGTCCTTTACGGCTGCCGCTGTCTGCTGTGTTTACTTAAGTCACATTCGACTGTCTGTTATAATGACCCTTGACCTTTATCATGTCCTTTACGACTGCCGCTGTCTGCTGTGTTTACTGAAGTCACATTCGCCTGTCTGTTATAATGACCCTTGACCTTTATCATTGTTCAGTGCTTTAGACTTTTTTTTATTTTTTAAATGACCTCATTCTTTATATTTCCTTGTCTATTGTAATGACCTCTGACTTTGAATGCCTGTGTTCAGTCTGTTTGCACTGTTGGCTCAATTTCCACCCTTTTTCTATACATGTGTACTTTCTTGTTTGGTTTACTTAATTCTAACATACTGGTGCATGCTATGCTAGGTACTTACTTGTTGTCAGATCTTTTTCTGCCAAAGATATCTCTGACCTATATTCTACCATGGTGACCTATGACCTTAACTTTGTTATGGTGATCTATGACCTTCACACTGCCATGGTGATCTCTGATTCATCTGACCTTTGAAATCAACGAATGCTTCCACTCTGTGCAACAGTTGCCTCATACATTATTGTGGTCTGCTGTCAGTTGAACATTATATTAACATTTTCATTCTCAGTGTGCAATATGTATTGCAACATTAAGCATTCAGAATAACAAATTATTCACGTCGTGCTAGTTACATCTGATCTTTCGTATGCTAATACAGAATGACCTCTGACCTTTAGAACTTGCGCTAAGGGATTAAAACTGAAGTCAAAATATTGAGACTAAAGATCGTGACTGTGCTGTTAATGTGAATGTTGTGTAGTAAATATGTAAAATATATAAAACACACAAAAAAAATAAACAAAAGAAATCACATTCATAGATATAAGGATATAAGGAAGACCTTGACAGGATGAGATATGTGTTATTAAACACCAGTACGGGTAAGTGTATAGCAAATTAAGTTGTTAGGATGTACAATCATGTTTTTATTGCATTTATTACAATGGCTTGTAAACCTTGATTTTTTTTTATGGGTTTTATATACATGTCTATTGTTAAATATATTTACCAAAACTTGTAAACATACCATTGATGTATATTGTCTATTTTACATAGAAAACAAGTTATTTTATGTATTGAAGACTTAATATTGACCATGATATCCAAATTTTGTTCTCAACTCTGTGTTTATTTATGTAAGTTAGACTTGAGTTCCCCAGTTTTAAATAATTTTGTTCAAATATTTTAATTTTCATGACAATACTTACACTGTATGATAAAATTTACTATTAATGAAACATGAGATGCATGTACATTTCACCCGTACAAACATGTTAGAAATTGTTGGATATCTACTTTGTGTTGTAAACCCTAATTTATTTTACAATTTATGATTGATTTAAGAAATTTATCTCTGTACCCAAAAAACCCATCTTCCATCCATCGGACCTGTAGATCCACTCTCTTGACCTACAAGGTAATTCACAACAAAATGTTTCATCCACCAGACCTATATAGATCTAAGAGTTTTATTATTCTTGAAAAGTCACAACTTTACACACAGAAACCAACTTCAATCCACCAGACCTACAGATGTAAGAATTTTATTATTCTTAGAAAACCACAACTTTAAACACAGAACCCATCTACTATACAACAGACAGGTAGACCCACCCTCTCAAGTTAAACGTTTACGTAAGAATTTTATCATTCTCTGTTTGTGATATTTAATTAAATGTGTCTGTATGAAATATGTGTTTTTGTTGTTTTTCTTACCCGACTAAAACGATGATAAGTTAAATAAAGAGCATACATCTGTGACAATCAAACAATGTTAAAATACCCAGTAATATTTAATGTCTTAAAATATGAAGTAAACTCTTATAAAATCTAACTATGCTTGGTGAGATCACAAGTTTAATGGGAACTAATAATGTATAGATTAAACCTCAATAATCCAGATACCTCAGTCAATATGTCCATGTGGTTTCCCAAAAGTAGTTCCAGATGCAGAATTAAATGATCAGACTAGTGAGCATAAATAACATTTTAAAAATCATAAATTTTTCCATCTGGATCATGAGTTTTCCTTACTATCAGGATCTACATTATCACAGGTTTACTTTGGTTAAAGTTTTACTTTCTACTTCTGATTAACAAATCTATATGGAAAAACTTTAAAAGTGAAAAGGTTGAAGTCAACTTTCCAGAGCAGGGCAAGACATAAACAAACACAACATCTAATGATTAATTTATCCATTCTGCATCCAATAAAAAATTTAATACAATAAATTATTCCAGTATCTGTTGCATTACACAATTCTTATAAATTGAAAAACACTTCACTTCAGACTTGAGTGTGCACATGTTTTCCAGACTTGAGTGTGCACATGTTTTCCAGACTTGAGTGTGCACATGTTTTCCAGACTTGAGTGTACACATGTTTTCCAGACTTGAGTGTGCACGTTTTCCAGACTTGAGTGTGCACATGTTTTCCAGACTTGAGTGTGCACATGTTTTCCAGACTTGAGTGTACACATGTTTTCCAGACTTGAGTGTGCACATGTTTTCCATCCCAATTATGATCATTGATAAAATACCAATATTCTCCATAATCGAAATTATCTGTAGCCTTCCACACGTTTTGACAAGTTTATACAGAATCCAGCAAGTCAGTTGAATGTACTTCAGCTTTGCATCACTTATAATCAATGTTTCAACTATGTTATTGTGCTTTTTTCACTTCTGCTGTATAGACTTGGTAGAAGCAGAAAAAACTTTCTGCTTTTAAAACTTGACATTAACGCGTAAACACGTCATAGTCAGAAAGAGTTAAGAGTCTTGTAATCCACAGGATCCTACAGTTATCACAACAGGTTGTAGGCAACCTTTGTAGCTTCTATCACCCCTGGTGAGATATTCTTCTTGAATCCTGCAGCGATCTCCGTCATTGTGAGAATCTGACGGGCTAATGTCATTCTCTCAGCATCTGTCTGTAAAGAAATATTCGGTATCTGAAGTTTTCACCAAGTTCTTGTTCAATCGTACGGAGATCATTAACATGCTATAAAAAACTTCTGACAGGTTATGGTTTGTGATATTAACTTCTGACAGGTTATGGTTTATGATATTAACTTCTGACAGGTTATGGTTTATGATATTAACTTCTGACAGGTTATGGTTTGTGATATTAACTTCTGACAGGTTATGGTTTGTGATATTAACTTCTGACAGGTTATGGTGTGTGATATTAACTTCTGACAGGTTATGGTTTGTGATATTAACTTCTGACAGGTTATGGTGTGTGATATTAACTTCTGACAGGTTATGGTTTGTGATATTAACTTCTGACAGGTTATGGTTTGTGATATTAACTTCTGACAGGTTATGGTTTGTGATATTAACTTCTGACAGGTTATGGTTTGTGATATTAACTTCTGACAGGTTATGGTTTGTGATATTAACTTCTGACAGGTTATGGTTTAGGATATTAACTTCGGACAGGTTATGGTGTGTGATATTAACTTCTGACAGGTTATGGTTTGTGATATTAACTTCTGACAGGTTATGGTTTGTGATATTAACTTCGGACAGGTTATGGTTTATGATATTAACTTCTGACAGGTTATGGTTTAGGATATTAACTTCTTACCAATCACTTTAAATAATTCAGTGAAAAATTCCAAAACACATTGTAACCTTGGAAACTCATATTCTTTTGATATCTGATTGAAGTTAAGGATTAGTTACCAATTCAAGAACTACCAGTATGTAGAAGTTGAGGGTAAAGGTCATCTTATTAGCCTGGACTTGTGTGTTTCTCAGTAGAACAGAGGTCACATGTCAGCTAGAGAGCATGAGTTTGCTCGTTTAAGTGGCAGTGGGGACAGAACATATTATCATTACTTGTTCCTATTACAAGTATTTTACAACAAGTTAAGTACTATTTCAGGATGTATTTGTTTACATAGGGATGGTATAGTGTCAGACAACACATACCTCCAAACCGCCATACAAAATGGGGGCCCCACAATAATCTGCCAGACTGGTCAGCACCTCAAGGTGAACACATCGGGAAGCGTGGTTTTTCACTGGAAAAGGAAAAAGTAAAACTAGCTACCTGTACATTTTATAACAACATGCAAATGACATAAGTGAAATACCAGGTAGATATTACAAAACATCAGCACTTCAAACACAGTATTTTGATAATGTCACAAGCACTTTCTATTGTAAACTTTAATTTTGTGAGTACTTAAATTAAAAAGCTTTTATGTCAAACTTTTTAACCCTTAGAAATGAAATGGAATGTTTACCAAAATAATCATATTGAGGTAAGCAGTGTGCATGAGTATGAACTCGAAGGAGTTCCAACCTTCCATACTTGACAAATACGTATAGCTATTTCAGTGCATCTTCATTGTTAATACTTTCAAAACTTATCAGTCTACCAGAAAGGATGGCCTTAAAATGTCTTCTTTTATGATATGTATACAATGTATGCTTGTGAAGACAATTTCTATAACTGTACTTCTCTAAGCTCCCAAAATTTTTATCATACATCTTAACATATCTCTCTGTGGAAACTTTATGAACTCTTAACAACTCAAAATAATATATCTACTGTGAATACTAAAACTAAATTGACTCAAGTAATCTTATTTCTTTTTCTCAGGTTCATGATAAATATACAGAACTTTCTTTTTAAGTCTCAATATACCATGTAACCCTATCAGACATACTGAAGCTTCTCAATCTAGAATACTTTTACCTGCTTATGTAGTTTTATGCTTCAAACACATTTTCATCTAATTTGCATTAAAATTAGGATTATGCTAATAACAAGAGGCCAAATGGGCCTGCAGTGCTCACCTAGTATATATACCAGTAAAATATCATGCCTCTCGGCCTTTCGGTTCATGAGAAAAATTTGTTAAATTTTATTCAACAAATTTTATCCCTGTGACCTTTGATATGAGTCAAGGTCATTTTTTTCGCAAACTTTGTTGGGTTTCATCTTAGGAGCATACCAGCCAAATATCATAACATATAGTCAATTGGTTATTGAGAAGAAGTTGTTTGAAGAAAAAAGTTAATGCCGGATGGATGCCACGCCAAAGCAAAGCTCACTTGACCCATTGGGCCTGATGAGCTAATGAGAAAAAAGTTCAAGCAAACCTTTCAGGGCTACAAAGCAAGCTCTTCCCAGAAAATATCGTCCATCAATGTATTTTAATGACTCTTCGATATTGTTGAAACTGAAAAAGAAGAGCTGATGTAATTTTTTTTTCTTTGTTAGTAATTAGTAAAGTTGTATAGAAAGTTAAAATAAACACCCACTCTCTCTTACAATATTAAAACAAATGACAATGTAAACATTTTTTTTCCTGTCAGATATTTTCAAACATAACCGGTTTTTTTATGTGACCTTGAACCTACTTAATCATAAGGTATTGAAATGAACAGAAATTTTTTCACATTACAGGTAAGCATCTTGTAGAATAAGAATCTTTTAGAAAAATTTATTTCATTTAAACATTTACTTTATTATGCTGCCTGAAAATGTTTGAGGGGAGCATATAGTTGCCACCTTGTCCGTCTATCCTTTCGTTTCTGAATTATACATTGGCCCACAATTAAACAAGGATCAAGAAACTTGGTGTATACATTGTTCATACTAAGGAGATATGCAGTGTGCCAAATTCAGGACCAGTACCCCCTTAATTACAGTGTTATTGCCCTTTGTTGAAATTGTTTGTCCAGGGCCAATCTTTAAATTGGTTGCATTAAAACAAGGATAATGAAACTTGGTGGACACATTGATCATGACAATGTGCAGTGTACCAATATTAGGGCCTGCAACCCCTTAATCACAGAGTTATTGCCCTTTGTTAAAATTACTTGGCCTGCATTTATTGAAAGGCTAGTATACATCAGTCATACAAAAACAAGGTACAATGTAGCAATGTCAGGGCCCATGACACTTCAGTACAGAGTTATTCCTCTTTGTTAACATTTTATGTCATGAGATTAGCTTTGTTTGCTTAAAAACCAGGATCATGAAACTTTGGACTATACATTGGTCATATTAAGACAATGTGTAGTATACCAAGTTCCAGGCCTGCAATCTGTTGATTACAGAATTAATGTCCTTTGTTAAAATTTTGTGTCCAAAATAAAGCCATTTTTGGGGAGCATTCATTAGTTTTACTGATATTCTTGATCAATAATTCAACAATATCACACATACATACATCTTAGATGAAAAAACTACCTTCAAGCTAATATAAAATTTTTGAAAATTTTAAACCATATTTTTAGGGATATTTAAGGATCTATGCCTGCAAAGTCTAGCCAGATGCTTTACTGTTCAAAGGAGCTATCATGCAACCCGATTTTCCTTATATATATATGTACAGTCTGGGGTATAGAGAGAGATTTAAGAACTTTTACCTCTCAAATTCATTTTAGTAATACTGATAGGTCACTTAAGAATCCATACAAGGGGGAGAAAGATTCAATGTCTTTTTCCATAGTCTGTCATTGGTAACACTGGGGTAAGATTTGAGGCATCTCTCTTCCTCATGCTTAGCCGTGGATAATACTTGAAGGGGATTAAAGAAATATATTTCTTTTATAGTGACTTTAAGATTCATATAGTAAGGTGATTTCAAAATTTGTTCTCAAGAAATTTTCAAAATTTTCAGCGACAAAAACTTTGCAATATGGCAACATCATCATACGCTACATAGGTAAATGCTATATTTATGGAGGTAGTCACTATACATATAGGATAAAAGATGTCTCTTACAAAGATGTTTTTTTAATGTATTAACCCTATATAACATACCTTTCTTTATTGGTTACATCAATCAGGAAACAGGCAAAATCAATACGTGGCCGAGATGTCTCTGTATTGGAGGCAAGAGGAAGGCTTACAGCTGTACGACTGAAAAAATAGAAATAATTTATAAGTATTACGATAACTAACAACTGATACATTACATGTTATAAATACAATCCTCTAATTAACTGTAAAACAAATGTCATGACCGATCTACAAATAAAGTAAACTTTATATAAAAGCAAGCAACCTAATTCTAAAATCATCTGTTATTGGTTATCTAACGACTTAGTTAATTAAAAATAGCATTATTTCAAGTATGCTATTTTCAACAAGAGATCCAAAGGCGTTAAGGGTTACAGGACTTTAAAAGACATATACAGTATTGTAATCATAATAGTGGGAATAATAACTGAATATGAATCAAGAGTATCAGTGAAACTGATGGGTGCTTCCCGAAAATGACTATATTGGACCAAAATTTTAATATAGGGCCATAATTCTGTATCTCAGGGGTTACAGGACATGAAGTTGGTATACTGCACATCCTCTTAATATGACCAATGTAACCACCAAGTTTCATGATCCTAGTTTTAATGCAAGCAAAGCTATGCTCATGACATAAAATTTTAACAAAGGGCAATAACTCTGTAATTACAGAATTGATGGCCCTAATTTTAGTACACTGCATATTGTCTTTAAATTATTGTTTCATTATTCATGCATGAATGCAAACAAAGTTATGCTTTGGACAATATATTTAAAAAAAAAAGGCAATAATTTTGTAATTGAGAGGTCTAGGGTCCTTGCTTAGTACAAACCACACTGTCTTAGTATGATAAATGTAAGTTTCATGATTCTGGCTTAATTGTGGGCAAAGTTATGCTTCAGACAAGAAATTTTTAACAAAGGGCAATAACTCTGTAATGAAAAGGTTGCGGACCTTAACATTGGTACACTGTACACTGTCTTTTTGTGATCAATGTATCCACCAAGTTTCATTATCTTAGTTTTAATGCATGCAATTTAAAGTTTTGATCTGTATACAAAATTTTAACAAAGGGCAAAAACTCTGTAATTAAGGAGTTGCTGGTCTTGAATTCAGTACACTGCACTTCTCCTAAGTATGATCAATATATAAACCAAGTTTCATTATCCAAGCAAAGTTACATTCTGGAAATTAAATTTTAATGAAGGACAATAACTCTGTAATTGAGGGATCAAGTGCCATTAATTTGGTACACTGCACATCCTCTTATTATGACCAAAGTATACACCAAGTTTCATTATCCTTGTTTAACTGTGGGCCAAGTTATGCTCTAAACATGAAAGGATGGACAGAGAAAATATTTTAGGGAAGCATAAAATTTCTCAGTTTTATCAGGAAATGTGACCTCAAAAAGCTTCTCTGATTTCAACATTTCCTGTAAACTCTTCTCAATGCAAAGGGCACCAAAGAAACTGGAAAAGATTTAAAAGTGTTGTTTTTTTTCAAATTGCTGCCATACTGGATTTTTTACTAGTTTGAAACAAATATAAGAACGCTTGTCAGGACCATCTCAAGATCATTTCAGTCAAGCTTTTGAACTTTAAAATGTTCAGGGAAACCATGATTGTGTAATCATATTCCAAAATGGCCACCATGCTCAGTGGCACTAATGAAACAGGAAAAGAAATTTAAATTAAATGAGTTTTTCAAGCTGGCGATCGTGGAATCAATATTGATTTTTGGATCCAAAAAACAACAGAATTGGTGGACGTCAGGATTTGTCTCAGGATCACTACAGTTTAGTCTGAGCTCAAATCTTACAGATGAAATTTGAGAAGTTGAAAGTTAGAACCATACATTTGAGGCTAGTTTGAAACTTAAATTCCACTAGCTAGCAGAACTTTAAAAAGTTTGAAATAGGTGCTGTTCAGTCAATTGTACAAACATGTTACAAAATGGTTGCCATGGCTACCATGTTAAACTTTTAACCAGGCAAATATAACAATTATTGCGTGATGTACTTCAACCAGTTGTGATCTTGATGAAATTTTACATTTAGTAGGAAACATCAGTATTTATTCCTACAATATTCTTTAGTTCTGATAATACTTACACTTCGCGGATGTTAGGCAAGCCAATCAGTACAAACCTGTTTCTAAACATTTCACTTCCAACAACCACCGCCAGGAGGATATCTCTGATCATCGGCCTTGCCATCACGGAACCGAATATTAACATACGCCTACACACAGAGGAGGCCTATATCGCCTACCTAAACACCACGGAGGCATCTGGTTTAAACATACGCCACTAACTATATAATGCACTGTTTTTATACACACCACGAACTGATTAATTGCTTTATTCTTTATATAATGTATTTGCCTTTAATTCACGACATGAACTGTAATGTCCTTAATATAGATAGCCATGAAGACTCTCATATATATTTAATTTTGCCTGGCCCGTTATACCTATAGTATATTTCTAGCGTAATTTCACATTACCTATGTGTCACAGAATAAGAACATTTTCGTTTTACCACGTAACTATTTTTCTAATAACAGGATATTGTTTAGGATGTCTTCTGAATAGTTTCACTCTTACACCTGTAGTTTTATTTATCTATTTCCGCTATTGTAGGACTATCTATCGCATCATCCCTTCTATGTATTGTTCATGATGACACCATTTCATGTTGTTTTTATCAAGATTGATAATATTTGAATATTGTTGTTCTGATGACGGATCGCTTGGATCCGAAACGTGTTAACAACTCTCAGCACGAATAAATCGTGGATTGGACCGGAACTGCTTTGTGTTATGCCTACTCCTGACGTCTATTCTACTTATTTATAGTGGGTACTCGGTATCCTTTCGGATCCACGGCTGTTCCCGGAAGGGATTTCCTGATTTTAATGTTTGCGGGACGTTGTGTCTCCACCCCCCCCCCCCCCCCCCGTTGTTAATACTTACACTTGGTAGGAAACATCAGTATCTATTCCTACAATACTCTTTGCCAGGTCATGCTTGCCAACACCCTCACTACCAATTAGCTGAAACAGTAACAATAAGCTTAAAAAGTTAAAAAGATTTTTTCAATTACCTTTAAATCGTCCTCTATTACGATCACTTCAAGTTCATAAGAAAAGATCCTCAAGACTTTGGTTCAGAGCAGTGTTTTTGCTCTTAATTATACAAAATTTGAACATTTCTCTGAAGAAATAAAGATGATTAACTGCCAAATCTAAGATGCTTGTCTGTCAGCCATTTTCATATTTTGATCAGTCCCAAAACAAACGGACAAAACTAGGAACCAAGGGGAACCTACATAAAGAGCTTGAGAGAGATCCATCTAAATCTCAAAAAAAAATTGCAAAGAATAACAAACTTTCATTGTTGAAATCCAAGATAGTCAGGTGTAATTTATCTATATATATACACACTACATTTGTGAAAGAAAAGGGAAAATACGATTTTTTTCTGTTGTGTTCCCCTATCAGGAATCAAACTTGTGTCATTTGCATGATAAATGATCATAACTGGTTTACAAAAACAGCCAAAAAAGTATGCACCATAAACTGAGTGACAGCGACTGTATTTAACGCTCTATATTTACAAGCAATATTGAACCACTCTTTTTGTTTTAACACTTCTCAAGTTTTTCTTGAGATTTCCTAAATCTCAACCCAGGACTGTGAAAGAACTGGGAAAAAATACATTCCTGTTAATAGTCTGGCCAGGAATTGGACCTGGGTCTCCAGTGTGATAATTGTTCATGACTGACTCTGCCAACATAGCCGAAGAAGCATGCTCTGTCAGCTAAGTGACAAAGACTGTATTTAACATTATATACAAGCCACATCGACCCACTCCTTAATCTCAATGCAAGACTCTAATTACCATGTTGGGTGACAATGTTAAAGAACAGTTAAAATACAAATTCCTGTTGCGTGCCCCAACCAGGAATCAAACTCAGGTCTCTAGTATGATACTTCATCATAACTGGTTCTACAAACTGAGCCAAACAAGTATGCCCCGTTAGCTGAGAGAGACTGTATTTAGAATTATATACAAGCAACACTGACCTGCTCCTTTTACATTACTCTGTCGTGCTAGACTTCAAATTCTATCCGAACAAATATCCAACTGTTTAAACAAAAACATGCTTTTTATTGTAACACATCCTTGATACTCAAGGGTTTACGATCACACTTTCACTCTCTGCACCCCTGGAACATGTCAGGTCAAAATTGAAGGCACAAGTGAAGTAATTTGATGGTTTCCAGGAGAAACAAACTGACCAGCCTGATATGCTCCTTTTGAAGATTATAAAGAAGCGACACCCAACTTCAAAGCTATTACAATATACTGTTATGCGACCTCAAGGTTGGTTTGATGTCCATAAAAGAATCAAACGAGTCTTTTCGTCCTGTCCAAAGGTGTCGCACATGGAACCTTCAATCTTGCCATGACACGTTCCAGAGGTGCAGAGAGCAAAAATTGAGTATCGAGGATGGTTGAAATGGAGAAAATTATTTGTTTCAATTTATTCAATGTAATCTTCCGCAACCATCCGTATGTTTACAAAATTTGTAAACTATCCAATGTTGTAAATGGTAAAGAACCTTGTCTCTGGCATGATAACAAATCAAATGATAACTGCGCCAAAGAAGCATTGCTCCGTCAGCTGAGCAAAAGAAACTGTATTTAACACTCATAGATAAAATCAACATCAACACTTTCAAGGATTATTGGTAACACCGACATTGGCTGAAGCCTTTTACAGACCCAGATTTGTCATGCCAATGCTCTTTTAAAGTACTGCATATTCAGAGGGGATACAGTGAACACTTATTTCAACCATACTCATTTACAAAAAGATGCAGACACAAATTATACTTTTGAAATTTCTTCATCAAAATGTCACATCATTCTATTGGATTTTTCTACCACCGTATGCCGACACAGGATCTCCTTGATCATGCGACGTCATCATCAATCTGAAGTACTGATATGTCTCGATCGCGAGCTCCGAAACACACACCTACAACTTTCCATAGTTTACATATTTGTAAACATAGCGACGGTTACTGAAGATTTCATTGACACATATAATCATCTCCATTACAATAAACAATAGGGTTTTTTTGTTAAAACAGTTCGAATTTTGTTTGGGAGGAATTCGAAGACTAGCACATCGGTCAAGAATTCCAACTACATGTACTGTACAATACGTATACTTGCTCCGAAACCAATGTCTGTGGTTTAAAGTCTACGTGTTGTCAATTTGTATTGTTTACCAAAATCGTAGCGGTGTGAAGCAAAGGTAGTTTGTCGAAAGGTTTCAGGATGAGGTGTTCACTTTCAACTGCAGTCATCTCGAGTTATTTAAGCAACGTCAGTACCATAACATATTTCCATCTTCGAACTTGGCGGGAGCAACCTCTATCGGATGTTTGATCGTGCAACTAAATGCGGATCCGTACATCCGATGTTCCCGGGCGTGGATTAGAAACTTGTCTAATAGCAAAAATCTCAACAACGGAATTGTCGATAATTCAAATTTTATAAAAAAAAATTTACAATTTGTATAAGTGTTTTTGAAATAGGTAAATTCCTGATAGAATTGGGAAAAAAACCCACCAAAATAGATAAATAACCACTTTCATATCTCTCCTATTTTTTCCAGCTCACATTTTGAATGAAAATCACCAATATTTGTGAATGACAAAATATATTTCGACCAAATATGGTCAAAAGCATCCTTTGGAGGATGGGAACCGAGTTTGTATAAAATATGGTTCTCGCACAGGGCTTAAGTAGGGAAACTTAGCAAGTTCTTTAACATCCTTCTTGTTCTGTAGGAATGATTGGATTTTTCCCCATATTTTGTCTAAAGCATCCTTGGAAGAAGGGCAATCAATTTTGTTTAAACAGTTGTTCTTGCTCCTCTGGGGCAGGAGTGGGTGGGGGGAAACAATGAGAAAAACATATGATTTTTTTTTAATTCTTCTTACCGTATATATAGGAAAATCAGGATTCTGTTCTAATACATTGGTCTTGGCCATGAGGGCTGAAGGGGAAGGCGAGTCCAAATACTGGAAAGGAAAATAGGGGAAATTCTTTAAAATCTGTCTACTTCTCAGGAATGCCTGGAATCTGTCCCACTTCAGTCTAAAACATCCTTTGGGTGAAGAGGAGTTAGCTTTGCATAAATGATGGGTCATGGGCCACTGGGGCAGCAGAGCCAAATAGGGGAAACAAAGAAAATTCTTTACATTCCTTCTTCTTTTGTGGGAATGTCATGATTGTATCCAAATTTGATTTGAAGCATACCTTGATGAAAAGAATCCAATTTTGTAATAACCAGGAGTCTGATCCCTCTCTGAGGCCAAAATGTGCTGGGCCTGAGAGAAACTGTAGTACAGTGCAAGTCCTCAAAATCCTTGTTCCATACAAAGATATTGTCCATGATTGAATGTTTAAAATCTTGAGCATTCTTTGGAGAATGGGACTTCTGTTTGACCACAAGGCCCAATAGGATAATTATTCAATATTTTTTTCTTAGATTTAGAAGATCTTTGTTAAATGACTAAATAGCTGAATAAGCCAGATGAGCAATACTGACCCTCTAGGCCCTATGGGCCTCTTGTTTAAATAATATTTTTGGTGAATGATAAATTCTAATAGCTAAGGAAGCGCATGTCCACCAAAATTAGTATTTTTCTTACAATCTAATTTGTCTTATTTAAGTATTCATGTTTACCAATGTAACCCTAACTAACAATATTTACATTCTAATTCTGCTTCATGAATTTCTCATTATCTTCCTTGTTTACCTTAATTATTCATGACAATTAGACGTCTGTAATCTTCTATTGCATTATTTCTGTCTGCAATTTGCAGTATGCTGTGCATTTAGAATGATATTTACACACTTGTCACTCAGCAACAAGATATTTCAAGGTCACAGATGTCACATGTCTTGTGATATTTAAATTTGTGATATTTTCAATAAATAAAACGTCATCTGGACAGGATATTGGGGCTGTAGCATGCTAGTTGCAGAGTTACCAAGTTTGTTCAAACAAATGACCTTGATCAACTTTCACGGTCATGCAATATCCTTGGATATAGAGTAACAAAGTTTTTTTTTTCAGATAAATGAAGGTAACATGTCTTTAAAATTTTAAACTAGTTCATCTTTATAATCAAAAGTCCAAGGACACTGATATTTGGTCATTATCATGCTTGTTTTAAGGTCTATTTTCAAGGTCACAAGGGTCAAATGTGTTAAAATCATCATGTAAGTTCTCAATAAACAGAGCACAGCTGGTCATGATATAGAACCAGTTTCAACCTGGGATAAAGGGCTGCCAATTTATTACAGTCCACTTTAACTGTGAAGAATGCAAGGCATGAACCTGAAAGTTACCAAAATAAACTAGTTATACAGGCTAATTTGGCCCCTTGTATATATTGTTGTGTTTTGTGAATGAAGTAGGACTAGTGTACCTCTGGTGTAAAGTGAATTGTCTCCCTTTATCACTATCATTGTGTAATAAAGCAGCAGTTTTCAATCTGTTAAATCTCCTGCTGTAGATATGTTTAGTATAAACTTCAAAAGATAAAATTTTGTTTAATTTACCGCCAGTAATACCTGTTCCTGTCGTATAGATTACCATGTACCTTACATACTGCCATGTTAGCTCTAAACGATGGAAACAAAACCATGAAGACTATACCATCTGTGGTCATCATTTTATTAACAAACTGCACACTGAAGACAAAGGACTCCAGAGGCCTATAATGTCAAACATCAGCCTGAAATGCTTCATATCTTTATGTACAAAATTCTCAATCTTGCCATATCTAAATTATGTTTTGTACAGTGATGACATCACAGCATCACATGATGAACTTCAGGTGATACAAGTAACATACACCACTTCCTTATAAGGTAAAGCACAAGATTTTCATCCACAATACATCAATAACGTGGCATTATAATAGTTTTTGGACAGAGAAATTTAGAACAAACTTGTTAACAAAACATTGTACATACATTTACTTTACAAATCTTTCCTTCCACACTAAAAATGGAATATACATATTAATAAACTTGACGTAATGGACGAAACCAATGTACAAGGTTGTTAAGTACAATTGTGAGGAAGCAATCTGTCATCCCTGTTAATAACAATGAGAGAATCCGTAGATGAGTCCATTGTCAGTAAGAGGATGGAAGGTGAAGGCCAGAACCTTTGTATTTAATTTAAATTTTAGTTAACCAAGTACAAACCAGAAAGTAGTGTAACACAGGGACCAGACAAATGTCTGTTATCAGTGTAAACACACAAACCAGAAGGTAGTGTAACACAGGGGCAAGACAAATGTCTGTTATCAGTTAGTTCACCAAACCAGAAGGTAGTGTAACACAGGGGCCAGACAAATGTCTGTTATCAGTGTAAACACACAAACCAGAAAGTAGTGTAACACAGGAGCCAGACAAATGTCTGTTATCAGTGTAAACACACAAACCAGAAAGTAGTGTAACACAGGGACCTGACAAATGTCTGTTATCAGCTAGTTCACCAAGCCAGAAGGTAGTGTAACACAGGGACCTGACAAATATCTGTTATCAGTGTAAACACACAAACCAGAAGGTAGTGTAACACAGGGGCCAGACAAATGTCTGTTATCAGTGTAAACACACAGACCAGAAGGTAGTGTAACACAGGGACCTGACAAATGTCTGTTATCAGTGTAAACACACAGACCAGAAGGTAGTGTAACACAGGGGCCAGCCAAATGTCTGTTATCAGTGTAAACACACAAACCAGAAGGAAGTGTAACACAGGGGCCAGACAAATGTCTGTTATCAGATATTCACTGCTACCTACTACTTCAGGTCGATACAGAAGTCAACACAGGACTATAGATGTAGATAATGGACTGTTACAGTCACAAACAAAAGACAAACACTAACATAATACACCATTTAACACCATTCTATACCACTGGTATAACATAGATAATTGAATAATATCGTATTAAAATGAGGAATGGTTGTCAACTTAAATAAAACAATTTTCCCAACGGGATGGTTAATATATGATTATCAGAAAACTGAGGAATGTATATACTTGACATAATTACACAGAAATTAGAATGCAATCACAAAAATAGGTCTGGAATTGTTAAAGATGGAATGTGTATTCTGAGTATATGAAAAAATTCAATCTTAAGGAAATGAAAGTTCCCTCTCTCTCTTACTAAAACATGTATATAATTATGCCATTTTTTTTAATATAAAACACAAGTTTGTTACACATATAGTGTATGCTGGAGATAACCAGTATTGAGAATTCTATTGTCAAGCCACTTAACTTTTTTTAACTGATGAAAAGAAAACAAGATTTTTCTTGAATTGCAAAAAGGAAATAAAACAAGAGACAAATTGTACCTTTAGTATTTAGTGTTTATCGACAGATGAGGAGGTGACCAATCCTTCCTCAGGCTGAGATATATGAAGCATACACATACCCGATACTCATTTCAAGCATTGCAACATTTCAGGTGCAGTGACATTCAGAATAAGGAAATTCCTAGATGACCTTGACTTTTGATCTGATGACCTTGAACTTAATAAACTAAATTTTATATCAATAAAAATCAGCCAGTTAAGAGAAACAAAATTTGATCTCTGTTTAATTGAATCTTTGACTTCAATCTGTGGTCAGATGCTTACTTAAGTCTACTCCAGATTATCTAAACAACATTTGGCCTTGACCTTCAGTCAGGGTCAGTCACTTTCTGTTTTACTCTAGCAAATAATTCAGTGTTTCATTCGAACCTTCATATAAATGTTTCAGTTTTGGTTGCATCAAAAATTTAAATGCCCACATCATCAAAATAAGACTGATAGGGTGATGTAAAGCAATTGCTCAAGGACAAACAGACAGATGGACGGACAAAGGAATACCATGATAACACACATTAAAACTGGTGTATAAAAAGCCATCTAAAACTGATCTTCAGGAATTGTTATGAAAAAAACCACCCTAGGTGCATTTAATAGCCGACTAAAACAACCATATTTATTCTTTACATATTTGAGTCTTGTCACAGAAAATAAAACATCAGTGACATAGTAGAAAGGTAAAATTTTCGACATTTAAAACAATTGATTTGGCATATTGTTTCCTTAGTCATATGTATAGAATTCTGGGTAATATGCTGTATACACAATCAATATTGTTTACTACTAACGTTTAAAATAATATCAAATGCCAATATGGCTACATGACATGTAACATACAAATGAATAAATAAATAAGTTAGATAAATTAACAAATTCAAATATTGCACATCAAATAAATAGATATATTAAAATAAATAATACGTCATTGATTCGATCAAACATCACGACAACTTGACAATTTTTTATCTATACATTATTGTATATCTTTACCAGTTATATTTTTAACAGTCTTGATGATTCTGTCATTACAAACATGACTATCATTGAATTTTTTTTCTTAATGCGCTGCTTACGCTAAATACTATTAAAGACATAAGCAATATCTGAATATAATTCTATGTTCCTTTTGAGATACCAGGGGACTAACGTCCTGCTTATCAGGATGATATAAAACATTTCTCATTTAGATCATATAAAACATTATGGTTATTATGAAACATTTCTGATTTACATTATATAAAACATTTTTCATTAAAGGTTATTTGAAACATTTTCGATATGAAACATTTCTGATTCGGATTATACAAAACATTTCCCATGTAGGTTATATGAAACATTTCTCATTCTGACTAGTACATCTGTTTTAGAAAAAGTACTATCATACAACATTGTTCTACAACCACATAAAAGATTCCATTAATTGATAACATAAATATACAACCACACTAAATTAATAGCATGTATATCATTATACTCAACTTTTATAACATCCCATCAATATTCCCATTACCGGTAGTTACAGCTACGTGAAAGTCTCTTACAATGATTCCACATCATAATTGTCCATCAATATTCCCATTAATAACAGGTACATGAAATTTTCCTACAATGATTCCACATCATAACATCCCATCAATATTCCCATTAATAACAGGTATGTGAAATTTTCCTACAATGATTCCACATCACAATTTCCCATCAATATTCAAATTAGTTACAGGTACATGAAAGTCTCCTACAATGATTCCGCATCACAATTTCCCATCAATATTCAAATTAGTTACAGGTACATGAAAGTCTCCTACAATGATTCCGCATCACAATTTCCCATCAATATTCAAATTAGTTACAGGTACATGAAAGTCTCCTACAATGATTCCGCATCACAATTTCCCATCAATATTCAAATTAGTTACAGGTACATGAAAGTCTCCTACAATGATTCCAAATCACAATTTCCCATCAATATTCCCATTAATAACAGGTACGTGGAAGCACCCTGCTATGATTCTAAAACATTCCTATCATTTATTTACATGTAAATGTTCTTATGTGCAAAATATTTCACCGTTTTATTGTTATATTGACAATATGTTGAATCAAGGAAAGTCATATGTTAGCTCTTGTGTCGTCGTGTCCGAGAGAAGCTCCTGCTGCGTGTGCGATACCTGGGTCTAGACCGACTGCGTGAGCGGCTGTACCGATAGTACGAGTCGTAACTACTGACTGAGCTCGGGGAGGGTGGGGCTGGCCGATAGTACGGTACTGGGCGTTTTCTGGCACTAAATGAAAATTAAAAGTAAATACATTATTGGCAAATAACCAAATTCTGCAAACTGTTACTTCATCTTCAAATTGTTTGACAGAAATAATATTCTCATATCTGATTATTTACACATAAAGGAAAATTTTACATGGAAAATAATGTGTTCAACAGTGTTTGTCAAAAGAATTTATCATATGATAACCACTGCTTCTCTCTATATTGTATTATGAACCTGTTTATAAATTAGTTTTAGCTCTGCTAGAGGCCCGCTAGTGAGGCTTAATAACATGGCATGGAAACTCATGCAAGGTTCTACATATATATATATATCTATATACCATCCACAGTAACATAAATATTTTACAAGAGTGTTAGTAGTCTGGAATCTGATCAAGAAGATCTGTTATTTGAAAAAATGGCATTAGGCAAATGGCATATCAATTCAACACATTAATCAATCATGATTTGAACATCACAGTGACGATCACATATTTTATTCACCATGATAGCACATATGTATGCTAAAAACATGTTATTGTATCAAGGATTTTTCTGTGTTTCCCTAAAATGGATACTGATGGTTTTTTCGTTTTACTGTTTCATTCTCATAATTTCTGTTTTATCATAATGTTGACATATTTCTTCAGTTATTCTAAATATGGCAGAGAAAGCACAATGCCAATTTATAACTGAAACACCACAAAATATGATTTTTACAGAGCAGTATAGAATACCTGACGATGTTTACAGAAGCATACAAGATTTTAATATTCTTACTGCTGTGTGCTAGTGTACCAATAGGCAGAAGTCTAGCAGCTGAAGGACACATACCTAGATGTGTGCAATTATTACTATCATCAAAAACATTCGACTAGAAACTAGAAATTCATTTTTTACGAAGCAAAACAAAGACAAGAAAAGAGTAGCACATTATCTTAAAGGGAATTTCACAGGTGCCAATACATTTAATCAAATGTTTTTGTGGAGATGAAAATTTGTGCTTTTACAGAAAACCACAACTTCACTGTTATTTGATTTCAACCAGAAGAAAAATTCATATGACACAAACAATGGACAGCAGACCACAGCTTGACTTTAAAACAAAAAAACAGATCACAGACAAGGGGTGATTTGATGAAGCTTGACTTTAAAACACAAAACAGACCACAGACAAGGGGTGATTTGTCATCATAATGATCAGGTAAAACACAGACAAGTGTTAATGAAACAAGGTCCCTTAACACATCGAGTCATTGTTACAAAGAAAAGCATGCAGAAATTAAGTTAGTGGTGTGAACGTTAATTTTCATGTTAGCATTGTGTAAAAGTTTTACTAATTTGGTGTGAGGGAGTGAGTTGAAAGGTAATTTTCATGTTAGCACTGTGTAAAAGTTTTACTAATTTGGTGTGAGGGAGTGAGTTGAAAGGTAATTTTCATGTTAGCACTGTGTAAAAGTTGTACTAATTTGTTGTGAGGGAGTGAGTTGAAAGGTAATTTTCATGTTAGCACTGTGTAAAAGTTTTACTAATTTGGTGTGAGGGAGTGAGTTGAAAGGTAATTTTCATGTTAGCACTGTGTAAAAGTTGTACTAATTTGTTGTGAGGGAGTGAGTTGAAAGGTAATTTTCATGTTAGCACTGTGTAAAAGTTTTACTAATTTGTTGTGAGGGTGTGAGTTGAAAGGTAATTTTCATGTTAGCACTGTGTTAAAGTTTTACTAATTTGGTGTGAGGGAGTGAGTTGAAAGGTAATTTTCATGTTAGCACTGTGTAAAAGTTTTACTAATTTGTTGTGAGGGAGTGAGTTGAAAGTTAATTTCCATGTTAGCATTGTGTAAAAGTTTTACTAATTTGTTGTGAGGGAGTGAGTGTAAGTACAGTGTAAAAGTTTAACTTTTATTATTGGTGTGAGAGTGTCAGTGTTAGCAGTGAATGAGATATATCTTTTATTTTATATTGATTTCCGTCTTTCATACAATGATAAAATCTGTTGTTATCAAACCTGTTACAGTAATATATTTTCAGTAAGATCTATCTGTCTCCCAATCTCTTACTATATATGTGTCACATCTGTGATACAATTTCAAAAGTGAACTTAAGTTAACGTATAATGAAAGTAAATTTGGTTAAAAATTTTTTCAAATTAGAACGCTTATGTAGCATGTTTTTCGTTCCTGTATTTATCCTCTAATGATTGGTTAGTATTTATAGTTTGACAGTTCGGATACATTCTGAAGCAAATCGTATATATATGATAATGCAGCAGTCAAACCCATTTGTCTGACATAGCAATGGACATGTAGCTCAATTCCTAGAAATATTAGTGTTTTAGCCTGGGGCACTTGTTAGTACAAGGCTATCTTCATTCAAGATATAAAGATGTACTCCATTCCAGGTAAAATATATACCAGACTGCTTAATTTTATGAGAGTGGCCTCCCCTGAATTGTCTCCTCACACTAGACCCCTGTAGTCAAGGTTACATCCAATTGTGTGAGATTGTACATTCCTGTCAGAATGTTGTGTCCTAAATATAGCAACAGGAAAATCAAAGAAAAAATATACAACATCCAACAAAAAAACATGAAGAAACAAAAACAACAAAAATTAAAAAAAAAATTGAACTATAGAAAATAGATATTTAAACAACTTAAAATTTAATTAAAAGAAAATATAAAAATTAAAATGAAATGACATGTTTGGCAATGCTATTGGAGTAAAGATGGTATCTAGAATATTGATACAGTTTCTCAATATAATAACATAAAAGTATTCACATAAAAAACTTGTACTGTTTGGTTCGTTTACACTACACATATTGATATTAAGTAAATATACTGATAACTTCAGCCCATACATATTACACATTCCTTTATTTCATGGAAGTGCGACCAATAATTGAATAACAAGCCAATATCTTGTAATAGAGGTGTGGTAAATTCTGCGTGGAATAACGATTCAAACGGGAGCATAAAATCCATTCTACGTACCTGGTAATACGTCGCTTCTCTAGGTGACTAGGCGAGCCCTTCCGACGTCGTATTGAGGGGCTCCGAGACATCCGGTGCCGTGACCTACTTCTTGATGCACTTCTGCTGTAACTACGGCGACGGCTGCGACTTCGAGACCTTGACCTCGACTTACTGTAACTGCGACTTCTCCTGAAACACAGACATGTTATATGTTATGGTTAATATTGAATACTGAGCTTTAAGTAACTGTCTTAAAAGTTTTCAAAAAATTTTCTATCATCAGGAAAGATTACTTTGCTTGTCATTATAGGAATCATTCAACAAATTAGCTCTACTGGAGAAATGAACTATTTTTGAAGTGATGGCCAAGAGAAAAACGAGAATCTGCATTATTACTATCATCCAATATTTTAGATGTGTGGCTACAATGAATTTTAGTTTTCTGGTCAATATCAAATTGTTAGCTGCAGGAGAAAGAGGATCTTGTGTACAAGTTCATTGGGGTCACTTCAGTAGGATTAGAGAAACATGATCACCTATTGCTTAGACCTGGACTGACTGACCGTATAACTGACCATGGATAGATGTCAGACCCTGACCATTTTAGAGTGCTCAACTGATCTGATGATATTGTAAAAAATAGTGACCAAACACAGTATTTCCTCTCAGTGATATCCCACATCTGATAGGCTCTATGTGTTAAAGACTGGCGTAGAGGTTTATCATCCACTTCACTAAAGAAATCTGTGTTTAACAGACACAAGAGGGGGCGACCTGTACCCCTGCCTGTTTTCAAGTTTTAAAACCTTATCCTATCATCTAATAGTGGCAGAAAATGCCTGTATAATTCTCTCAGTTCTAATTCTCTCAGTTCTAATTCTCCCAGTTCTAATTCTCCCAGTTCTAATTCTCTCAGTTCTAATTCTCCCAGTTCTAATTCTCCCAGTTCTAATTCTCTCAGTTCTAATTCTCTCAGTTCTAATTCTCTCAGTTCTAATTCTCCCAGTTCTAATTCTCCCAGTTCTAATTCTCCCAGTTCTAATTCTCTCAGTTCTAATTCTCCCAGTTCTAATTCTCTCAGTTATAATTCTCTCAGTTCTAATTCTCCCAGTTCTAATTCTCCCAGTTCTAATTCTCCCAGTTCTAATTCTCTCAGTTCTAATTCTCCCAGTTCTAATTCTCCCAGTTCTAATTCTCTCAGTTCTAATTCTCCCAGTTCTAATTAGGTTTTGATAAGAAGTGAAAGCAATGATGAACAGAGAATATATAGATATTTCTCATTTTAGAGTTCACTGGTCTGAACATAACAGAATATTTTGGTTCAGGCTTCCTAAATGATTCATAAAAATGATCTAAAATACAATTTGTAATATAATTATTCCAAAGAACAAAGAAATAGGTCACTCTGTTTTCTATAATCTAAAATCTATTCTGGTAATTGTCATTAAATAGGCTTTGATCAAAGAAGCATTGCACCTTTTTCTGTTTCTTGAATGTGTCCTTGATCTTGATCTTGAACTTGACTTGGTCCTGGAGCGTGACCTTGACCATGAAGAGGACTTGTGTCGGCGACTGCGTGACCTTGACCTTGAGGGCCGTGAGTGTCGAGGGACTGGGGAGGGAGATTTGTAAGTTAGTTTAGGAGAGGCAGCTGACTCCCTTGTCTTCTGACCTTCAGCAGGGGAGTAACTAAGAGACCGACTAAGGCGCTTGTGGGATGGATCTGGTGACCTGTAAAACATATCCATCATCAGCACTGGCTTTCTAAATGTTTGTCATCATTTACTGGTAGAAATACACAACAATACCCTATATCAGGAATAAATAGTGCACATCTAATTTTTACTAATTAAGCGGCCCTGTCAAAATCACTGAAATGAAAAGAGAAGAAGTTGAAAATGTTAAATTGTTCACTGATTTACAATGCCAGATAAAAGTGATTGCAAAAGGTCACAATGAGACTTTGTGACCTAAAAATCTATCAATTTCTATAGCATACATATATCTTTATTATGACAATTATTTTTCTAGACAAAAATATCTTGGCTTTAAAAATGATCTTCACTATGGCAATGAAAATCTCATGATATCATGACAACAGACATATATTTATCATGACAACAGACAAATCTTTATCCTGACAACAGACATCTTTATCATGACAACAGACATCTTTATCATGACAACAGACATCTTTATCATGACAACAGACAAATCTTTATCATGACAACAGACATCTTTATCATGACAACAGACAAATCTTTATCATGACAACAGACAAATCTTTATCATGACAACAGACATCTTTATCATGACAACAGACATCTTTATCATGACAACAGACATCTTTATCATGACAACAGACATATTGATACATGAGATCATGATACATCATTTGACATTCTTCTGATGACAAGAGACCTGACCTAGAGGAAGATGAGCTGGGACTTCGTTTGTGTTGTGAAGCTGTGTTATGGCCATTAGTTTTCAGTGTTTTCTTCCTGTAAGTAAAAACATACATTTAAATATTATAAGATAGGTGTGTCACATTGGTGTAACGTATGTGTTAAGGACCCTATACAGATTTACATGGCAAGCAAAGACAGAATTAGGATACTCTAAGTAATCCTGATGTGTAGATGCTTTTAAGCTAACCAGCCTGACAGGTAAGTTAGCTTATGTGATAGTGTGGCATCTGTCATTCCTCCGTTGTCAACAATTTACATTAGAAAACTTCTTCTCAATAACCAAGAGGTCCAGGATACTAATAATGGACTTGCAGCATGCTGGGGTGAAGAATTACCAAATTTATTCAAATGAATGACCTTGACCCTCTTTCAAGGTCACATATATCAATTTAGGTCAAATCTTCAAAATAACTTCTCAGTACGCACAGGAAACTAATATTGGGCATGTAGCACGATGAAATGAAGTTCTAACATGTTTGTAAATAAGTAAGTGAATGACTCGGACCCAATTTCAAGGCCACTAGGGTAAATATCTTTCAAATGTTATACAATTTGTTCTCAATATACAAGAGGCCTAGGTTGCTGATATTGGGCCTGTTGTATGCTGGGATAAGAGGCTGCCATGTTTGTTCTAATAAATAACCTCAACTTACGTTCAGGGTCACAAGGGTCAAATGATAAAACAACTTCGAAATAACTGCACTGAAATATGTCAGGGTCACAAGGGTCAAATGATCAAACAATTTCCAGATAACTGCACTGAAATATGATACAGTCAACTAAGTTACTTGGGAGAAGTTCAAGAATGTTTGTAAACCTTGATCTGCTTTCAAAAACACATGTGTTATGTAAATTTCACTTGATTTACTCTTTAGGTCATAACCAAAAAATGTGTTTGTGAGGGCGTTTTTTATCTTTTATTCATTATCTAATCTTTTTAGAGCAATTGAGTAATATTTTGATTTTACCAAATGATTTTTGTTTAAAAGTTTCTTAAATAAGGAAGGGTTGGAAGACAATCTATATATATATAGAATGAGAGGACAACGACCTTGGATATTAGTCACCAATAGACCAGTTACTCATAAAACAACGTAAACCCTACTTTCAGCACACTGACATATAGGTATGTCGATGAAGAGTTTTAAGGTTTGCTTTTAATAGCCACTCCCCTATCACATCAGAATCCAATTATACAGATTTTATGCATAGATATATTATGTGAATTCTGAAATGATTTTTTTATAGAGAACGATAAGGAAGTGAACAAGATCTTGATTGTATTGTCACACGAAAATCCTTGACATCTAGACATCAGACAATTACAACACCTAGACCCGACCTAGACAGTTGTAGAGCTACAGAACAAATAGCAATGTGTGGACAACCTGTGAGTTATATACCACAGTGTTATATCCCTTCATCAACCATTCTTAGCTCAGAAGAGCTCAGGTTTTGGCACTTCACCTATCACCCATTTGTGTGCCATATTTAAGGCGAAGTCAACTTTTCCTCTTTAACAATTTCTTTCTGAATAAGAAAGAGGCACAGTGTCCTATTACTGGGACACTAGCATGCTTGGATAAGAGGCACAGTGTCCTATTACTGGGACACTAGCATGCTTGGATAAGAGGCACAGGGTCCTATTACTGGGACACTAGCATGCTTGGATAAGAGGCACAGTGTCCTATTACTGGGACACTAGCATGCTTGGATAAGAGGCACAGTGTCCTATTACTGGGACACTAGCATGCTTGGATAAGAGGCACAGGGTCCTATTTCTGGGACACTAGCATGCTTGGATAAGAGGCACAGGGTCCTATTTCTGGGACACTAGCATGCTTGGATAAGAGGCACAGTGTCCTATTTCTGGGACACTAGCATGCTTGGATAAGAGGCACAGTGTCCTATTACTGGGACACTAGCATGCTTGGATAAGAGGCACAGGGTCCTATTTCTGGGACACTAGCATGCTTGGATAAGAGGCACAGCGTCCTATCACTGGGACACTAGCATGCTTGGATAAGAGGCACAGGGTCCTATTTCTGGGACACTAGCATGCTTGGATAAGAGGCACAGCGTCCTATCACTGGGACACTAGCATGCTTGGATAAGAGGCACAGCGTCCTATTTCTGGGACACTAGCATGCTTGGATAAAGAGGATGTCACCAACTCCCAACGTCACAAGGGCCAAATTTCTACAAATTTTTAATCAACTTCTTCTGAATAACCAAGCTTCCACGCATCCTCATATTACGTTAGAGGTATGCAGAGATAAAGGGATACAAAGTAGAATTTGATAGATAATTTTGACACACTTTCAAGGGCATAGATCTTTGATTATTGTGTAATAGCAAAAATGCAAAATGGTCTTTCTGAAATAAAGTTTGCAAAAATTGATTTAACCGACAGCCTCTAGGATGCAGGCCTATTGTGCCTCATGTATCTCAGACCTCCTTATTAGCTTGTCGTCCTGTCCAGAGCTATAATAAAGTACATTCCCCCACCAGGGTCAAATGTCGAGACATAGATACTTTATTTTTGTTATAAAATATCTATATAAGTCCATCATTTCAGGGTAGTGGTTTGAGACACCTAAAAGCAATACTTCCATATAACCTTTATGATTTGACAAATTCCCCAGGTGGTAAGGGGTGATAGAGAATGATTAATGACACAGCCACTCACTGTTCCTCTTTAGTAAAACCAGAAAATGGCAGTAAGGTGTGAATGAACTTGCTCCCGTTCATAATGTGACCTTTGACCTTTTAACTTTAACTGAATACCAACAAGATTTAAACAAACGTAGCACTGAATCTTAACAGGACAAGACCGATGGACATGGTTAGAACTATATACCCATCCACCCTCTCAAAAAAAAAAAAAAAAAAATGAAAGAAAAAACAAAAGGGGCATAATGTAACATTGTACTTCCAATGAAGTTAGAGATAAGTTGTTGGCAATACCTTATTAAGTGTAATCAAACAAGAGGCCAAATAGGCCTGCACAGCATGATTATTTTGTCGCTTAATTTGGTGGAAGTTTAAGGATGAAAACTTTTCATGTTTATCACAAAACTGATATTTCCTCTTTCCAATAAAAAAATCATTATCCTAGGCCCATTGGTTAATTATTCAACAGAAATTTTAAAAGATCTTTTGACAGCTGTGATCTTGAAAATAGGTCACTGTCATTCATTTCAACAAACTTGGTGTCCTTTACCCTCATGTGATACTGGTTCAATATGCTGGTTCCTAAGCCTTTTGGTTATTCAGAAGGATAATTTAAAGGTAAATACTGATTCCAAATGAACAACAAAAAATAACACTGTGTACTAATCTCACTTAGCTTTTAAGCTGTAGAGGTAAAAAGGCTACCTTAGGTTTGGACTGCGGGAGCTATCTGATGAAGATGATGGTGACCTCCTTGTAACCTTAGGAGACTTTGACCTTGACCTCGTGACTTTTTTGGCTATTAAAGTTTCTGGCAGGTGACTTGGGCTGATTGAACTCTTCTTACTCTTTTCTGTTTGTTTTACTTTTTCAACATCAAATGCCGAACTGTAACGAAACAAGGAAGTATTAATAATCATCAAAGCGACTCTCGTCTGCATGCACAGGGATCTTATACAATTGTTAACCTTCAATGAGGTCAAAGCACTTAACCCTTTCAGTGCCAATTTATCTCTTACAATGTACAGCTCAGAGCCAAATATTTTCCGGAAAATATCAGAAAACGTCGGAAAAATTGTCGACCGAAGTCACCTATGGCGGCCTGTCTGCATCTCGACTTTAGTCACCTACGGCGCTGAAAGGGTTAAATGTTAACCTGAGAAAATTTGTACAACAATATTGGCCTCAATAGACAATAACCCTGTACACATTATATCAAATATGAAATTTATTACAATGCTACATCTTACAAAGTTCTCTTCTCTTGTGATCTGTGTCAGAGGAGAAAGCAGTGTTGCCTAATTCTACTCTCTAATATTTAGTCATAGCCCATCAAAATCAAGGGTGACAGGGTGTTTTAAAAAGTCATCAAGGAAAAAGACCTTATAATCAATTCTATTGTATATAGCTATCACATCTGCATGAATCCAAATGATTTTCTCTGTAATGTTTGAATATTATTTTGACTATATAAGATCTAAAAAAAAAAAATCAATTTGAAACTTCACATACTGATCGGAAGTAAAGAAATATCAGTGATAAAGTTGGTGACATTGAACCTACAGTAATTTCCGCCCCCACAAACTTCTATTCCCCAACTCCCATAGTTGTAAACTATCGTGGGTGTCAGGCAAATGACGTCCATCCAATACACACTTTACACCAGAAATCATACAAAATGCATATCATTCAGAATTTAGATGACAAATATTTCTCGTGTTACATCTTGCTGATTACCAAGACTGTGTACAATGTCACTTTATCATTGCCATGGTGACGTCAGTGATGCTCCAATCAAAGTTTCGAGATGCGGGACGTAACAAAATTGCCATAAAAATAGATGGCAATTAGTCGCACTTCCCGCATTGTTATGTTTCTAAACGTCTGGGGACTTAATTAGAGCAGCTCCAGTGTACAAACAGCCACAGCTTGGGATAACGGCCCTGGCCTCTGTCACAGCATACACTTAAGTGAGCGGTGAGAGTAACTGACATTCCAGGTATAAAGAGCATCAGATTATTGATATTACAAGTCTTACTTAACGAATACTGCTGATTCTGATAAAGTCTTGTGGTCAATTGCTTTAGTACTGAGAGTAGTTTAAAAGTCAATGATCCTAAAGACTAGTAAATGTTTGTAAGACACAACCATCCATGCTCCGATGCATAAACGTATTATTGTTTGATGAAATGTGACCTTTGACCCTGTAACGTGACCTTTGACCCTGTTACCTTGACTCGTGGTGACCATCTTTACATAAGGTGGAACTTGATGCTATGATACTATTGGTTAGTGAATCCATTGCCAGTTTCTGAATGAATGACAATGAGTTGGAACTTGGAAGAATGGGGTGGGTGGACATGGGTAACACTGTATGATCCCGTCCACCAAATAGATATGACATAAACACTTAAGGATGCAGGAAAGACTTAAGCTCACTTAGCCTGAAAGTATACATAAAAGTCAGGAAAAGTAATAGATTGTACATTGTCACTTCTTTTTTTTTATGTCCATTTCAATCAAATATGATAACAGACCCCTTGTTACTAAAGAACCAACACATTTCAAATATATCTACATTGTGTTCAAGTGTACCCACACTGTGTTCACATTTACCCACATTGTGTTCAAGTGTACCCACACTGTGTTCACATTTACCCACACTGTGTTTAAGTGTACCCACACTGTGTTCACATTTACCCACATTGTGTTCAAGTGTACCCACAATGTGTTCACATTTACCCACATTGTGTTCAAGTGTACCCACACTGTGTTCACATTTACCCACATTGTGTTCAAGTGTACTCACACTGTGTTCACATTTACCCACATTGAGTTCAAGTGTACCCACACTGTGTTCACATTTACCCACATTGTGTTTAAGTGTACCAACACTGTGTTCACATTTACCCACATTGTGTTCAAGTGTACTCACACTGTGTTCACATTTACACACATTGTGTTCAAGTGTACTCACACTGTTCACATTTACCAACATTGTGTTCAAGTGTAATCACATTGTGTTCTACCCACATTGTGTTCAAGTGTATCCACACTGTGTTCACATTTAGCCACATTGTGTTCAAGTGTACTCACATTGTGTTCTACCTACTATGTGTTCAAGTGTACCCACACTGTGTTCACATTTACCCACATTGTGTTCTACCCACATTGTGTTCAAGTGTATCCACACTGTGTTCACATTTAGCCACATTGTGTTCAAGTGTACCCATACTGTGTTCACATTTAGCCACGTTGTGTTCAATGTACCAACACTGTGTTCACATTTACCCACATTGTGTTCAAGTGTAATCACATTGTGTTCTGCCCACATTGTGTTCAAGTGTACCCACATGTGTTCACATTTAGCCACATTGTGTTCAAGTGTACCCACATGTGTTCACATTTACCCACATTGTGTTCAAGTGTAGCCACACTGTATTTAAATGTACAAACACTGTGTTTAAACATACCAACACTGTGTTCAAATGTAGACACACTGTATTTAAATGTACAAACACTGTGTTTAAACATACCAACACTGTGTTCAAATGTAGCCACACTATGTTAAATGTACAGACATTGTGTCCAAATCCCTCTTTGTTCAAATCAATAAACATGAGAAAAAATTGTTCTAGAAATGATTTTAAGTTGAATTAATCACTTTTTGGTCTCCTATCAGTTCTGTAACATTCTAATGATGACTACATGAAGCTGGGGTGGCCGTGTAGAAACATGGCGATAATAAACGTATAATTGGCTAAGCAGTTGAGCTTCAGCAGCTACACAACAACACTACATCTGATTGAATGAAAAAAATATTTTCAAACATAGATTTTCATCAATTACTTCATCAATAAAAATAACTTTCCGTATTCTGGCACAAAAAAGAAGGTTGATAATGAACCCATAATTTTCAATTTCATTTTTCCAAAATCAAAACATTTTAAGACTAACTGAGAATGGGGTTGGGTCTATAACTGCATGATAAATCACCAATTTATCTCCCCTTGTTAATGATAGTTATATTGGATATGGAAATATCAAATTATTTTTGAAATATATATGGCATATTTGTATCAATAGAACTAGTAACTCATAGCAATCCAATTAAAGCAGTATAATGGATCGCAGAAACGGGTCACACAGAGGGGCCCCTGTGATGATGAGATCCCAGTACATGTATCTATCTCAATTACAGTCAATGTAACCCTCGCTTACAAATAGTAAACACACTCATCAGTGGAACAAGCATTAACCTTCATCAAATTTTGCTGTTCTACTCTCAACAATCGTCCAATATAATTCAACAGACTCATACTCAGCCATTTTCTCATGCATTGTAATCGGCTGCAGGAGTCTGAGGCTCATGGCATAGTAAACAATCCCAGGTACACAATGTTTTAACATGTACAAGGATATAATTGTCTTAATATGAACCCTTCATAACATCTGTGTATAAAATATCTTAATGACAATGCTGTGTCTGTACAAGGATATAAAATATCTTAATGACAATGCTGTGTCTGTACCAGGGTATAAAATATCTTAATGACAATGCTGTGTCTGTACCATGGTATAAAATATCTTAATGACAATGGTGTGTCTGTACCAGGATATAAAATATCTTAATGACAATGGTCTTTCTGTACTGGGGTATAAAATATCTTAATGACAATGGTCTGTCTGTACCAGGATATAAAACATCTTAATGACAATGGTCTGTCTGTACTGGAGTATAAAATATCTTAATGACAATGGTCTGTCTGTACCAGGCTATGAAATATCTTAATGACAATGCTGTGTCTGTACCAGGCTATAAAATATCTTAATGACTATGCTGTGTCTGGACCGGAGTATAAAACATCTTAATGACAATGGTCTGTCTGTACCAGGCTATAAAATATCTTAATGACTAGGCTGTGTCTGTACCAGGCTATAAAATATCTTAATGACAATGCTGTGTCTGGACCGGAGTATAAAACATCTTAATGACAATGGTCTGTCTGTACCAGGCTATAAAATATCTTAATGACTAGGCTGTAGAGATACCTGGCTATGAATTACATTACAGTACTTCAATGGTGTTGGGACATTCTCTGATAGACAGGTCTACTTCTGTCTATTTAACACATAATTCTGATTTGATATTCTAATGTGATCTGAAAATCTAAACTGAAAACTTCATCACCAAATTCTACAGTACCAATATATTTCCCAAAAGACCTGTATACTTATCATCACCTTGGTAAGTGTTTGAAGACAGCATTTCAAAATACTTACAGAATGACATTAGGTCTGAAGTTGTGACAAACATTAACTACAACCCAACAGAACAAAAGAAAAGTAAACAACAAATTCTTTAAAAAGCACATGTAAAATATCATATATCCAGATGTTCCAAGAGGGTTAGCCTCTTCTGCTTCAACCACAACATTAGTCATGTAAATATTCATCAATCTCATGATGTAATGCTCCAAAACTGAAAACCACAAGTACAACAGACAAGAGGCCTTACAGCCTTGATGTCATCTAAGGTAAACGTTATTGAATATAAAGTTTATAGAGTAAGAAATTGCGACTATGATGATAATAAGACTGGGGAGATGTGATTTAAGTAACAGATTAAACAAATTACAAATATGTAATTTTCCATTATCAATTACAGTAAATTTCATCCCCTCCCTAAGGGGAAATATGAGATCCTAACAGTCATGAGATTCCCAATTCTGGTAAAACACCTGAAGATCCTTCCATCGATCAAGAGTATGGATTCTCAATTATTTGGTTGTTGAGAAGAAAACTTTTTGAAATTGGAGCCAATTTAACACCCTTTGGCTCCACCTTTCAGGCCTCTGGGGGTGAGGACCATATAGTTCAAAGTTTTGGTTTACCTTCGACTATGGAGCTTTTCCATCATACAAGGCATGCTTACACTGTACACTGATTTTCATTGTGTAACAATTGTCTGCATACCTTATCTTTTGAAACTGAATGAAAATTGTTATGGAATCATCTTTTTACTTTTTATAAATGTTTTTTGGTAGTAGTAATGAGATTGCCTGAAACACCTCAACAGTTCCAGACAAAGTAACAATTAGTGTTACCATGGGACAAATTCTGGAGTTGTATTGGAATTCCTAATACCATCGGAAAGTTTGATTTCAAATCTGGTTACAACTTTTTAAAAAATTTCTGCTGTGATCTGTCTGATATGATCAAGTGAGGTTTGATATAAACCTACCTTGGTACTTTTATTTAGAATAACGATCGAAGATAAGGTAGGTATTGGTTATAAGGGATTGTTGTACTGACGTTACAAGCCCTTGTAATGTCACTTCTGCCTGTCTGGCTTAGAGAATTACAGCAATTCATTATCACTGGTACTTCATAAATCTACAAATATGGCTTTTTCATAGAGTACGTAATTATAAGTCAACATCAAAGTCCTGTTAGAGGGAGTGTAAATGACGTATAGGTTACAACAGTAACACAGCAGCCATTTCTCTTGCCCCTCTTGAGGGACGGTCCTGTAATTTCAAATGTCTATTGGGCCGATGGTCAGACTGATGAATGTCCAGCTGTGGGTAGTGCCTCACAAGGATTCCATCACTACAAGAGTCTTGAGGTTCCTTGGGCCTTGTACACACTCCTCGAGCCTCACAGACGTTCCTCTGGGGTTTAAGGAACAGTATATTAACACACAATATTATCAAAGGCAGTGAAGTATAACTACACATTGTTGGCTTTCTTTACAAGCTTAGTGATGCAATGATCAATATTTCATACCTGGCTAGTCCATCTTTTATAACGGGTGAGATTGTCTCCAGGCAGTTTCTTTCTATTATAACACAATTCCCTCCTGTTCAACCATCTGTCATTCCTGAGAGAAAACTGTCACCACGACGATAACAAACCTGCTCGACTGGCAGGTTCTTCTATTGAATCTTTTAATTTGGAACAGTGATCTGGAGAAGTAGAAGTTTGCTCTCTGTGGACTTAACCATGCAGACCAATATTTCATACAAGTTTTTCTTTGTTGATGTACATTTTGAGTTCAACAAATAGATTTTGGATAATTTCATCCTCACACTGATAGACGCCCTCTACACCTTCTCCGCCTTCCTTAGTCAGGAGTGTCAGGAGTGTCAGTGATGTCTGAATACAAGGCTAAAGTGAACTAGTACATGACTGTACTATTAACCATTCTGAGTCTAATGATCACTGTAGATGAAAAAGACACTTTAAAATCATTCAAATATGTATTGCTTGGTGTATATATGTTCAAAGTATCAGGCAGGCTTACTGCCACATCAATGTAATTTTCAAATCTCCCTATAAAGATAATTTCAGCCCTTGGGCACATTTCCACAATGTTTTTACATAGGCTATGTAAATTACATAGTGTTATACCAAATAAGTGTCATTACCATCCAGCCTTTTTCCGATATCTAACTAATCTGGAGAGGACACATTTTCATCATGAGGGTTCTCTCCCCTGTTGTGCACTAGTAACAATGGTTACTCATTCTGACATAGAAATGAATAGCTTAAAAAAAATAAAACTTCAACTCAAATAACATTTTCGACAAATTAAAAGAAAATATGAATCTAATACAGAAGGTGATGGCATTGAATGAAACTTGAGGGACATGATATTTTAAAGAGAACTGATTGTATTTGGTTACTAGCGACACTATTAACGTCATATGAACACCTGCTGCACAGTGTGCCTCCTTTTACATCCAGCTGATGACTCAATCGTCACGGAAAAGCAAGTTGACTGCTTTAATGAGAAGGGAAAGGGTTACATCTGAGATGTCTCAAGTTTAAATCATAATATTTCAGTTAATATTCTTCCAAATTTTACCAATAAAACTTAACTTAATTATTTCCCCTGAAATAAAGTGTTATCAAAATTTAAAGAAAAGAATTACCCAGATACAAGGAATGTTATGTAAACCTGAATGTTATAACACTGACATCAGGGTAGCTATGTGTTATAATAACAGCAAGATAGTTATGTTATAACACTGACATCAGGGAAGCTATGTGTTATAATAACAGCAAGATAGTTATGTTATAACACTGACATCAGGGTAGCTATGTGTTATAATAACAGCAAGATAGTTATGTTATAACACTGACATCAGGGTAGCTATGTGTTATAATAACAACAAGATAGTTATATAATACTGAATGTTATAACACTGACATCAGGGTATCTATGTGTTATAATAACAGCTAGATAGTTATGTTATAACACTGACATCAGGGTAGCTATGTGTTATAATAACAGCTAGATAGTTATGTTATAACACTGACATCAGGGTAGCTATGTGTTATAATAACAGCAAGATAGTTATGTAATACTGAATGTTATAACACTGACATCAGGGTAGCTATTTGTTATAATCACAGCAAGATAGTTATGTTATAACACTGACATCAGGGAAGCTATGTGTTATAATAACAGCAAGATAGTTATGTTATAACACTGACATCAGGGTAGCTATGTGTTATAATAACAACAAGATAGTTATGTTATAACACTGACATCAGGGAAGCTATGTGTTATAATAACAGCAAGATAGTTATGTTATAACACTGACATCAGGGTAGCTATGTGTTATAATAACAGCAAGATAGTTATGTTATAACACTGACATCAGGGAAGCTATGTGTTATAATAACAACAAGATAGTTATGTTATAACACTGACATCAGGGTAGCTATGTGATATAATAACTGATAACATGGTAGTTTGAGTTATGTGATGGATGTTATTACACTGATACCAGGGTAGTTATATAATAAGTGCTATTTCACTGATAACAGGACAGTCATGTGTTGGGTGTTTTTACTCTGATAGTAAGACAGTTATGTGATGGATGTTATTACAGAATGATAAAGCCGAATGGTGTGGGGTTATGTGGATACTGAACGAATGCTAAAGCCTGATATTAACAGTGTATTCCAGTCCCTGTCAATATCTAATATAGCTTATAAACATAAATCACAGAGTTCAGTACACCTTATAACTCATCCAACATGATGTAATCCCCTAGATACTTCACTTTCCTTCTTACTAAGATCACTTCCTTACTTCCTCTATCTTCTCTGGCTTGCCTTTTCTCCATGATCTTTAATTAGCTACTTCTCGAGGTCTAAAGCTTCCCTAGCTTTCTAGCTTCCCTCTTCCCTAGCTTTCTAGCTTCCATCTTCCCTAGCTTTCTAGCTTCCCTCTTTCCTAGCTTTCTAGCTTCCCTCTTCCCTAGCTTTCTAGCTTCCCTCTTCCCTAGCTTTCCAGCTTCCCTCTTCCCTAGCTTTCTAGCTTCCATCTTCCCTAGCTTTCTAGCTTCCATCTTCCCTAGCTTTCTAGCTTCCATCTTCCCTAGCTTTCTAGCTTCCCTCTTCCCTAGCTTTCCAGCTTCCCTCTTCCCTAGCTTTCTAGCTTAGCTTTCTAGCTTCCCTCTTCCCTAGCTTTCTAGCTTCCCTCTTCCCTAGCTTTCCAGCTTCCCTCTTCCCTAGCTTTCCAGCTTCCCTCTTCCCTAGCTTTCTAGCTTCCCTCTTCCCTAGCTTTCTAGCTTCCCTCTTCCCTAGCTTTCCAGCTTCCCTCTTCCCTAGCTTTCCAGCTTCCCTCTTCCCTAGCTTTCTAGCTTCCCTCTTCCCTAGCTTTCTAGCTTCCCTCTTCCCTAGCTTTCTAGTTTCCCTCTTCCCTAGCTTTCTAGCTTCCCTCTTCCCTAGCTTTCTAGCTTAGCTTTCTAGCTTCCCTCTTCCCTAGCTTTCTAGCTTCCATCTTCCAACAGTCTCTTGCTTCCCTTTATCAAGACCCTTAGCTTCTGTAATCTCTAGATCTGTAGTTTCCGTCTTCATAAAATCTCTAGCCTCCCTCTTTTCTAGATCTTCAGCTTCCTCTTCACAAGATCTCTAGCTTCCTTATTTTTTAGATCTGAAGCTTCCCCCTTAACAAGATCTTTAGCTTCTATCTTCTTAAAATCTTTATCTTCCTTCTTCACAAGATCTCCAGCCTCCCTATTTTCTAGATCTTCAGCTTCCCCTTCACAAGATCTCCAGCTTTCATCTTCCAAAGATTCCTAGCTTCCCTTTCACAAGATCTCTAGCTTTCCTCTTCTCTAGATTTTCAGCTTCCCTTTTCTCAAGATCTCCAGGTTCCTTCATCCTGAAATCTTTAGCTGCCTTCTTCCAAAGATTCTTTGCCTCCTCTTCTCAAGATCTTAAGTTTCCTTCTTCCCAAAATCTCCAGCTTCCTTCTTCTCAAGATCTCCAGCTTCCTTCTTCTCAAGATCTCCAGCTTCCTCCTTCTCAAGATCTCCAGCTTCCTCCTTCTCAAGATCTCCAGCTTCTCAAGATCTCCAGCTTCCTTCTTCTCAAGATCCCCAGCTTCTCAAGATCTCCAGCTCCTTTCTTCTTCAGATCTCCAGCTTCCTTCTTCTCAAGATCTCCAGCTTCCTTCTTCTCAAGATCTCCAGCTTCCTTCTTCTCAAGATCTCCAGCTTCCTCCTTCTCAAGATCCCCAGCTTCTCAAGATCTCCAGCTTCCTTCTTCTCAAGATCTCCAGCCTCCTTCTTCTCAAGATCTCCAGCCTCTTTCTCGAGATCTCCAGCCTCCTTCTTCCAAATATCTCTAATAACCTTCTTCCTAGTCCCCCTATAACTGAGATCTTTAGAACATCCCTCTATAAAGATCACTGTTTCTAGTGTTTCCCTCCTAACCCTTTCAAGTATTTCCAGTCACTCCTCCCTCTTCAATCCTAATTCATCTTCCCATTAACACCGACACATTTAAGATCAGATGAGAAGACTTGTCAATATTAATTGCTTGTGATTCAAAAACAGATACCACACACAATCAAATTTAAAAAGATTGGCGGATGAAACAAATTTTTCATTCCACAAAATATGCCTCTCCCATAAATCACAATGGCAGTATTAACAAATTTTGTGTTGAATTATTTTTGCAATTTTCTAATTTAGATTTATATGTATTAGTTCCTATGTATTGATCAGCCTTTAGTACTTTTACCAAATCATATTTTATTGAAGCTTCAATTCAAAGTGACAGAATTGGACGAAAAAAAAATCTTTGAAAATTTCTTTATGATTAATGTGCTTTTGTTGTTGTTTTTTTTAAACTTCTTTTGAAGTCCATTTAAAGCATTATATTTTTCAGTTAATTACAAAATCTTCAAAGCATGACTGAACTTTGATTGTTTTATAATTATGTGCCTCCTGGGAACATAAAAACATCAGGGCCATCTACCAGGGGAAATAACTCTACAAGTTTTCATGTATTACACATAAACGTCTCCTGGTGGGTTAAAACAGAGTCATCTACCAAAGGCTGTACCCCAATATTAGTACATTCCATTTATTACACATGCAAGTTCCCTAGTGACTTAAAACAAGGGAGATAACTCAATATCACTAGATTCCATGTATTACACACATATTTCCTGGTGACTGCAAATGGTGGGACCAACTACTAGGGGAGACAACTCCATGTTAAAAGGTTCCATGTATAACACACATACATTTCTATGTGATTGAAAACATTAGCACTATCTACCCCGGTTGATGGCCCTAATGACCTTTAATGTGTTGATGGGCCCTTAAGAATCTAAAAATGATAATAGAACCATCTACCACTGGATATAACCCAATGCTAATAAGTTCCATGTATTACACACACATTTGTTTGTGATTTAAAACATTAGGATCATCTACCAGGGGAGATAACTCAATGTTCCCCTGGTGACCTTAACATCAGGACTATCTACCAATGGCAGTGAATCAATCATATCAGAATTTGAATGTCAGTGAACAGTTACTAGAAGGCCATAGTGTTGAATTTTATTCCCGGTCACCTACTTAACTAATGTTGTACTTGTCAGAAGTAGTTGTGGGAGTTGATAGAGATAGCCCCATCATAGGTACACAAGGTATCACGATACCTAAATATCTATGTTCCCCCATCACAAGTACACAAGGTATCACAATACCTACATATCTATGTTCCCCCACTACAGGTAAAGGAGGTATCTAGATTCCTACATATCTAGTATGGAGTTTTATGTTCTTTTCCCCTTCACAGATGCTTGGCGGTTGTCCATTCCTCAATCCATCAGATCACCTGACAGAATGCCATGTGGGTAATTATATGGCCCAATGTTCCCCCAGGAAATGTGTATCAAATACAGTTCATCTTTTACTCTTCACTATTGACAACCACTGGTATACGATTCGAGTGGGAAACTGTTCACACCCCTGAAAATATTCCACATATGTACACTTATTGATGCTCATTGGATGTATAAACAAGAGGCCAACAGGTCTTAAGGGTCATCTGACTATAGAGACCTATATATGAATAGGCTTAAAATAAATTGCTCATCTACACTATGTCTTACATAGAAGACATTGGTTGATTCATAAAGACATTTCCTGTAAAAAAGACATCATGTTCTTTATACATGCAATACACAAATGCCATTACTCCACACATATTCTTTGTTAGAAAAGCATGCTACAGGCCAAATTTCAAGACCCTTCGCATTTTGGTTATTGAGAGGTTGCTTATGCATTTCAACATATTTGACCCCTGTGACCTTGACAGTGGGTCAAGGTAATTTATTTTAACAAACTTAGTAGCCCTTCATTCCATCGTGCTACAGGCCCAATATCAGCACCCTGCGCCTTTTGGTTGTTGAGAAGATGTTGTTTAAAGGTTTTAACATTTTGACTCCTGTGACCTTGAAAGTGGGTCAAAGTCATTCATATCAACAAACTGGCACTACATCCTATCATGCTACAGGCTCAATATCAGTACCCTTAGCCTTCTGTCATAGTCATTTGAATGGAAATGTTTATGTATGGCAAACAGAGTTTGGTGGACAATGCACAGCACAAGGTTTATGATGACAGACGAAACACAATGGCTATAGGTCATCCTGACTCTTCAGGTCAGATGACCTAAAAAGGACTTACTCAGCTAAGGTGAAAGGCACATGTCTTATCATGACATCATCTGTCCACCTATGCTCTAAATACATGATTCCAGTACACCAGCACACATGCTATGACAAATAAAACATATATTATATTTTCACCCAAAACAAATTTCAACACCAATGAAGGTGAATTGTATCTTACAGCTTATATCTGTCCCGATAAACACTAATGTGTTCTGTGTACACCGAGGTGATGAGTCTTCCACAGTGAAGCCGTAATTTCTGCACATTAAGGGAAATACGAACACTGAAGTAGATGCATGATCATTAGTCCATCTTTCCTTGGATATCTAATAATACCGTTCTTGTGATCCTCCCATGAGAGAGGTGGAATAGATTGTCGGCTGTGAATTGGTCACAAGAGTGCTGACAGGGGTCAGATGATAAGGCAACCACAAATTACGGTGGTAAAGAAAAATGATATTGTCACAGAAATCAGAAATCAGATGAATTTCCATTGTATGTATAATCAAGATTAATGTTTCAATATCTGTTTTTCAAAAGGGGAGGTAATTATATTTAAGAAAATAGGTAACCATTAGGAGAAGGGAGGTAACTGTACGGAAAGGGGAGGTAACTGTGTGAAGTGATGTATACTGGTACCTACCTGTCACTGTCTGATGGGCTGGCAGATCGGCTGTCAGAACTAGAACTAGGGGAGCGTCGCCGGCGCCGTTTCTTGGATCTTTTCTGAGAATGTGACGATTCACTGCTGAGAACACAAAAAACAGGTATCAATAACAGAAAACAGACAGAAATATTGAACTACCAATTCTGAAATTTGATAAAGTTAACATACTACGGAGCAGATGATAATGGTTTCTAGGAAGTCAATTAATCTTTGTAAAAGCAGAAAAGCACACAAAGAAAATGTTTACTTCGAGGTTGAGTAGCTGAAGTAAGCTGCTCAGTATACATAGTGTTATGTTGCACTGCTCCCAATCCTTTCTGTTATAATATAATTTACTGTCTCAGAACTCAATAATGTTCATCATTCCTCTAGTAATCCATACAGAGAAAGATCCTTCTGAATCTTTAGTTTTAATCCTGATGTCTAAGATTTGTTTTACCTGACAATTAAGCTGCCTTGTCCGTGTGACACTTTATACTGTAGGCATAGTCACATATAATTATGATACCAGTTAATACGGGCTGTGTTATTAGATAAATCAACCCTTTTTCTACTGAGAAGTAAACTAGATAAATATTTTTTTTTAATTTGGCCTTGAGCCCACAACCTAAACTATGAATTGGGCACCTCCTACACTACTGCTTATTTTAACGATTCTGATAGCCTTGACTACTTCAAAATATCAAAAACAACCACGTTGTTGTCTCAAAATAGGAAAACATCAGCAAAACAGATAAAGAATAAAGCAGTTTTATGGTCCTCAACAGACTCTGACTCCTCTGTAAGCATCTTTGACACCAGGTTCTGTGTTGGTTTACTAAACAAGTATTGTTGTTAAAGCTACGGCGTCATAGTAATCTAAAACAAAGGCTGTATATTCTCTGTGGTAAAATGAGATTCCATGTTGAGCCATTCGACTTACCTGTAGGTTAATTCTTCAAGGTCATGCAGAGGGAATATAAAAATCCACGTTGGTTATTATAAAGCATCTAACAGTCGAGTCATTTTATATCATACATTGATAACAACAGATTTTTTTTTTTTTTAATTTAAATGAAGATAGGGATGTTCTATTATAAAGAATCTAACATTACATCAAACCGGGAATCAATTTCACTACCTTAATTAACATAGAAATTATATGAAAACTGATATTAATATTACGAATGTATGATATTCTTTTTTATAATTTTAGAAATAGTGACCGTGACATTTTCATCCTCTCCTGTATATTAGACAATCATAGTGTATCCCTTGCTAAAATTTGAGGAACTTCGATCAGACTTCTAATTCTTGGAAAAGCTCAAAAAAAAATGATACATGTAATAGAAAAGAGAAACATACATAATTCTGGCATTTTAAAAAAATTGTCAAAAAATGAACTCGGTCACAAAAAACCTTTTTAACTTAAGGTTTCATTTATTTTATATTTTTATAGGTCAATTATCAGTCTAGATTTTATCCCAGTAAATAAACCTTGTAAGTTAGAAGGAAGAACTGAATGTCTATACAAACCTTCTCTCTCCTATTTAGCATCCACACAGACAGCAAAATAAAATGATTAAATCTGGAGGTATCTAACTCCAAACCAAATATTGGGTTATTAAGTTATCAAGGAAATAAATCAAAAGATGAGTTAATGAAATAATGTAAAATGTGTACAATATGATCATTTACTACAGTTATAAGTAATAAAAAAAATCAAAGCGAAATCCGAGATATGTCATCGTTACTGTGCTGTTGATGAGAGTTTGTGTTAATTACAATTTGCAGATTTTCTAGTCAATATTATTATCCCTTCCAGTAAATGAATTCTGAATATTTATTTCTAGGTAAACATTGCAGATTAAACAGGTCCAGTGTGTGTATTGATTTCAGCTAGACAAAATCAAATTGATCAAATCTGCAGGACCAGTTTTTTTTGTTAGTCATTTCTTATTCAGAATCAACTCGACACCTGTATGGTCATGCAAGTTTAATTTCCGTGGCACATCGCACGCCATCAATCTGGAAATTAAAGAACACCTATCGATCACCTTTGTCGCTATCATTTGAGTGCTTGAGGACAACAGCCAAACATAAATCCCATATATACTAGAATTCATTCAAATTACTACCAAAGATGACACGCAAATAACAAATTACTTTTTTCCTCTCCTAACATTTTTTCTGCCCGAAGTGACGAAAGCTATAAACTGTTGTGGATAAGAATACAATCGCCAACATCGTCTCGGAAACCTACACTCGGAATCAATCTATTAATAAAAACAGTTGCCATCAGAAATTGTGTGATAGAAATACAGAAATCTATACAATGAGCTGTGTGAAAAAGATAAGATTACTATCTTTCTTTCTATTTTTTTCGGTGTTACAGTCAAATGAATTATTTGTTAAGTTTGAACAAACACTGCCTCTACGCCTAGGTTTCACTGAGGGAGAAAGTCCCTTATGACTACGGGTAACATTTCATGCTGTTTTCACATGGTACTTTTTTTTTTATAATATTTAGGAATAGTGCCAAGGTATCGACATTCTAGGATGTATATCTGCTATCTACTTGTATCATTTATTTGATCACTAGGGTTAATTAAGTCAACCCTGAATTTCCTTTCTTAATTAAGATGTGATGATTGTAATCCCTCATGACTTACTCTGATCAGGTAAACTACATCGCTGCCAGACTAATCAACGATTGCTCAATATACCTGCACGTTTAATGAAGAAGGTGTGATTGCAATTGGTCTGCTACTATTAAGTACCGATACACATGTTCAGATAGTCCTGCGGCTACACCAGTCCCCCCATTAAAATATATTTATATCATGTAACACAGGGTAGGATAAGAGTGACATCTCTGAAAAGTAGACGAAAATCTAAGAAAATGCTCAATTTAAAAAAAATAATGATTTAAGGCCTCAAACCAGTTCTCAGTGTTGTGTGATTAATTTATTAGGTTACGACTGCTGTATGCTTTAATCTTACATTAATTATAACTTATTTCATCATCCAGAACTATACTAATTCTCTTTCCAGCTCAGCTACTCAATCACCCATCAATTGTTATTTTCAATTTTCTTTTTCAAAAAAGAAAAAAAAAATACATCAATAAATGTGTCTACAGAACAACACCATTTGGTTTTGTTCTTGATACGGCAAAGTAAAGTCAGGATCATGTAAACACTTGTCTCTTTCATATTTCTGAAGTCAGGATCTTATAGATGCTTTAAAACTGTAACAATACTCAGCATTTATACAAGTAAAACATTTCAAGGACTTTGTTACATAAAAAAAAAAAAAAAAATCAGTACACTTGATACAAACAGGAAATGCTTTTTTTTTTTTTAATCTGAAATGTTCATTTAATGTCAAATTCCCATGTGAAAATTTCATACGCTATTGCTGATATTGTTTTGCTTACATGGTAAAGTAAACATATAACTCAACTTTGAATGATAGACTTAAGTTGTAGTTAGACATTGTTAGAAATTAAGAAAGGAAAACTTTCCTACTTGTTAACATTTGGAAAAGGTTATTTAATCATAATTATTGATATCACATTAAAGTGTTACCCGACACATACCATTAGTGATTCTGTCTATTATCATGAAACAAAACACATTTTAACACTGCTTTATATGTAAATTAATTTATCGGCATACCAATGTTTTAGAATCTAATAATTTACTAAAATTGAAGTTTGATAAAATTTTTACTTACAGAATCATAAAGTTGCCAAGGAATTTTAAACAGACTTATATAAGATATTACTCAATTAGAGTTTGTAAATTTACATTAAAGACAATTATACATCAGTAAGTACAAACAGAATAAAAAAAGATGTGTACTGTAATCATTGAAAGTAACATCATTGTTTATTAATAAGCCCATCCCTAAGATGTTCAGTAGAGAAGTCAACAAAAGTCATGTCTTTGTTTTGTAATAAGCCCATTCATAACAGGTTCACTGGAAAAGTCTACGAAAGTCACATGATTGTCTTGAAATAAGCCCATCTGTAACAGGTTCACTGGAAAAGTCAACGAAAGTCACATGATTGTCTTGAAATAAGCCCATCTGTAACAGGTTCACTGGAAAAGTCAACGAAAGTCACACGATTGTCTTGTAATAAGCCCATCTGTTACATGTTCAGAAGGAAAGTAAATGAAAGTCACATGTCTTGAGATGAGCCCACCTCAATACATTATTACAGTGTTGATCTTCATGATAAATGTGCATCTTGGTTTATTGAAAAAACAACGCAAGCCATAATTAATGTATTGGCACCTGGGCTTATTCTAGGAGAAGTAGAGTAAGCCGTAATTAACATGTGGGCATTTGCTTTTGTAGTGAAAATAATGTATGGGCACCTCTTGATCGGTTTATCACAAAAAAATATCAAAAGGCATACTTAAAGTACAGGCTTATAGTTGGAGAAATATAGTAAGTTCTAATCAATGTTCAGGTATCTGAACTTATTACAGAAATAAAGCTGTAACTATTATACCATTGTCTACCTACAGTAATCTTAAAACATTTTTTCCCTAAAGTGTATCCAGATTGATAATAATCCAGATAAATAGAACCTGATACAACCCAAATTAGTTTTTTTAACAAGGGAGCATTTTGGTCTGTATTATTCTTCTGTTACACACACACACACACACACACACATATATATATATAGTGATACAGGCAAAAGTTTTTTATTCAAGGTCAAGGAAAGTTAATTTGTATTTTCATTTCCTGCAAGTTTTAAACATTTCACACAGAACAGTGTTTAACTCCTTACCTTATGGATCTTTGTGGAAGACTTTTTTTTTAGTGATACACAATTTTTAAAGTGAACCAAGGTCATGAATTTATGAGAACACTTGTATGCCTACATGCTATATCTTACATTCTCTTTTTTCTTTGCTTTTGAAAAGTTTATGAAATTTAAACTCATTTTACACAACGACCTTGAAATAATCTTGGTATCCCCCTCTCCTTAAGTATGTGAGAAACCGCAACATCTTTTCTCTACATAGCCTTGTTATTCAGAAATACTCTTTCAAATATTTTCACAAATTTGTCCCTAAGGCAATGAAAATATATTCCTTTGAATATCTCCTAGTTATATAGAAAAAGTAAAGGACAAATGCTTGTATATGACAAATGCTTGTACATGATATACACTCATTTGTCAGAAGCTGACATCAAAATACAACACAATAATACATGCAATTAAACAACAATACATCTCTTTACTGCAAATAAACAAATAGAATAACATAGATATAGATTCTAGAAAGTTATAGATGGGTGGTGGAAGTTTATGTGAACAATGATTGTATACAATGATCGTAGTTTATGATAATGACGGTCATAATTTATGACAATGATGGTAGTTTTTATGACAATGATGGTAGTTTTTATGACAATGATGGCAGTTTTTATGACAATGATGGCAGTTTTTATGACAATGATGGTAGTTTTTATGACAATGAGGGTAGTTTTTACGACAATGATGGTAGTTTTTACGACAGTGATGATAGTTTTTACGACAGTGATGATAGTTTTTATGACAATGATGGTAGTTTTTATGACAATGATGGTAGTTTTTACGACAATGATGGTAGTTTTTATGACAATGATGGTAGTTTTTATGACAATGATGATAGTTTTTATGACAATGATGGTAGTTTTTATGACAATGATGGTAGTTTATGAAAATGATGGTCCCGATTTATGACAATAATCGTAGTTTAAGAAAATGATGGTTCCGATTTAGGACATCATTTAGGCAGTTTATGAAAATGGCCAAAAGTGTACTTCTAGAAAGATGGCAACCTCGGTCAGTTTATTAGTTAAAGAGAATATTGATACCATTAGTGTTGAAATAGAGAACTGAAGAAACAAAAGTAATGATGAGAATGTAGGAAATGATTTTATCAGATCACTGACCTTCCAGATACAGTTGAAACAATAGTTATCTCCCCTGGTAGATCACAGATAGCGCTGAAAAACGAGTTATCTACCCTGAAATCTTTACACACTGAGGAACCTTTCCATCCAAATCACCAATTCAGTGATGCTCCTGAGCCGAATCAGTGACCCTCATGCTCTGCTGAGTGAAGGTTGGCTTTGATCCTTTGTCCTAATGAATGTGTTGTCATCCTGTATTGACTCAATCATACAATCATCATTAAATAATGTTCAGGCCTCTTCCATACTGGTTCAAATACAGTAAAAGTGCACTTGATAACTCAGTTATAATGTTATTACTTGTCAAAAATGCTTCCTTCCATTGAAATAAGACTCCGTGGAGGGTTGTTAAGGTACAACTGAATATTGGAGTCGCCACTAACTTAACCACTGTTCACAGTTTCAGCATTGACAACTTAAAGGTGGTGTGTACCTTGTTCCCTGATGCTGTGGAACTGCTGGCCGGTATTGAGGTTAGTGTCAGGCATTTGAGATTGTAGGAAATCAAGTGGACATCCAATAGGGGCTTAATCCTAAGTGGTTTCATTTTTTCCAAGTGCAAATTCCTTTTTTTGTCTTAATTTTCAATATTATGTGAAAATAATAGCTACTGATTAAGTTTTCTGATCTAATTTGTGTATCTGGGGGGAGGGGGGGGCTTAATTATTGTATCTGTAATGATACACATCACGTAATAGCTTAAGTTCAGAGAGAATATCATAATAAAAAACAATTCATTTTTCTTAAAGACCTATTTTATTTCTGTAATAATAATGTTATCTTTATATTGGCATGCTTTATGATCATCATATTTTCTGATATTTTGTGTGCCCTTCATAACATTTCTGATATTTTGTGTGCCCTTCATAACATTTCTGATATTTTGTGTGCCCTTCATAACATTTCTGATATTTTGTGTTTATTTTGTGCCCTTCATTATACTTTCTGACATATTGTATTATATACTGTTGATTCCACGTCACCAGATACTGTCTTTCCCACTTCACCAGATACTGTCTTTCCCACTTCACCAGATACTGTCTTTCCCTCTACACCAGATACTGTCTTTCCCTCTACACCAGATACTGTCTTTCCCACTACACCAGATACTGTCTTTCCCACTTCACCAGATACTGTCTTTCCCTCTACACCAGATACTGTCTTTCCCACTTCACCAGATACTGTCTTTCCCACTTCACCAGATACTGTCTTTCCCACTTCACCAGATACTGTCTTTCCCACTTCACCAGATACTGTCTTTCCCCCTACAACAGATACTCTCCTTCCATCTACACCTGACATGTCTTTCCCACTTCACCAGATACTGTCTTTCCCTCTACACCAGATACTGTCTTTCCCACTTCACCAGATACTGTCTTTCCCACTTCACCAGATACTGTCTTTCCCTCTACACCAGATACTGTCTTTCCCACTTCACCAGCCAGTGTCTTTCTGACTTCACCAGATACTCTCCTTCCCTCTACACATGACACTGCTTTCCCTCTACACCAGACACTGTCCTTCCCTCTACACCAGACACTGTCCTTCCCTCTATACCAGATACCGGCCTTCCCTCTTCACCAGACACCGTCCTTCCCACGTCACCAGATACTGTCTTTCCCTCTACACCAGATACTGGCCTTCTCTCTTCACCAGACACTGTCCTTCCCTCTACACCAGATACAGTCTTTCCCTCTACACCAGATACTGTCTTTCCCACTTCACCAGCCACTTTCTTTCCCTCTACACCAGACACCGTCCTTCCCTCTACACCAGATACAGTCTTTCCCTCTACACCAGATACTGTCTTTCCCACTTCACCAGCCAGTGTCTTTCCCACTTCACCAGATACTGTCTTTCCCACTTCACCAGATACTGTCTTTCCCACTTCACCAGATACTGTCTTTCCCACTTCACCAGATACTGTCTTTCCCTCTACACCAGATACTGTCTTTCCCACTTCACCAGCCAGTGTCTTTCTGACTTCACCAGATACTCTCCTTCCCTCTACACATGACACTGCTTTCCCTCTACACCAGACACTGTCCTTCCCTCTATACCAGATACTGGCCTTCCCTCTTCACCAGACACCGTCCTTCCCACGTCACCAGATACTGTCTTTCCCTCTACACCAGATACTGGCCTTCTCTCTTCACCAGACACTGTCCTTCCCTCTACACCAGATACAGTCTTTCCCTCTACACCAGATACTGTCTTTCCCACTTCACCAGATACTGTCTTTCCCCCTACAACAGATACTGTCTTTCCCACTTCACCAGATACTGACTTTCCCACTTCACCAGATATTGTCTTTCCCTCTACACCAGATACTGTCTTTCCCACTTCACCAGATACTGTCTTTCCCACTTCACCAGATACTGTCTTTCCCCCTACAACAGATACTCTCCTTCCATCTACACCTGACATGTCTTTCCCACTTCACCAGATACTGTCTTTCCCACTACACCAGATACTGTCTTTCCCACTTCACCAGATACTGTCTTTCCCTCTACACCAGATACTGTCTTTCCCACTTCACCAGATACTGTCTTTCCCACTTCACCAGATACTGTCTTTCCCACTTCACCAGATACTGTCTTTCCCCCTACTCTCCTTCCATCTACACCTGACATGTCTTTCCCACTTCACCAGATACTGTCTTTCCCTCTACACCAGATACTGTCTTTCCCACTTCACCAGATACTGTCTTTCCCACTTCACCAGATACTGTCTTTCCCACTTCACCAGATACTGTCTTTCCCCCTACAACAGATACTCTCCTTCCATCTACACCTGACATGTCTTTCCCACTTCACCAGATACTGTCTTTCCCACTTCACCAGATACTGTCTTTCCCACTTCACCAGATACTGTCTTTCCCACTTCACCAGATACTGTCTTTCCCTCTACACCAGATACTGTCTTTCCCACTTCACCAGCCAGTGTCTTTCTGACTTCACCAGATACTCTCCTTCCCTCTACACATGACACTGCTTTCCCTCTACACCAGACACTGTCCTTCCCTCTATACCAGATACCGGCCTTCCCTCTTCACCAGACACCGTCCTTCCCACGTCACCAGATACTGTCTTTCCCTCTACACCAGATACTGGCCTTCTCTCTTCACCAGACACTGTCCTTCCCTCTACACCAGATACAGTCTTTCCCTCTACACCAGATACTGTCTTTCCCACTTCACCAGCCACTTTCTTTCCCTCTACACCAGACACCGTCCTTCCCTCTACACCAGATACAGTCTTTCCCTCTACACCAGATACTGTCTTTCCCACTTCACCAGCCAGTGTCTTTCCCACTTCACCAGATACTGTCTTTCCCACTTCACCAGATACTGTCTTTCCCACTTCACCAGATACTGTCTTTCCCACTTCACCAGATACTGTCTTTCCCTCTACACCAGATACTGTCTTTCCCACTTCACCAGCCAGTGTCTTTCTGACTTCACCAGATACTCTCCTTCCCTCTACACATGACACTGCTTTCCCTCTACACCAGACACTGTCCTTCCCTCTATACCAGATACTGGCCTTCCCTCTTCACCAGACACCGTCCTTCCCACGTCACCAGATACTGTCTTTCCCTCTACACCAGATACTGGCCTTCTCTCTTCACCAGACACTGTCCTTCCCTCTACACCAGATACAGTCTTTCCCTCTACTTCACCAGATACTGTCTTTCCCACTTCACCAGTCTTTCTTTCCCTCTACACCAGATACTGTCTTTCCCACCAGATACTGTCTTTCCCTCTACACCAGATACTGTCTTTCCCACTTCACACCAGATACTGTCTTTCCCAGATACTGTCTTCACCAGATACTCTTTCCCACTTCACCAGTCTTCTTTCCCACTTCACCAGATACTGTCTTTCCCTGTCTTTCCCACTTCACTAGATACTGACTTTCCCACTTCACCAGATATTGTCTTTCCCTCTACACCAGATACTGGCCTTCCCACTTCACCAGATACTGTCTTCCCCTCTACACCAGATACTGGCCTTCCTTCTTCACCAGACACTGTCCTTCCCACTTCACCAGATACTGTCTTTCCTTCTACACCAGACACTGTCTTGCCCTCTACACTAGCCAGTGTCTTTCCCTCTTCATCAGATACTGTCTTTCCCTCTACACCAGATAATGTCTTTTACACTTCACCAGACACTGTCCTTCCCTTTACACCAGACACTGTCTTTCCCTCTTCACCAGATACTGTCTTTCCCTCTACACCAGATAATGTCTTTTACACTTCACCAGACACTGTCCTTCCCTCTACACCAGACACTGTCTTTCCCTCTTCACCAGATACTGTCTTTCCCTCTTCACCAGATACTGTTGATCTCTCTGCACAAGATACTGTCTTTCCCTCTTCACAAGACATTGTCTTTCACACTTCACCAGACACTGTCTTTCCATCTACATCAGACACTGTCCTTCCCTCTACACCAGACACTGTCTTTCTAGTTGTCCTTGATGTATAATAATGATATAACGCAATGGCCCCTGACATCTAAAGATCATGAACTAGTGACCCCTGACCTCTACAGAATGATCTTCTATTTGTGGAACTAGAGTGGTTGATTTGGGTGTCAGAGTGGTATCCAGAGGTTTGACTCCAGGAACGGACATGAAAGGGTGTGTGATCACTTGCCCAACTAGCTGGAATTTCCCTAGATACTATGGTATCCATATGTGCCAACAACAGTAATTAATATAAGTTGGAAAAACTGGTTTTGCAATAGTTGTAAACTAGAGTAAGTTTAATTTGAATGACCGTTGACCTCCAGGGAATGAACCTGTAATAACCTTGACATCTTGAGACAACCTGTGACTATATTCAATTATAGCCAGACATCAGATATTTCATTAACAGAGATTGGATATTAATTACAGGACTAATTTATTCTTATCCGTTTGACAAGATGAGAAAAATAAAGCTTTAAATAAAATGTAGTAACAAAGATGAGCAGGTCAGACCATTTATCAGTCTCATCTTGAAAAACACAATTCCATGTTCAGAACAGTTGACAACTTGATTAAATTCTCGGGATTTTGGCTCATTGCACACACAAGAAACGACAGCGTTTTAGTCATGACAGTCTAATCGCCAACTCTCCACAACAAAGTAGATGAGAATGTCTGGTTCCCACCTGACAGTTTAGCTGTAGGCTGTCTATTCCATCCTTGAATTCTTGTGGTGAAAATCAAGTAAAAATCATTATTGATGGCAGACTGCGACTAAGACAAACCCTCAAAGTTAAAGAGTGTCACCTGCTGCAGGCTCTGTTTAAAAATATGACCCTGAAAACTAGCAGAGTGTTGTAGCCAAATGGCTTAGTTCTATTTCTAGAGAAATTAGTTGACTAAAATATAACATATATAGGCTGAAGGCTGTAAAACTTGTCAGTTATTGACGTGGCATTCTGCCATGACGTCAGACTAGCATCCTATAGAGAATTCCAATGGAAAATAAACAATTACAGTTTAGGAGGTTATTGGGGGGAATCGAGAAAAACCTTCCTGCTTCCACTTACCCTTAACACATAACTAAAATGGTGTTTTGTGTAGCAATTATCAATCCCTTACAGTGTAGTTGTCACTCTTGTATTGTTGAAGTATTGTTTTCTACAATGAAGTATCCCTCCAAGACTGTTAATGGTGGTATTCACTCCTGTACTGTTAATAGTGGTACTCACTCCTGTACTCTTCATAGTGGTACTGTTTCCTACAGTGTGGTACTCACTCCTGTACTGTTAATCGTGGTAGTCACTCCTGTACTGTTAATCGTGGTACTCACTCCTGTACTGTTAATCGTGGTGCTGTTTCCTACAGTGTGGTACTCACTCCTGTACTCTTCATAGTGGTACTGTTTCCTACAGTGTGGTACTCACTCCTGTACTCTTCATAGTGGTACTGTTTCCTACAGTGTGGTACTCACTCCTGTACTGTTAATCGTGGTGCTGTTTCCTACAGTGTGGTACTCACTCCTGTACTCTTCATAGTGGTACTGTTTCCTACAGTGTGGTACTCACTCCTGTACTCTTCATAGTGGTACTGTTTCCTACAGTGTGGTACTCACTCCTGTACTCTTCATAGTGGTACTGTTTCCTACAGTGTGGTACTCACTCCTGTACTGTTAATCGTGGTAGTCACTCCTGTACTGTTAATCGTGGTACTCACTCCTGTACTGTTAATCGTGGTAGTCACTCCTGTACTGTTAATCGTGGTACTCACTCCTGTACTGTTAATCGTGGTACTCACTCCTGTACTGTTAATAGTGGTACTGTTTCCTACAGTGTGGTACTCACTCCTGTACTGTTAATCGTGGTAGTCACTCCTGTACTGTTAATCGTGGTACTCACTCCTGTACTGTTAATCGTGGTGCTGTTTCCTACAGTGTGGTACTCACTCCTGGACTGTTCATAGTGGTACTGTTTCCTACAGTGTGGTACTCACTCCTGTACTGTTAATCGTGGTGCTGTTTCCTACAGTGTGGTACTCACTCCTGGACTGTTCATAGTGGTACTGTTTCCTACAGTGTGGTACTCACTCCTGTACTGTTAATCGTGGTGCTGTTTCCTACAGTGTGGTACTCACTCCTGTACTCTTCATAGTGGTACTGTTTCCTACAGTGTGGTACTCACTCCTGTACTGTTAATCGTGGTAGTCACTCCTGTACTGTTAATCATGGTACTCACTCCTGTACTATTAATAGTGGTACTCACTCCTGTACTGTTAATCGTGGTAGTCACTCCTGTACTGTTAATCGTGGTAGTCACTCCTGTACTGTTAATCGTGGTACTCACTCCTGTACTGTTAATCGTGGTACTGTTTCCTACAGTGTGGTACTCACTCCTGTACTCTTCATAGTGGTACTCACTCCTGTACTATTAATAGTGGTACTCACTCCTGTACTGTTAATAGTGGTACTGTTTCCTACAGTGTGGTACTCACTCCAGTACTGTTAATAGTGGTACGCACTCCTGTACTGTTAATAGTGGTACTCACTCCTGTACTGTTAATAGTGGTACTGTTTCCTACAGTGTGGTACTCACTCCTGTACTGTTGATAGTGGTACTGTTTCCTACAGTGTGGTACTCACTCCTGTACTGTTGATAGTGGTACTGTTTCCCACAGTGTGGTACTCACTCCTGTACTATTAATAGTGGTACTCACTCCTGTACTGTTAATAGTGGTACTGTTTCCTACAGTGTGGTACTCACTCCAGTACTGTTAATAGTGGTACTCACTCCTGTACTGTTAATAGTGGTACTGTTTCCTACAGTGTGGTACTCACTCCTGTACTGTTGATAGTGGTACTGTTTCCTACAGTGTGGTACTCACTCCTGTACTGTTGATAGTGGTACTGTTTCCTACAGTGTGGTACTCACTCCTGTACTATTAATAGTGGTACTCACTCCTGTACTGTTAATAGTGGTACTGTTTCCTACAGTGTGGTACTCACTCCAGTACTGTTAATAGTGGTACTCACTCCTGTACTGTTAATAGTGGTACTGTTTCCTACAGTGTGGTACTCACTCCAGTACTGTTAATAGTGGTACGCACTCCTGTACTGTTAATAGTGGTACTCACTCCTGTACTATTAATAGTGGTACTCACTCCTGTACTGTTAATAGTGGTACTGTTTCCTACAGTGTGGTACTCACTCCTGTACTGTTGATAGTGGTACTGTTTCCTACAGTGTGGTACTCACTCCTGTACTATTAATAGTGGTACTCACTCCTGTACTGTTAATAGTGGTACTGTTTCCTACAGTGTGGTACTCACTCCTGTACTATTAATAGTGGTACTCACTCCTGTACTGTTAATAGTGGTACTGTTTCCTACAGTGTGGTACTCACTCCAGTACTGTTAATAGTGGTACACACTCCTGTACTGTTAATAGTGGTACTCACTCCTGTACTATTAATAGTGGTATTCACTCCTGTACTGTTAATAGTGGTACTGTTTCCTACAGTGTGGTACTCACTCCTGTACTCTTCATAGTGGTACTGTTTCCTACAGTGTGGTACTCACTCCTGTACTGTTAATAGTGGTACTATTTTCGACAGAGTGGTACTCACTCCTGTACTGTTAATCGTGGTAATCACTCCTGTACTGTTAATTGTGGTACTCGCTCCTGTACTGTTAATAGTGGTACTCACTCCAGTACTGTTAATAGTGGTACTCACTCCTGTACTGTTAATAGTGGTACTGTTTCCTACAGTGTGGTACTCACTCCTGTACTATTAATAGTGGTACTCACTCCTGTACTGTTAATAGTGGTACTGTTTCCTACAGTGTGGTACTCACTCCAGTACTGTTAATAGTGGTACGCACTCCTGTACTGTTAATAGTGGTACTCACTCCTGTACTATTAATAGTGGTACTCACTCCTGTACTGTTAATAGTGGTACTGTTTCCTACAGTGTGGTACTCACTCCAGTACTGTTAATAGTGGTACGCACTCCTGTACTGTTAATAGTGGTACTCACTCCTGTATTATTAATAGTGGTACTCACTCCTGTACTGTTGATAGTGGTACTGTTTCCTACAGTGTGGTACTCACTCCTGTACTGTTGATAGTGGTACTGTTTCCTACAGCGTGGTACTCACTCCTGTACTGTTAATAGTGGTACTCACTCCTGTACTGTTAATAGTGGTACTGTTTTCGACAGAGTGGTACTCACTCCTGTACTGTTAATCGTGGTAATCACTCCTGTACTGTTAATTGTGGTACTCGCTCCTGTACTGTTAATAGTGGTACTCACTCCAGTACTGTTAATAGTGGTACTCACTCCTGTACTGTTAATAGTGGTACTTACTCCTGTACAGTTAATAGTAGTACTGTTTCCTACAGTGTGGTACTCACTCCTGTACTGTTAATATTGGTACTGTTTCCAACAATGTGGTACTCACTCCAGTACTTTTTACAGTGGTAAAGTCCTCAAAAGTGTGATGCTCACTCCAATATTGTTTATTTAAACAATATTTTATTTTCAATCAATGTCACATTACAAAATTAAACACATATAATAAAAAGGACTGGAAATCCGCATAACAGCTTTATAATTTCTTCAACTCAAAATAAATTATTTACTGTTTAAAGTGTATGGCTTTGTTCTTTTTAACTTATCATTAGGCTGGATCTTTTGTTTCCATTTCATATAAAATTGAGGAAATGAATCTTAGGTTTTTGATTTCACAGAGACTCAGGTAAGGTCAAATGAAAAAGCTCCATAAATCTTAAAACAAATGGAAAAGAATAACAAGCTTCTGTTTATCATATACCTAATATACTTTAGTGAGTATTCGTGAAAACATATTTTATCCGACTGACAAGATTAGACAAATTAAATAGCTATTGAACCTTCAGCCAATTACAGCACTGCTTGGTGTTATTACACTTGAAGTCATAACACAATTTATAGATGTCTTGATAACAGGGCAGTTATGCGATGATATGATGTATGGAATGGCAGAATGTTCTAAACAGAGATCACACCAAACAATAGGCACTGGAGTGAAAATAAGAACACAGATTTAGGTAAAAACCAAACCAAATAAAAAATATGTAAAAGTCCAGTAACAGTCTACCACCAAATTAAAAGAATACCAGATTTCCATCAAATCAGAGAAGAACTCTGTTAACATTGAGTGAGGACTAAGTATAGAAAATTAATATTTCAACTATCGATCAGCTTTTAAAAAAAGTTATTCATCAAAGAAAAAAAAATGAAAACGGTTTTTAATGGTAAAGATATTCTGGACAAAATAAATTTGTGAAGATTTGATCAGCTGTGAATCAACATAGAAATAATCAATAGGTCAAAATATAGACAGAAACAAAACAAGGAAATTACCAGGCTGAAATAAAAATTCTACAAAATCAGTAAAAACAAACAAGTGAATAGAGTGTCCACGATTACCAAACGCATGCTTTGTTACCTCTTTTTGTTCTTATGTTTATGTGAACTTCTCTGCTTTTTATACTGAGAACTGAAACAAGGAAGCAGAATTGAATATCAGTTACATAATAACGCAATCAAGTCGGTAAAAAATGTTAATAAATATCTGCAGTCTCCAAATGTACTGTAAAACATAGAACATGGTGTCAACCTTTATCACGTAGAGTATTTCCCTTTTTTCTGATTGGCCAATCCCTTGATGCAGCTTAAACGTAAATCTAACTCCGCACTCAGGGTTGATATTTGACGATATAGCTAAATTTTCCCACATTTTATGACATAAATTTTTTTCTTTGTACCCTCTTTATCCAATGACATTTCAGGATCGTTTTGTAATGTGAAAATATTGAGGAAATGTTGTAACGATATCTATAACCGTTGTCAACCTGTGTTCTGTTATAAAACAAGGATTTATTGATCAATAAGTAATATATATATATATCACTTTACCAGGTTAACAAATCATTACGTTCACCTGAATACAGGTTGATAATTGTAAATTTATATATATATTTACTGGTCTTTGACTATTCCTGTAGGATATTAGTGATAGACACAATACTCCTGGGACACTGAAAGTAAGGATGTGATTCCATTACTATGTTACACTATAGGTACCAGTAACTAACAGATCATTAAAACAACATATAACACAATACACTTCAGCATCACAATAACTTCAACAGTTGATAAAGCCCTGATATTTTTCTGATGAGCAACAGTGACTAAAAAAAGTTCAAAACACACAGATTTGATGATTAGTTTTTGTTGCTCTATAAAAAACAAAATGGGAATTATCCTGACATAGTCTATAATGAAAAAGATTTGTAAGGCATTTAATTTCATCAGAATAGAGGTTTGTCATTTCTTGGACAGTGAACAACCATTCATGTAGTGAGATATAATGAAATGCCACAGTCTTTAAGAGAGTCCCCAATCTAGTTGGTACATGTAGTTTGATGTTCCATAAAGGCCCCCTGATCTAGTTGGTAGTTTATTTTCTCTGAAGACTGAAGAACTTCTGAAATAATTTGCATTTTGATATCCCTGAAGGACTTCCTGACATATTTTGCAGTTTCTTTGTCCCTAAATAGTTTGCAGTTTGATGTCCCTGAAGGAATTTCTGAAATAATTAGCAGTTTGATGTCCCTAAATGACTTTCTGATATAATTAGCAATTTGATGTCCTTGAAGGACTTTCTGATATAATTAGCAGTTTAATGTCCTGAAGGACTTTCTGATATAATTAGCAGTTTGATGTCCCTGAAGGACTTTCTGATATAATTAGCAGTTTAATGTCCTGAAGGACTTTCTGATATAATTAGCAGTTTGATGTCCTTGAAGGACTTTCTGATATAATTAGCAGTTTGATGTCTCTTAAGGACTTTCTGATATAATAAGCAGTTTGATGTCACTTAAGGACTCTCTGATATAATTAGCAGTTTGATGTCCCTAAAGGACTTTCTGATATAATTAGCAGTTTGATGTCCCTAAAGGACTTTCTGCTATAGTTAGCAGTTTGATGTCCCTTAAGGACTCTCTGATATAATTAGCAGTTTGATGTCCCTTAAGGACTTTCTGATATAATTAGCAGTTTGCTGTCCTTGAAGGACTTTCTGATAGAATTAGCAGTTTGATGTCCCTTAAGGACATTCTGATATAATTAGCAGTTTGCTGTCCTTGAAGGACTTTCTGATAGAATTAGCAGTTTGATGTCTCATAAGGACTTTCTGATATAATTAGCAGTTTGCTGTCCTTGAAGGACTTTCTGATAGAATTAGCAGTTTGATGTCTCATAAGGACTTTCTGATATAATTAGCAGTTTGATGTCTCTTAAGGACTTTCTGATATAATTAGCAGTTTGATGTCCCTAAAGGACTTTCTGATATAGTTAGCAGTTTGATGTCCCTTAAGGACATTATGATATAATTAGCAGTTTGATGTCCCTTAAGGATTCTCTGATATAATAAGCAGTTTGATGTCCCTTAAGGACCCCTAATATTGTTTGCAGTCTGATGCTCCTGAAGGGCCCCCGATATAATTTGTTGTGTCTTATATGTCTGTAGGTATCTATAGGGACATTTCCAAAGGACACCTGTCATGATGTTAACCAGTTTGATGTTCCCGGGGAACACTGGAATTAGTGAGAAATTAGACATTTACACACATTATCTCCATCTTCCGCAAGTTCACTGAAATAGATAAGTAACACACAAAACACGAAGTCTACATGGCAAGATGAGGTAAAACTTGTGGATTCATTTCGTGTGAAGATTTAGTCAATTCCTTTCTTAGGAATAAAATTTTGAATTACCAATGATGCAATGCTTGCTTTCTGTAAAAAATAATGATACCTGATTGAACTGGAATTAATTCCAGATAACTTATCACTGTAAACTGAAGTGTTTGTAAAAAGAATAATCGTCATACTTAAGTAGAAATGAATCTCTTCCACAAATTAAACATGCTGAACTACTTTGAACAGCTATTTTATTATTAAGGTTATATAGTTATATGGCTTAAGTAAAATACACTGAAAATGAAAGTACATAGTAAGTGTCATGTACACTGAAAATGAAAGTAGAAATATGACGGGGAAGAGAACATGTGTCAGTAAGTACTGGCTTACCTGTGGGCAATCCTAGACATCAGGCCAAATGTTAGTGTGAGGGATAGAAAATCTCATGCAGTTATTTACATGTATCAGACAAATATTAAAAAAAAAAAAAAAAAAAATAGATATATATATATATCTACCACAATCTTTAATGTTGTAAACACATACATAAAACAATTCAAAACATGGTTAAATTCAACAAAGAAAGTTAAAGAATTTCAATTCCTTTTCTTAGTCAATAAATAAAACACAAAAAGCCTTTAACAAACTTGAGTATTAGTGTTAGTAAGGAGATTGGCCGATGTTACAGAATATACATGTAGCTGCTATTTATCCTTTGACAAGTCTTGTTATCAGCACAGACCTGACAGTGAAACCGACAGCCATCTAATTAGACAGAGTTCAATTCAATAAAAGTCAACAACAGTGGATATCATGCTAATTCCAGCCCTCATCTTTACCACTTCTGAATTCATTGCCACAAAAATGAGTTGTAGGAATCTCCTTTAACAGCTACTAATCAACTGATCCCGCATATTCATTAAGTAACACTTTGGCCACAGCTACTACTACATTGTCCTCTCCCCCGCACTACAATAAAACAGTGTATCACAAATGCTATCAAGCCTGGTTCGCCCAAGAGGCACACTAAAGAAAATGTCGTATGTATTTTTTGGCTGGGGACTCAGAGATGACATTAGATTTAAGTACATACACAGGCATACTGAGGAAATTCACCACAATTTACGCAATGTAGCTCCTTCTGTGTTGTGACATTTAAAAAGTACTCGCCAGTGAAGTAAATCTTAGTGTTGCTGTTCAGTAGCTTACAATTAGTGCTTCATGAATATTCACAACACTATACACATTAATATTTTGTCTAAAATGTCATGTGCTGTTTGATACTTTTGTTGTTTATATAACCATGACAACAGCAAAGTCTCTACCTGACATATTATCTTATTTCAGTACTTACCGTTTTTATTGAATCCGTTTTATCCTGTATTAGACAAATTCTTTCATTTCTGTTTTTTTTTTTTTTTTATGTTGAACTGTCTTTCAGCTTTTTGCTACCATGTAAGAGGCAGTCTTATTTTTTAAAATTTTAATTAACTTGATTGTTCTCATCTAAAGTTGTGGTGACTGAGTGGTACAGTTGTAAGCACAGTCAGCTTTCGCTTCGGTATGCATGGTTTGATTCCCTCGAACAGACATGATAAGGTATGGAGACATCCGCTCACACAACCATGTGGGCTTTCATTTCCTCAGGTACTCCAGTTTCCGACCGCTCAAGTTTAAATGAAGAAAGAAGCAGCACCCTTCTTTATCATAAATGAACTTGACTAGTAGAAAGATTTTCAATGTGTAGGTCAGTCTTTTTTTTTGTGTCTTATCTTGACTTAATATGACAAATCTTACACATTTCACTTTCCATAGATACACAAGTGTTGAATTAAACCTTGAGAAATGTGTCCTTCAACATTAATCCTATTTGTAATGACCTGTGTTTTAAGGACACAATTTTTAGATATACATTATCTTTAAAGGGATATTCCTGGACAAGTTTAAATTTTGTTAAACACTGTTTTATTAAATAATATATTTACCAACATTCTGATACAAGTTGTATGCCTCAATCCATTGCAAAAACCAACCTAAAAGATTTATTTTGAGGAAATTACAAATGACAAAAGTTGCAGCATCACAACATGTTTTCACCTGTACAATGCACTGCAAAACAAATATGGCAACATATTACATACTGTCCTTATATTTCTATCATTGTTCCATACATATCAGCCTCTATTTGTTGTTCATATGCATTGTTTGTTCTAGAGAAATCAACGGGAGAAAATGGGTCTTTTTCCAGTTTACATACAGTGTTGCTGCTGCTTGGATTGGACATTAAGCTTTAGATTCACTTTCAACATAATCACACGATGAAAGTGCTGATATTAAGGCAGTCTGGTTTTGAATTGTCAAGGATATCTCCATCAACTTTGTTTGTCTAGACTACAATAAAACTTTTGATGCTCATAACACTTTGAAAAGTCATTTAAAAAGGTCCATAAACGGTACAGAACAGCTAGAAATAAATTTGTCACTTGTCTGAAATATCCTTTTAAGGACAAACTTTTCTACTGTGACAAAAAGCATTGTTCTTTGAAGTGTTTCAAATGAAATCAACATACAACTCAATGGGGGGATAACTCTTTGATATATATTGGATTAGATTTATCTCTGGTGCAGGATGGTGATCTATGCATGACTACAGACATACATTTATGTAACATGGGTGAACAGATCTTGGTTTTCCAGTATAACCTTACTCTATTTTTAAACCTGTTCTAATCTTTTGCTAATACATATACCATGTCATTAAGGAGAGTTAAATCCATGTGTCCAGTGTCTTTGCAGGAAAAAAAAAAAAAAAACTAGTGAAGCCTGGTGATCTCATGAGATGAAGACTCAAATGACAGACATCTATAGTATTGCATGATGTGTTTGTGACTGAGCTCTATAACATTGTGTTCTGGTTGTTGTAATTGATAATTTCCTCTATCAATACCATGTACCGCCCACTTATAACTTGCAGTAATGTCAAGTTCAACAAGTTACTATATGGACTGAGTAAGACTAGGGATTGTCTATCCATCACAACCCTCCTAATTCCCACCATCTGGGCAGGAAAATATCACACAATTGTCATCTCTCACAGTCAAGGACAAATATACAATACCCAATAGCCCTTCCCCTGTTACCTTGTCTAGTCCCCCCCCCACCCCATCCCTGACTCCCTTCTGATACTGTGAATACATCTGTCCAAAATGTAACCCCTTACAAAAATATTGAATTTTTTCCCCCCAACTATTATCATTTCGCAAAATCAAGGACAGTCATATGCATTTGTTTATCCTTGACTGTGACAGAAGAAAACAGATGAAAAAAATAATTTGGCATCTTCCTGTCCCAGGGGTGGGGATTAGGAGGGTAGGGCTATTGTGTCTATGTGCCCAAATGGCAACTTATTAGGGTACCTGAAACAGAATTTAATGAGGGTACATTTTCTGCAAGGTGGGTACTTTTTATTTATGTATAAATGTATCAGGATACTTTTTAGCAGAAGGGTGATTTTTTGTGCAAGACACCGCGCTAAAAACAGCCATGATGGAGCCGTCTGATGTTTCTGTCTTCCTGATACCACAGCAACACAAAGAACAACAATAAATTTTTGACGTTCCTATATCATTTGCTAAATGCAAAATTTTAACGTAATCAAATGAGATTCTGTCAAAGAAAACCTTAAAAGTTAGATAAAGACTGGCATAAGGACCATATTTCAAAGGGACTAAATTTTTTCTGGAAGTTATTTTGAAATGTATAAAGTTCAAATCAGATACGGTGATGTTACGCAGTAGTCCTTTATTCATAACGTCATATTACTACACATGCAGAGTATGACAATAACAGGAATTACAAAGGTTATAGAGTCTATTGTAACAGTAACTGTAAATATAGCATTTGATCTGCGAGCTCTGACAAGAGAGCTGTGGGATTCCTTTGATTTAAACCACATTTTCTTCCTTTCTAACTAGTTTCATCCCAAATCCTCTTGGCAGTTACACATCTTCTTTACACAACACTTAATTCCATGACATAACAGCCTTAATCGTTAAATCTGAAGTCCTTAATTTATAATCTATCATTATTATTTTGTATAGAGTTGTTGAGCCCCTTTATCCTCAGATGTCTCAGATTAAATAGGAAGTATTTCAATAGCTATCATTTCTTATATTAGGCCCTGTCCTCTCAATCCCAACATGTGCAGCATCCTCAGTTTACCCTGTGTTTAAGTCCACTTGGATGCTCTGGAAAATGCTGTCATATGCTGGATTATGTAACATATACTTTTTTGTATGGGAGGAGAAGACTTAAGCTTTTGTCTTCAATCTCACAGACGACAATTTCATGAATGATCTAAATTCATGTGGTTAGAATCTCTCTAACTACACAGAGCTCACCTCTATAACCCCCTTTACCAGAGCTCACCTCTATAATCCCCTATACCAGAGCTCACCTCTATAACTCCTTATACCAGAGCTCAACTCTATAACAACCCTATACTATGGAGCTCACCTCTATAACCCCCTATACCACAGAGCTTACCTCTATAACCTCCTATACCACAGAACTCACCTCTATAACCCCCTATACCATGAAGCTAACCTCTATAACCCCCTATACCATGGAGCTCACCTCTATAACTCCCTATACCACAGAGCTTACCTCTATAACCCCCCTATACCACAGAGCTTACCTCTATAACCCCCTATACCATGAAGCTAACCTCTATAACCCCCTATACCATGGAGCTCACCTCTATAACCCCCTATACCACAGAGCTTACCTGTATAACCCCCCTATACCATGGATCTCACCTCTATAACCCTCTATACCACAGAGCTCACCTCTATAACCTCCTATACCATGAAGCCTACCTCTATAACCCCCTATACCATGGAGCTCACCTCTATAACCCCCTATATCATGGAGCTCACCTTTATAACTCCCTATACCACAGAGCTTACCTCTATAACCCCCTATACCATGGAGCTCACCTCTATAACCCTCTATACCACAGAGCTTACCTCTATAACTCCCTATACCACAGAGCTCACCTCTATAACTCCCTATATCATGGAGCTCACCTTTATAACTCTCTATACCACAGAGCTTACCTCTATAACCCCCTATACCATTGAGCTCACCACTATAACCCCCTATACCATGGAGCTCACCTCTATAACCCTCTATACCACAGAGCTCACCTCTATAACCTCCTATACCATGGAGCTCACCTCTATAACTCCCTATACCACAGAGCTTACCTCTATAACCCCCTATACCATGGAGCTCACCTCTATAACTCCCTATACCACAGAGCTCACCTCTATAACCTCCTATACCATGGAGCTCACCTCTATAACTCCCTATACCACAGAGCTCACCTCTATAACCTCCTATACCATGGAGCCTACCTCTATAACCCCCTATACCATGGAACTCACCTCTATAACCCCCTATACCACAGAGCTTACCTCTATAACCTCCTATACCATGGAGCCTACCTCTATAACCCCCTATACCATGGAGCTCACCTCTATAACCCCCTATACCATGGAGCTCACCTCTATAACCCCCTATACCACAGAGCTTACCTCTATAACCTCCTATACCATGGAGCCTACCTCTATAACCCCCTATACCATGGAGCTCACCTCTATAACCCCCTATACCATGGAGCCTACCTCTATAACCCCCTATACCATGGAGCTCACCTCTATAACTCCCTATACCACAGAGCTCACCTCTATAACCTCCTATACCATGGAGCCTACCTCTATAACCCCCTATACCATGGAGCTCACCTCTATAACCCCCTATACCATGGAGCTCACCTCTATAACTCCCTATACCACAGAACTTACCTCTGTAACCCCCTATACCATGGAGCTCACCCCTATAACTCCCTATACCACAGAGCCTACCTCTATAACCCCCTATACCATGGAGCTCACCTCTATAACCCCCTATATCAGAGTACTGGGTAAAGGAGTTGGTGAATGGTTTCAGAGGGGAACGTAACATTCCATTTAGTGTGAAGATCAAATTTTATGCTTTTAGAAAATGTCACATGTAGAAGGAGAGAACAGAAATAGATTTTACTTTTCAGATCAAAATCGAATCTGTAAGACCAGAAAGGAATCATCAGAAACTGATATATGAAAACCAAAACAGATAATTCCCTTTTTCCGGAGAAACAGTGAAAGCAACACTTGTTAAGATGTGTAAAACAAACCATAGACAATTCACAAGAATTCAAACTGCCAACCACCAGAACAGATATTAGAGCTTAAAGCTAGGTGAAAAAAAAGAAATAAGAAAACAGAATTGTCTTGTCAGATTTCCTGTAAAAAAGATGAATATAAACAGTAAGCTATAAAAACACATTCTCCTTATGTCTACCTCAGACCTAAATATATCTGAGGTGCTGAGAATTTGACAGTGTGGTAGATGGTAGACTTCCTGAAGCTGTGATTGTGACATACAGAGATGGGAGATTTAAGTTAACACCCCTAAACAGTTGTCAAACAAAATGATCAAATACATAATCTAGAGCAAGTGTGGTTACTAATACATTAGATCAGGAAATGGAAGCATGTGTAGCTATAGACACAATTAACCATGTGACTATAACATGTGTAGTTACAGACACAATTAACCAGGAGACCAGAACATGTGTATCTACAGACACAATTAACCATGTGACTAGAACATGTGTAGCTACAGACACAATTAACCATGTGACTAGAACATGTGTAGTTACAGACACAATTAACCATGTGACTAGAACATGTGTAGCTACAGACACAATTAACCAGGAGACCAGAACATGTGTATCTACAGACACAATTAACCATGTGACTAGAACATGTGTAGCTACAGACACAATTAACCAGGAGACCAGAACATGTGTAGCTACAGACACAATTAACCATGTGACTAGAACATGTGTAGCTACAGACACAATTAACCATGTTACCAGAACATATGTAGCTACAGACACAATTAACCATGTGACTAGAACATGTGTAGCTACAGACACAATTAACCATGTGACTAGAACATGTGTAGCTACAGACACAATTAACCATGTGACTAGAACATGTGTATCTACAGACAAAATTAACCAGGAGACCAGAACATGTGTAGCTACAGACACAATTAACCATGTTACCAGAACATGTGTATCTACAGACACAATTAACCATGTGACTAGAACATGTGTAGCTACAGACACATTTAACCAGGAGACCAGAACATGTGTATCTACAGACACAATTAACCAGGAGACCAGAACATGTGTATCTACAGACACAATTAACCATGTGACTAGAACATGTGTAGCTACAGACACATTTAACCAGGAGACCAGAACATGTGTAGCTACAGACACATTTAACCACAATTAACCATGGAGACCAGAACATTTAACCAGGAGACCAGAACATGTGTAGCTACAGACACATTTAACCAGGAGACCAGAACATATGTAGCTACAGACCAGGAGAGTAGAGCATGTGTATTTACTGACATAATTATCCAGTCAATTCAGGTTACAAAAGAAGTTATGTCACCTTGACTTGGGTAAAGATATTTGACTGCAGGCAGCACCTGATTTATGAGGACTAAAACAAGGTTATAGGCAACCCAACCCCTCGGGGACATATCCTCTCTCGATCAATACAATGTGACTAAGTTGGGCTTGGTGTTAATGTGTCATATCTAGCTGAGGATTTTGCGAGATCGGTTCAAATGGATGAGGCCCCCCCCCCCCCATTGTAATAGTGAAAGGTTCAAAGAGATGATTTTGTTAATTTGTATGCAACTGTGTACAACTTATGTTTCGTAGTTTAATTGACAAGTTGATTTAACATACATGAATTTGGAATTTTGTTCTCTGTAAGTACCAAATTATGTAGAAATAAGATGATGTTCCTCTTTTTTGAGTTATCTCCCCCTGGTGGCCATCTTTTTTTAGAATGCCGAGAAATTCAACACTGCATGAGGTCTTTCCATACTTGATATTTGTATGAAGTTTCATGAAAATTGCCTTGCGAATGAAGTTGTTAGGTGGTATATACTGATTTGAAAGAACATGAACTCTGCTATATTCTGCAAGTCCATTAAATACAGCAGCAGGTATGTTGTTTAGCAACAGAAGGCATGAAACACAAGTCCATTAAATACAGTAGCAGGTATGTTGTTTAGCAACAAAAGGCATGAAACACAAGTCCATTAAATACAGTAGCAGGTATGTTGTTCAGCAACAAAAGGCATGAAACACAAGTCCATTAAATACAGTAGCAGGTATGTTGTTTAGCAACAAAAGGCATGAAACACAAATCCATTAAATACAGTAGCAGGTATGTTGATTAGCAACAAAAGGCATGAAACACTAGTCCATTAAATACAGTAGCAGGTATATTGATTAGCAACAAAAGGCATGAAACACAAGTCCATTAAATACAGTAGCAGGCATATTGTTTAGCAACAGAAGATCCAGTCAAAGTCAAAGAATATCACATGATCAACACCATCATCCCATCTGAGATACAGAGAATATCACATGATCAACACTATCATCCAATCAGAGATACAGAGAATATCACATGATCAACACCATCATCCAATCAGAGATACAGAAAATGTCACATGAGCAATGAACAACACCATCATCCAATCAGAGATACAGAGAATATCACATGATCAACACCATCATCCAATCAGAGATACAGAGAATATCACATGACCAACACCATCATCCAATCAGAGATACAGAGAATATCACATGATCAACACCATCATCCAATCAGAGATACAGAGAATATCACATGACCAACACCATCATCCAATCAGAGATACAGAGAATATCACATGATCAACATCATCCTCCAATCAGAGATACAGAGAATACCACATGACCAACACCATCATCCAATCAGAGATACAAAAAATGTCACATGATCAACACCATCATCCAATCAGAGATACAGAGAATATCATACACCTTCATCCAAAACAGGAAATTGATACAAAATATAAATAAATGTTAATAAGAGCAACAAGATTTTATCTTTCAATTTAGTTTTATTACAATATACATATGCAACATTTATACAACTGAATTTTAGAGCAAAATATACACACATTAAACGATAAGCACACAAAGAAATCATTGACAAAAATCTTATATGTGTTGTTTTGAGAGGCTCATATATAAGTATTTAATTATCTCAAAAGAAATTCTAAATCATAAACTACTTACTATGTTAATGTATTCATTGTTCATTTTGATGCTGTGTATTCATCACAAATTAATAGTGTGAACATAATAAATAAATAAAGACCTTGATTTACACAGATTTTGGTTTTCTTTGACTATAATTTTGTATCAAAATCTATATTCCAAGATAGGATAAATATGGAATTTTCAAAATAAAACTATTTCAGAAGGTACAGATCCATGAGGACTGTGCTGTACATACAGACAGGTAAATATCCATTAATAGTGTATTGTACCTATACATGAAAACTTCCATTTTGACTGATCTGGACCTATACAGGTAAACATCAGTTAGGACCTTGATGTACCTGTACAGGTAAACATTCATTAGGACCTTGATGTACCTGTACAGGTAAACATCAGTTAGAACCTTGATGTACCTGTACAGATAAACATCAGTTAGGACCTTGATGTACCTGTACAGGTAAACATCAGTTAGGACCTTGATGTACCTGTACAGGTAAACATTCATTAGGACCTTGATGTACCTGTACAGGTAAACATCAGTTAGGACCTTGATGTACCTGTACAGATAAACATCAGTTAGGACCTTGATGTACATGTACAGGTAAACATCAGTTAGGACCTTGATGTACCTGTACAGGTAAACATCAATGATGACCTTAATGTACCTGTACAGGTAAACATCAATTAGGACATTGATGTACCTGTACAGGTAAACATCAGTTAGGACCTTGATGTACCTGTACAGATAAACATCAGTTAGGACCTTGATGTACCTGTACAGGTAAACATCAGTTAGGACCTTGATGTACCTATACAGGTAAACATCAGTTAGGACCTTGATGTACCTATACAGGTAAACATCAGTTAGGACCTTGATGTACCTGTACAGATAAACATCAATTAGGACCTTGATGTACCTGTACAGGTAAACATCAATGATGACCTTAATGTACCTGTACAGGTAAACATCAGTTAGGACCTTGATGTACCTGTACAGATAAACATCAGTTAGGACCTTGATGTACCTGTACAGATAAACATCAATTGGGACCTTGATGTACCTGTACAGGTAAACATCAGTTAGGACCTTGATGTACCTGTACAGGTAAACATCAATGATGACCTTAATGTACCTGTACAGGTAAACATTCATTAGGACTGCACTTTACCTGTACAGGTAAACATTCATTAGGACTGCACAGTACCTGTACAGGTAAGTATTCATTAGAACTGCGAAGTTCCTGTAACGGTAAATATTCATAAGGACTTTGCTGTACCTACAGAAAAAATCATTATCTTGGCTATAACACATTATACATTTTTTTATTCCTGGATTTCATAGATTTTTATTCCTGAATAACGTGTCTTAAACTGGCTACAGAATGGCCCTAGGCTTAAATCATATTCCTTGTTACCGAGAAACTGTTCCATCAGCCAAAATTTTACATATGATTGCATGTTTTATCACGATAAGAAAATGTGATTATCTATTTTATTTTCAATTTTGTTTCCATTTTGATAGCCTATAACTGAATGTCACTTTTTTATTGCATGCTCAGTAATCAGTTTTTTGGAAGATGTGTGTTTTTTAAGTCATGCATGCCTCTTCAACATCTATTTCCTGCCTATCACAGCAAAGTACATTATTATCAAAGTAATTGAAAATTGAACAAAACGGTTTAAAAACAAAGTATACGAAAAAATTCCGGTCTAACATTTTTTTTATAATGTGCATTGGTCCTAGCAATTTAGCAATACTTTCGTATCTCTCTTGAACAATCAGTGAAAATTCATTTTAATAGAATTGTCGTTTATACTTTACAACAATATCGTCCTCCTGTATTCTATAATAAAAGTTAGAACAGTGAAAGTTTGGAGCCTACTGGGTAGTTTCCCCCAGAAGATATCATTGCTAGTATCTGATTTCAATCACATTACCGTTTTGGAGTTATTCCCCGAAGCAAAAACCTACAAATTACATGTGAGCTGGCAGAAGGTTACATAAATGTGAACTCTTTCCCATTTGTCCTTGCACCGTTTGATATAAGTTTGGTTGAAATGTCCAAATATATGGTATTCCCTGTAGTAGTGCAACTTAATGTGTTATAAATTTGTTTTGTTCTAAACAATATCACACAGTTAAGATATTGAAAATCTCATGATATTTGGTTTCAATCATTCGTAAAGTCGGAATCGGTTTCCGTGATATTGAGACAAGCAGTGTTGTAAAGTGTTTGCATGTGATATTGTAGGATTGCCTGGGCCCCAGTTGGAATACATGTCCTGTTCGGAGGTAGAGAGTAGTATGATTGATAGTTTAAGGCCTCGTGTAACAAGCTTTACAGACACCGCTACGTTCCATACATGCACGTCCCAATTCTGTTAAAAGTGTGACAGATCTTTTCCTTTAACAGGTTAGGCAGACAAGTTTATATGAACTGTGTTCTCTATAAGTTTTCCAGACAGATTCATGAACTGTCCGTGTCCCAATACATGTACGACTGTCATCGACAAAACCATCATAGATTCTGATGTACATTCACATTCAAGGAAAATTGATATTGATAGACCAACAAAATGTCACCTTCCTAAAAAGTATAAAAGTCAGGAAACGGGAACTAGACAATGTCTGTAAGACATGAAAGTCTCCTTCCAATACATATCAGTATAATCATTTACAGAAGCTTTGACCTCCTGACCCCATTCTTTTGACTGATAACCATCTTGATACACTATGGTGTATAACTTAATGTCATGTTACTATGGGGAAAATATGAACCAAAACTTTTTTCACAAGATGTCACTTTGACCAAGACTGCAATAGGACAGGTACAGACATGCATGGCAAGTATGACATGCTTCCTATCTCCAACCACAACCAAAAACCTGTATCTTCTGAAACATGTCACCAATGGTATTGAAAGCTTCTTGTCAAAATTTTTTTTAAATTGAATTACCAAATGTCTTTCTGTGGGCCTTTGGATTATCTGTGTTAGCTCTTTCCATATTTAATTTAAGTTTTGCTGTCCTTTATTTTGAGTATGATGATTTTCTGAGCACATGGATGGTAGTGCCTGCTTTGATTTAAGCCCCTGTGGTGCTAGTGATATCAGTATGTTCTTCATGTAACGGTTACATTCTATTGAAATGAGCAGAAACTTGTTAATATAGGAACAACTGTTACTGCTCAGTATGATAATGCTATTTAAGTACAAGTGTTAACCTGTATGTTCATCAAGTAACTGGTGTGTATGCATGTTACCACTCATGTTTCATAGCGTACATGTACTTACATGTATATTTCTCTATATATTATTTCTTGTTTCCTTAAGTTTTTTCACCAATTACCCAGAAATCACAAGCTGAACCCAAGCTTACCATTTTGGTGTTCATGTCAAACAACCACAGGGGCATGACACAATGTTTCTGAGGGATGACGGCTGGTATGGTAAACAACATCACAGAATACAATAGCCTATTATACGATTTAGTCTATTGTATCGTAGTTCTGTTTTCCTTAAAGGTAATTAATTTGTGAAAACTTTGTTACTGATCTTTTTAAAAATTGAAAAGTATTTGGTGGAATACCTGTGCCTTTTCTGAGAATGGTGCATCTCTGTGTGATGTTTTGTTGTTCTTTACTGTTCATAGAACACCATACAAACTCTCATTCCCCTTGTATAAACAATCCATACAAAAACCCGTCTATTTCTGGTCATCTGACTGATCATCAACAAATGATTGCCCTTAATGTGATTAATGAAGTCAAATATATGTATCATGATTCCTTTTTTATTTTTGTTAAACACACATCATTCCTACTTGTGACCACACCAAACTACTTGTGACCACACCAAACTGGCAAGGAAATGTTTCATGACATCTTAAGGTATCACAAAGAGGAAAAGGCGTGGCATGTTTACCCTGATGTCATGTCAAGGAGCACAGGAGCACTTTTTGTGACAATTCTTCATGACACAAGGACAGACATGTGACATTTCTTCATGATATGAAGACAGAAATGTGACATTTCTTCATGACACGAGGACAGACGTGACAATTCTTCATGACACGAGGACAGACATGTGACATTTCTTCATGACACGAGGACAGAAATGTGACAATTCTTCATGACATGAGGACAGACATGTGACAATTCTTCAAGACACGAGGACAGAAATGTGACATTTCTTCATGACACGAGGACAGAAATGTGACAATTCTTCAAAACATGAGAACAGACATGTTACAATTCTTCATGACATGAGGACAGAAATGTGACAATTCTTCAAAACATGAGGACAGACATGTGACAATTCTTCATGACATGAGGACAGAAATGTGACAATTCTTCATGACATGAGGACAGACATGTGACAATTCTTCAAGACATGAGGACAGAAATGTGACAATTCTTCATGACACGAGGACAGAAATGTGACAATTCTTCAAAACATGAGGACAGACATGTTACAATTCTTCATGACACAAGGACAGAAATGTGACAATTCTTCAAAACATGAGGACAGACATGTTACAATTCTTCATGACATGGGACAGAAATGTGACAATTCTTCATAAAACATGTTAATTTTTATGTAATAGGACAGAAATGTGACAATTCTTCATGAAACGAGGACAGAAATGTGACAATTCTTCAAGACATGAGGACAGAAATGTGACAATTCTTCATGACATGAGGACAGACATGTGACATTTCTTCATGACATGAGGACAGACATGTGACATTTCTTCATGACACGAGGACAGAAATGTGACATTTCTTCATGACACGAGGACAGACATGTGACAATTCTTCAAGGAATGAGGACAGAAATGTGACAATTCTTCATGACATGAGGACAGACATGTTACAATTCTTTATGACATGAGGACAGAAATACAGAAGTATGTGGGTAAACTTTCCTTCAGATTGTAATACTGTAGAAATATTCAGTATGGGTTTAAGGAAAATTGTTCATAAAACTAATCTTTATGTAATATTACAGATATTCACAACATAAATATGTTTTGGGTGAAACACCCTAGCCATGTTTTGTGTTATATTAAAAACATTTTCAGTATAAGATGTTTTAGGGTGAAACACCCCAGCTATGTGTTGTGTTATACTAAAACCATTTTCAGTATAAGATGTTTTAGGGTGAAACACCCCAGCTATGTGTTGTGTTATACTAAAAACATTTTCAGCATAAGATGTTTTAGGGTGAAACACCCCAGCTATGTGTTGTGTTATATCAAAAACATTCTCAGCATAAGATGTTTTAGGGTGAAACACCCCAGCTATGTGTTGTGTTATACTAAAAACATTCTCAGTATAAGATGTTTTCGGATGAGACAACCAAGCTATGTGTTGTGTTATATTAAAATCATTTGCAATATAAGATATAAAATATTTTAGGGAGAAACACCACAGCTATATGTTGTGTTATACTAAAAACATTCTCAGCATAAGATGATTTAGGATGAAACACTCAAGATTTCTGTGGTCAATATATTCTCTACATGGTGTTGCTACTACCAATGCTACACACAAGTCACATTGAATGGTAAAAGAGATCTGTATATATCTATTGTGTCTATAATGAAGAGTACTGCTCTATTAACTACTCAGCGTTGCGCCCCGATGTCCTGCCGGCCATTCGTCAGTGGGTGGGGCTTTGTCCATTATTCTGTGAAGCCTTCTATCTTGCCCTGTTAGCAGTTTTTTTTGTGGCTAGTGAATGAAGCAAATCCTTTATTTCTCGCCACAAGTATCAAAATAACGAAAGTGTTCCACGTGATCAGACAGAGAAACATCATCAATCAATCGTTGATTTCCACATCTACGCTAACCTGGTCAAGCAGTAAAACTGCGCGAAATTCTACGTAAATGTTCTATTTTCAAAAAGCATGATTTTCCAATCAAAGTACAAATGTAATTATCACCTCATTTAAATGTTAAAACCCTTATCCTGCTTCTTCCTATTGGCAATTGAATTCCTATTGAACGGCTCTGAATATGAAAATAAGCCTAACCTAGAGTGGTGATAATCTAACAGGCATCTGTTGTTACTGTGAGACAGAGATGTCTGTCATTAATGTGAGACAGAGATATCTGCTGTTACTGTGAGACAAATACATCTGTTGTTACTGTGAGACAGATACGTCTGTTGTTACTGTGAGTAAGAGTTGTCTATTGTAAATGTGAGTTAGAGAGGTCTGTTGTTACTGTGAGTTAGAGACTTCTGTTGTTACTGTGAGTACGAGAGGTCTGTCATTACTGTGATTTAGAGACATCTGTTGTTACTGTGAGTTAGAGAGGTCTGTTGTTACTGTGAGTTAGAGATGTCTGTTGTTACTGTGAGTTAGAGATGTCTGTTGTTACTGTGAGTTAGAGATGTCTGTTGTTAATGTGAGTTAGAGAGGTCTGTTGTTACTGTGAGTTAGAGATGTCTGTTGTTACTGTGATTTAGTGACTTCTGTTGTTACTGTGAGTTAGAGACATCTGTTGTTACTGTGAGTTAGAGAGGTCTGTTGTTACTATGAGTTAGAGACTTCTGTTGTTACTGTGAGTTGGAGATGTCTGTTGTTACTGTGAGTTAGAGACTTCTGTTGTTACTGTGAGTTAGAGACTTCTGTTGTTACTGTGAGTTAGAGATGTCTGTTGTTACTGTGATTTAGTGACTTCTGTTGTTACTGTGAGTTAGAGACATCTGTTGTTACTGTGAGTTAGAGAGGTCTGTTGTTACTGTGAGTTAGATACATCTGTTGTTACTGTGAGCTAGAGATGTCTGTTGTTACTGTGAGTTAGAGACATCTGTTGTTACTGTGAGTTAGAGATGTCTGTTGTTACTGTGAGACAGACGTCTGTTGTTACTGTGAGTTAGCGATGTCTGTTGTTACTGTGAGTTACAGACATCTGTTGTTACTGTGAGCTAGAGACATCTGTTGTTACTGTGAGTTAGCGATGTCTGTTGTTACTGTGAGTTACAGACATCTGTTGTTACTGTGAGCTAGAGACATCTGTTGTTACTGTGAGTTAGAGACATCTGTTGTTACTGTGAGTTAGAGACTTCTGTTGTTACTGTGAGTTAGAGATGTCTGTTGTTAATGTGAGTTAGAGAGGTCTGTCATTTCTGTGAGTTAGAGACATCTGTTGTTACTGTGAATTAGAGATGTCTGTTGTTACTGTGAGACAGAGACGTCTGTTGTTACTGTGAGTTAGAGAGGTCTCTTGTTAATGTGAGTTAGAGATGTCTGTTGTTAATGTGAGTTAGAGAGGTCTGTCATTTCTGTGAGTTAGAGACATCTGTTGTTACTGTGAGTTAGAGATATCTGTTGTTACTATGAGTTAGAGAAATCTGTTGTTACTGTGAGTTAGAGAGGTCTGTTGTTACTGTGAGTTAGAGACATCTGTTGTTACTGTGAGTTAGAGAGGTCTGTCATTACTGTGAGTTAGAGACATCTGTTGTTACTGTGAGTTAGAGAGGTCTGTTGTTACTGTGAGTTAGAGACATCTGTTGTAACTGTGAGTTAGAGACATCTGTTGTTACTGTGAGTTAGAGAGGTCTGTTGTTACTGTGAGTTAGAGACATCTGTTGTAACTGTGAGTTAGAGAGGTCTGTCATTACTTTGAGTAAGAGTTGTCTGTCTTAATTTCTACCTAGAGCCCTTTGTCACAATTACAAGTTCAAGACTTTGGTCGTCACTAAGAGTTTAACACCTCTCTTTCACTAAAATAAATACTTCCTATTCAACATCTTTCATACTGAGTACATACCCATCACAATCCCAGAGGCTAAAACCTTGATTAGGTCTGCTGTAAAACTCTACTCCTGTAGACATTCATCATAAAGGATTTTACATTAATGTCACATGAAAATTTAAAGTCTTTGTACTGAAATGAAGTCAATATATCTACAGGTAATAAACAATGAGAACCTAAGCCAATCATCCTGTCTCTTATAGAACCATCTCTACAGAACAGGTTAATTACTCCTGTTTACACTGAAATTCAGTTTTTATGCATTTAGAATTCTTCTTAGTGTTGCACATTGTTTTAAGAATTCTGATACCAGTCTCTGGTACTTGAAGAATTAACACAGTAGTCTTGAATGTTCATCAATCTGATACCAGTCTAGTATATGTTTAGAATCTTAATGCCAGTATCTTGCATGTGTATAATTCTCACACCAGTCTAGTTGATGTTTAGAATCTTAATGCCAGTCTCTTGCATGTGTATAATTCTCACACCAGTCTAGTTTATGTTTAGAATCTTAATGCCAGTATCTTGTATGTGTATAATTCTCACACCAGTCTAGTTTATGTTTAGAATCTTAATGCCAGTATCTTGTATGTGTATAATTCTCACACCAGTCTAGTTGATGTTTAGAATCTTGATACCAGTCTCTTGTATGTATAGAATTATAATGTAAGTCTTGCATATATCTTGAAATATGTTTTGAATTCTGCTGCCCGTATTTTGTATGTTTTGAATTCTGCTGCCCATATTTTGCATGTCTTGAATTCTGTTGCCTGTATTTTGCATGTCTTGAATTCTGCTGCCTGTATTTTGCATGTCTTGAATTCTGTTGCCCGTATCTTGCATGTCTTGAATTCTGTTGCCCGTATCTTGCATGTCTTGAATTCTGTTGCCCGTATTTTGCATGTTTTGAATTCTGTTGCCCATATTTTGCATGTCTTGAATTCTGCTGCCCGTATTTTGTATGTCTTGAATTCTGCTGCCTGTATTTTGCATGTCTTGAATTCTGTTGCCCGTATTTTGTATTTGTTGAATTCTGTTGCCTGTATTTTGCATGTTTTGAATTCTGCTGCCTGTATTTTGCATGTCTTGAATTCTGTTGCCTGTATTTTGCATGTTTTGAATTCTGCTGCCTGTAAATCCTATGTTTTGAATTCTGCTGCCTGTAAATCCTATGTTTTGAATTCTGCTGCCTGTAATTTGCATGTCTTGAATTCTGTTGCCTGTATTTTGCATGTTTTGAATTCTGCTGCCTGTAAATCCTATGTTTTGAATTCTGCTGCCTGTAATTTGCATGTCTTGAATTCTGTTGCCTGTATTTTGCATGTTTTGAATTCTGCTGCCTGTAAATCCTATGTTTTGAATTCTGCTGCCTGTAATTTGCATGTCTTGAATTCTGTTGCCTGTATTTTGCATGTTTTGAATTCTGCTGCCTGTAAATCCTATGTTTTGAATTCTGCTGCCTGTAAATCCTATGTTTTGAATTCTGCTGCCTGTATTTTGCATGTCTTGAATTCTGTTGCCTGTATTTTGCATGTCTTGAATTCTGTTGCCTGTATTTTGCATGTTTTGAATTCTGCTGCCTGTAAATCCTATGTTTTGAATTCTGCTGCCTGTAATTTGCATGTCTTGAATTCTGTTGCCTGTATTTTGCATGTTTTGAATTCTGCTGCCTGTAAATCCTATGTTTTGAATTCTGCTGCCTGTAATTTGCATGTCTTGAATTCTGTTGCCTGTATTTTGCATGTTTTGAATTCTGCTGCCTGTAAATCCTATGTTTTGAATTCTGCTGCCTGTAATTTGCATGTCTTGAATTCTGTTGCCTGTATTTTGCATGTTTTGAATTCTGCTGCCTGTAAATCCTATGTTTTGAATTCTGCTGCCTGTAAATCCTATGTTTTGAATTCTGCTGCCTGTATTTTGCATGTCTTGAATTCTGTTGCCTGTATTTTGCATGTCTTGAATTCTGCTGCCTGTATTTTGCATGTCTTGAATTCTGTTGCCCGTATTTTGTATTTGTTGAATTCTGTTGCCTGTATTTTGCATGTTTTGAATTCTGCTGCCTGTATTTTGCATGTCTTGAATTCTGTTGCCTGTATTTTGCATGTTTTGAATTCTGCTGCCTGTAAATCCTATGTTTTGAATTCTGCTGCCTGTAAATCCTATGTTTTGAATTCTGCTGCCTGTAATTTGCATGTCTTGAATTCTGTTGCCTGTATTTTGCATGTTTTGAATTCTGCTGCCTGTAAATCCTATGTTTTGAATTCTGCTGCCTGTAATTTGCATGTCTTGAATTCTGTTGCCTGTATTTTGCATGTTTTGAATTCTGCTGCCTGTAAATCCTATGTTTTGAATTCTGCTGCCTGTAAATCCTATGTTTTGAATTCTGCTGCCTGTATTTTGCATGTCTTGAATTCTGTTGCCTGTATTTTGCATGTTTTGAATTCTGCTGCCTGTAAATCCTATGTTTTGAATTCTGCTGCCTGTAAATCCTATGTTTTGAATTCTGCTGCCTGTAATTTGCATGTCTTGAATTCTGTTGCCTGTATTTTGCATGTTTTGAATTCTGCTGCCTGTAAATCCTATGTTTTGAATTCTGCTGCCTGTAAATCCTATGTTTTGAATTCTGCTGCCTGTAATTTGCATGTCTTGAATTCTGTTGCCTGTATTTTGTCTCTGTATGTGTTTAAAAGTTGGCCAACTGTCTCTGTGTTTTGAAGGTAGATAAACATCTCTGTATGTTTCTAGAAGTTAGCTTTCTCTGTGTTCAGAAGGTACATAAACATCTCTGTATGTTTCTAGAAGTTAGCTTTCTCTGTGTTCAGAAGGTACATAAACATCTCTGTATGTTTCTAGAAGTTAGCTTTCTCTGTGTTCAGAAGGTACATAAACATCTCTGTATGTTTCTAGAAGTTAGCTGTCTCTGTGTTTAGAAGGTACATAAACATCTCTGTATGTTTCTAGACGTTAGCTGTCTCTGTGTGTCCTATGAATGATATTGTCAGCAGTTGTCTTTGAAGAGAAGCAGCTAACACAGAATCATATGGCTAGTTACCTTGTTCAACAGACTACAATACGCTCCTCCAGACATCTCAACGTAGATATTATTGATAGACAATATAAATCCATAGACACGCTTTTGTCAACTTTGTTTCTATTTTAGTCACATAGGTCAAAAGGAGAATTGTTTGTAAATAGATAGTGCTGTAAATATCTTCCCTTATTAAACCATCAGAATCTATTTCACTGTATCTTCTCCTTATACAACAATGAATCTTTATCATAAAAACAGCTCTAAGCAGGAAACATTTGGATTAAGTATTCTGTTTTGCCCTCAGATACCATCATCCATGGCCTTGAAGATAAATTATTTAAGATGGCAAAATGGGATTCAAGATCATTATACTAGCTTTCTAGAATATTATTGTTTGACATGAAACAATCAAATTTTTGATGAATATTGAGTCAGAATCTGATCAGCTGATATTATGCAATATTTTTAAGGTAAACAATAAGATACTTGTAATACACATTAATGAGAGAAGCTGTTTCTGCGACAGTTTAAAGTGATCTTACCCACAGCCCTGTCATCAGTTATCCGTAAGGCTGCATCAAGTTCTCCATAAAAACTAGATCTTAATGTCTGCTTGTCTGAATAGTGTGACACAATGTTAGCACTTTAAGACCTATTACTCTAGCCAGACAATGTAGGTAATCACCCTTACTTTTCTTATCTCAGTCTTAGTCTCCTAAATCTTCGTCCGATATGAAACCAGAAAGAGGTTGTTAAGACATGATTGGTCTCCAATCTCATGCATAGAACTAAGATGTTGTCAGATGTGACCTTTGACCCTTAAACTTTGTCTACCTTTGACCCTTACACTTTGTCCACCTTAACCTGAACCATCAATATCACTACTATTTTTTTATCCTAAAACAGCTGATATCAGAACAATGTGTATCAAAATGGTTTTTCTTAAACACCACTCAACAGGTCCTAGGATTGATGACCTTGAACTTGAGGATGATACCACAGTTGCACGTTAGTTTAGAGGCAAGAAAAATTAAATGGTATACAGATTTATATAATACACACTCATCACCTTAAAAGAAAATACAGAACTGCAAGTAAGTTTCCTGTCACAGATTGGACATTTAATTGTGATATAACAGTTTATAGTGATTAAAACAAAGTCTTTTAATTACAGTATGTTTTGTACGAGATAGATTTTTCGTATCAAGAAAACAACCAATGAAATTCGGGGAAACATATGAGCCATTCACCCTGACAGGTCAAGCATATAAAACTACAATAGTTTGTGGTTACTGGTAAAAAAAAAAAGTTTTAAAATTAACAATTTATTTAAAAAGACTGCTTCAATTGATTCTTGTTACAAAGTTATTGTCAAATAAATCCAAGACCATAATTTTGTTCAAGTACTTAAAATTTTAAAGTTTAAAGGTTTTTTGAAGGCAATTATTAAACTCCATTGGCTGTTTTTAATTTTGATAGAATATATATAGAATATGAAACAATAAGATTTATACTGAAAATAATTATTTTTTATGAAACAGAAAAAGTTTTACAGTAAGAAACAAATACAGTGTGAAATCTACATAAAACAAAGGTGGAGACAAAAAAACATATTAAAATCTCGATTCTCAGAGATCTGTAGATTTAAGACACAACATATCTTATATTCTAATGTTAACACCGATCAATGAAATCAGTGTTGTAGATACATACACATATGATGAAATAATAAACCAAAGTTTAAAAAGAAAAAATGTCTCCCACAACAATATGACAATATGTAAATATTTGTGGGGATGTCAGCAGCTTCATAAGAACTACATGGTTGTGGTGCTTTGCCCATTGATCTAGAGTTTATAGTCAGCACAGTTGTTGGAGGAAACACTGTATCCATTGTAATATGGCTTGTAGACTTCATTGTAAATTCCAGCAATTTGAACAAACATAACGAGAACAGAATGTAATGCAGCGATATTACCTTGGACATCAGAGATCATATTTGCCACAGCTTTAACAATAAGCATTAAAAAATAAAAAAGAAGAAAAAAGATGTATGAGTGTACAGACATCAGAAATAAAATACAAAATGAAAAGTTTCTACTATATAATCAGCATTCGTAAAAACCAATAATGTTTCAAGTTTCCATCAATGTAGGGTCAAAATAATATGGCAATTGCTTATAAAATCTGTACAAAAAAGAATTTTTCAGCGAGACAGTGAAAAATAATTCCAGAATTTGACTAGCTAAATATTTGTCTTTTTTTAAAAGGAACTTGGACGTTACTGGTTTAGTAATGCTGAAACTACCAATACATTTCTTGTTCACCTCATATACCAAAGTAGATTGTCTCCCTTTGATTTCATGTATAGAGGCATCAAGAGTATAATTTCTTAAAACTTAAATGAATTTTCTTTAATATTATTATGTCATTACACCATTGCTATATAACCTACATGCATATATAGGTAGTAAAAGTAGAAACTGATCTCATGATCATATCTCAATGAATATCATTTCAATATGTCAAAAATTATTTTAACTTTAAGTCATACAGGCTTTTTATACCGATACATATCAAGATATCAAGATATATTTAAATGTTAAACAATAAAATTGAAAAGTCAAGATTACTTCAAAAGTTAAAACATTAAAAGGTAATGAAGTTATTCCAGCTGGTCGTGTAGTGCTTGTAAAAACTTATCACCGAAACCCTCTTACCATGTCCATCACAAAGTTAAGCCATAACTTACATTCTAAAAAAGCTTTCCTGATTTTTTTAAAAGGAGGCATGCATTTAAATGAAAGAAAATGCTTGGCTGAAGTCTAAAGAACTGGGTGGAATTCCAGGTTATGTAGAGGCCGGACAGAAATGGTGATGAACAACTTGACAACATCAAAATAAGTGTAACACTGACAACAGTTCTACACATACCGATCTCTTTTATGTTTTTTACTCTTCTTTTTCCTCTGTCTTCTCTCTGGGGAACTACTGTCTTCCCTGTAAGAAAGAACATCATCAAATCACACAAAGTTTAGGAAGAAAAATACAACCAAACATGGTATAGAATCAAGCTCCAATATTTACCACATGAAAAATTACTACCAGGGTTTTTTTTCTCTAGCAATAACCTTGTGCCTAGTAAAAAGTCGACCAATATTTATCAATGTTGTCATTTCATTACCTTTAAACATGAAGTAGCAGGTCTGAATTGGTTTTCTTGTTTGGGAAATGGACGACAAATAAAATATCAGTTTGCAGTCCAGTTTAATTTGTTTGGGAAAAAGAGGACAGACAAACAGAATATGTGTTGGCAGTCCTGTCTAATCTGTTTGGGAAATAGAGGGCAAATCTGTTTGAGTAATAGAGGACAGATGAAGAGAAAACTTGTTGGCAGTCCTGTCTAATCTGTTTGGGAAATAGAGGGCAAATTTGTTAGGGGAAAAAAAGGACAGACAAACAGAATATTTGTTGGCAGTCCTGTCTAATCTGTTTGGGAAATAGAGGGCAAATCTGTTTGAGTAATAGAGGACAGATGAAGAGAAAACTTGTTGGCAGTCCTGTCTAATCTGTTTGGGAAATAGAGGACCAACAAAATATCTGTGGGAAGTCCAGATTAATTGGTTTGGGAAATAGAAGACAGACAAACAGAATCCTAGAGTGGTCTTGTACACAAAACAAATGCTTGGGAGTTTTTTTTTACCATACAGTGGTAAACCAACTTTCAACAGAACAATTTTTGTATCCTTGGGAGTTTTTTTACCATACAGTGGTAAACCAACTTTCAACAGAACAGTTTTTGTATCCTTGGGTGTTTTTTTACCATAAAGTGGTAAACCAACTTTCAACAGAACAGTTTTTGTATCCTTGGGTGTTTTTTTACCATACAGTGGTAAACCAACTTTCAACAGAACAATTTTTGTATCCTTGGGTGTTTTTTTACCATACAGTGGTAAACCAACTTTCAACAGAACAGTTTTTGTATCCTTGGGTTTTTTTTTACCATAAAGTGGTAAACCAATTTTCAACAGAGCAATTTTTGTCTCCTTGGGTGTTTTTTTACCATACAGTGGTAAACCAACTTTCAACAGAACAATGTTTGTATCCTTTGGTGTTTTTTTACCATACAGTGGTAAACCAACTTTCAACAGAACAGTTTTTGTATCCTTGGGTGTTTTTTCAGTATCAGGAGGTACAGCCTCCCAGACAATGCTTCTTGGCACATTGAAGCTTACAAGTACAAACTACCAGTATCATGCCATCTCTTTTAAAAACAATGGTAAAACTGACTTCTTCAATGTACTTTACTTTCCTATCTCCATTCCCAAAAGAGTTCCTTGTTCTTTTAATCTGATTGGATGTCTACATAGAATCCAATGCTATAATTGACTTAAAAAATGTATTAAATGTGCCCACCTTCTTCATCACTAACAATGCCTATTGAACAGGTCTATAACTTGTAATACAATTTGTAGTACAATAAGATTTATCATGATAGCATCAGTAATAGAACAGAATACAAACTTGAAACACAATCATATTTTTGGTAAAACTACAATGAATATTGGTGGGTAATTAGATGTGTTGGTATTTCAACATAACTGCAACAGATATGGGTGGGCTTATTACTGGTCATGGGCCTACCTAAAGAATACTTAATGAGAGTTCAAGGTCAAGGTGAAAGGTTACATCATACCTTGATTTTGATTTCTTTTTCCGCTTCGGAGGTGGAGAGAGTGATCGTTCTGATGAACTGGAATCCCGTACTATACTGTAGAATCAAAAAAAAAATTGTTATTAGAACCAAAATAACACTTCTTTCACAATGTCAAAACATTTTTTTAAAAGTAATTTTCTCAATCAACAAATGTATCTGATTACATACATATATGTGTCTAACAGTAGTACCCAATCCCATTACAAGGTTTATCAATAGATTCTCTTCAGAAAACACCTGTGATAGAATGAACAAAAACTACAACTGGTTTTAAGAACAGAAATAACCTCAGTTCTCATTTCACATACCAGGATTAAACTGACCTGTTCTAAAAAGTTAATTACTAAGGGTCTTCATCGAAAAAAGTAGTATAGACGTACATTTTGGCAATATAAGTTAAATCTTAAAACATTATCTTCAATTGTTTTCTTGAAGTATATTAGCAGATATTCCAGCTAGCAGCTGGGCAAATTGATGTCCTTAGATTCTACAGATCCTTGTTGTTGAAGGGATTTATCAAACAAATATGAAGACCTGCATCCACCAGCGGACAACATGTGATGTTGCAGCATCTTGACCTTTGGCCTTTATTTACTTTGATGATTAACATTTATTTGACCTTAAAAACCTTTAATAAACTCCCTAAAGCTCATCTGTATCTGCTTTGACACATTTTAAGACCATTATGGCAATTGGAATAAGTAGTTACAATATTTGCTAAATTCATTGCACCAGATGACATTGAACGGAGGCCAAGATATTAAAATCTTAGCAAATTAAGAGACTTTAATCTGAGAAACAAACAGGCATAATGACTCTTAGCCTTACAATGTTTGAGAAGAAGTGGAAATCAAGAATATGTAACATATATGAAGATGTATAAGTTTGAACTTCTGGATCAGGCAAACTTAGAAAAAAAGACCATTAGCTGTCTTGATATATCTTTGACTAACAATCTGAAGTGTACGAAAGCATATTGACTTCATCAAGAGGCAAGTCAGAGTTCCAATTTCCCCTGTAAAAATTTGAAATAACTTTCCTTTTAGATTCACAAAAGAAAAAACAAGAATATGTCTAGTAAAATATACAAATGTATCTGCTATTATTATTGCTATATAAATAGAAGGAATGGTGACTTAGCATTTGAACTATGAAATACAACCTCCTTCATAGTTTTCTCAAACTTGGTGGTTGTATCAACTTTTATCAAAATCCCAATAGAAAACTACTCATGGCAACTGAAGGAAAAAACAAACATTTTGGAAAACAGCTTCATAATGTCATTACTAAATATGCATCCATGAAAAGATACAAAATTCAACAATGCCCCTGACCTTGACCTTTGCCTCAATGACCACGAAATTTAGTCAGCTGACCCCTTGTTTATTCTGACCAACTTTGCTTCATAATATCATCACAAAAATATGCATCTGTGAAAAATATAAAAAACTTGACCTTCATCTTTGCCAGAGTGACCTTGAGGTTTAGTTAATTCACTCCTTATTAATTCAAATCAACTGCTTCATAATGCTATAAAAATATGCAACAGTGTAAAAATACTAAATCTGACCTTGACCTCTGATCCAGTGACCTTGACTTTGGATCAGTTGATTCCTTGTTAAATTCAGACCAACTCTGCTTCGCAATTTCATAATAAATGAAGCAATACAGATATGTTTGGCATCCCATTACACGCCTATATACTGAATTTAGTCAAAAACGGATAATATCTAAATTCTGACCAATCAAAGGCCAGGATTATGTTGCTGTGTTGCCATAATAATTGTTTCTGAAAAACCTAGCAAATCCTACTATAGATTTTTATTAACATAGTTATACCTTTCGGCTACAGTCAAATAATAGAATCTGTTGGATAATCAACGAGTAATGGAGATTTATACTAAAACCTTTATACAGTTACCAGTTATGTGGAAAATAAATTTTCGGGGACCAAAGTTGTATGCATATCTATATATGGCCCTTTACATTGTTAACAGTTCATCAGTTTCTGGGAGAGTTGTCCAGACAATATTTAAGGATGACAGACATCCAGAGAGGCCAGGTGATTACAGTACACCCTTCTAACTTGCTGTGGGGGTTGGGGGTGGGGGGGGGGGTTTCCCCGGGTACACCGGTTTCCTCCCACACTAAGACCCCTCCCACGCTTCCATCTGAGCCAACAAAAGAGTGAATAATTTAAGTTGGAAAAACTTTGTAATTGTTGTAAAATAAAGATTATGTATTTATTTTATTTATTTATCACTGGAGTGATGAATTTAACAATTAACATTCTATGTTACCCTTCCACCCCACACCATATGGAATAGCATGTACGCCAAAATAAAATAAATATTCTTCATTTATCACTGGTATCTGGACAGTGGTCAGAACATACACAGCCATGTTACCTCACAGTCATTGTTTATTTTGAAACAGGCCAGGCCACATTGAAAACCTCTCCTGGAATAGCAGTCTTGCATCCTCATAAAGGTAATAGGCATGCACACAATATCTATTAAGGAACATCCTAGGAAATGATTTTCTGTCTAATGTCTGGAGCATAATGCAATTTAGAAAACCTTAAATTCAGAAGTAACCAAAACCACATTTACAAAATTAAATGTGATTGTATATCTCTTTTATATATGTACAGGAGCATTCTGGTAAAATCCAGCTTTATATGCACTCTCTATCACTATTGTGACCTTGTTTGACAACAGTGGCATGTTCTGTCATGATGACTGTAGTGTTAATCAAGATACATTTAGTTGTCTGCAGTGTTTGTAGGAGTTAAGTTGATGACAGTGTTTGTATGAGACATTGAGTTGATGACAGTGTTTGTATGAGACACTGAGTTAAGTTAATGACAGTGTTTGTATGAGACACTGAGTTGAGTTGATGACAGTGTTTGTATGAGACACTGAGTTGAGTTGATGACAGTGTTTGTATGAGACACTGAGTTAAGTTGATGACAGTGTTTGTATGAGACACTGAGTTGATGACAGTGTTTGTATGAGACACTGAGTTGATGACAGTGTTTGTATGAGACACTGAGTTGATGACAGTGTTTGTATGAGACATTGAGTTGATGACAGTGTTTGTATGAGACACTGAGTTAAGTTGATGACAGTGTTTGTATGAGACATTGAGTTGATGACAGTGTTTGTATGAGACACTGAGTTGATTGATGACAGTGTTTGTACGAGACATTGAGTTGATGACAGTGTTTGTATGAGACACTGAGTTAAGTTGATGACAGTGTTTGTATGAGACATTGAGTTAAGTTGATGACGGTGTTTGTATGAGACATTGAGTTGATGACAGTGTTTGTATGAGACACTGAGTTAAGTTGATGACAGTGTTTGTATGAGACACTGAGTTAAGTTGATGACAGTGTTTGTATGAGACACTGAGTTAAGTTGATGACAGTGTTTGTATGAGACATTGAGTTGATGACAGTGTTTGTATGAGACATTGTTTGATGACAGTGTGTATGAGACACTGAGTTAAGTTGATGACAGTGTTTGTATGAGACATTGAGTTGAGTTGATGACAGTGTTTGTATGAGACATTGAGTTGATGACAGTGTTTGTATGAGACACTGAGTTAAGTTGATGACAGTGTTTGTATGAGACACTGAGTTAAGTTGATGACAATGTTTGTATGAGACACTGAGTTGAGTTGATGACAGTGTTTGTATGAGACACTGAGTTGAGTTGATGACAGTGTTTGTATGAGACATTGAGTTGAGTTGATGACAGTGTTTGTATGAGACATTGAGTTGATGACGGTGTTTGTATGAGACATTGAGTTGAGTTGATGACGGTGTTTGTATGAGACATTGAGTTGATGACAGTGTTTGTATGAGACATTGAGTTCATGACAATGTTTGTATGAGACATTGAGTTGAGTTGATGACGGTGTTTGTATGAGACACTGAGTTAAGTTGATGACAGTGTTTGTATGAGACATTGAGTTGATGACAGTGTTTGTATGAGACATTGAGTTGATGACAGTGTTTGTATGAGACACTGAGTTAAGTTGATGACAGTGTTTGTATGAGACATTGAGTTGATGATGACAGTGTTTGTATGAGACACTGAGTTAAGTTGATGACAGTGTTTGTATGAGACACTGAGTTGAGTTGATGACAGTGTTTGTATGAGACACTGAGTTAAGTTGATGACAGTGTTTGTATGAGACATTGAGTTGAGTTGATGACAGTGTTTGTATGAGACACTGAGTTAAGTTGATGACAGTGTTTGTATGAGACATTGAGTTGATGACAGTGTTTGTATGAGACACTGAGTTGAGTTGATGACAGTGTTTGTATGAGACATTGAGTTGATGACAGTGTTTGTATGAGACACTGAGTTAAGTTGATGACAGTGTTTGTATGAGACATTGAGTTGATGACAGTGTTTGTATGAGACATTGAGTTGATGACAGTGTTTGTATGAGACACTGAGTTAAGTTGATGACAGTGTTTGTATGAGACATTGAGTTGATGACAGTGTTTGTATGAGACATTGAGTTGATGACAGTGTTTGTATGAGACATTGAGTTGATGACAGTGTTTGTATGAGACATTGAGTTAAGTTGATGACAGTGTTTGTATGAGACATTGAGTTCATGACAATGTTTGTATGAGACACTGAGTTGAGTTGATGACAGTGTTTGTATGAGACACTGAGTTAAGTTGATGACAGTGTTTGTATGAGACACTGAGTTGAGTTGATGACAGTGTTTGTATGAGACACTGAGTTGATGACAGTGTTTGTATGAGACACTGAGTTGATGACAGTGTTTGTATGAGACACTGAGTTGATGACAGTGTTTGTATGAGACACTGAGTTGAGTTGATGACAGTGTTTGTATGAGACACTGAGTTGATGACAGTGTTTGTATGAGACATTGAGTTGATGACAGTGTTTGTATGAGACATTGAGTTGATGACAGTGTTTGTATGAGACATTGAGTTGATGACAGTGTTTGTATGAGACACTGAGTTAAGTTGATGACAGTGTTTGTATGAGACACTGAGTTAAGTTGATGACAGTGTTTGTATGAGACATTGAGTTGATGACAGTGTTTGTATGAGACACTGAGTTGAGTTGATGACAGTGTTTGTATGAGATACTGAGTTAAGTTGATGACAGTGTTTGTATGAGACACTGAGTTGATGACAGTGTTTGTATGAGACACTGAGTTAAGTTGATGACAGTGTTTGTATGAGACACTGAGTTAAGTTGATGACAGTGTTTGTATGAGACATTGAGTTGATGACAGTGTTTGTATGAGACACTGAGTTGAGTTGATGACAGTGTTTGTATGAGACACTGAGTTAAGTTGATGACAGTGTTTGTATGAGACACTGAGTTAAGTTGATGACAGTGTTTGTATGAGACACTGAGTTAAGTTGATGACAGTGTTTGTATGAGACACTGAGTTAAGTTGATGACAGTGTTTGTATGAGACACTGAGTTAAGTTGATGACAGTGTTTGTATGAGACACTGAGTTGATGACAGTGTTTGTATGAGACACTGAGTTAAGTTGATGACAGTGTTTGTATGAGACACTGAGTTGATGACAGTGTTTGTATGAGACAAGACATTGAGTTGATTGATGACAGTGTTTGTACGAGACATTGAGTTGATGACAGTGTTTGTATGAGACACTGAGTTGAGTTGATGACAGTGTTTGTATGAGACATTGAGTTGATGACAGTGTTTGTATGAGACATTGAGTTGAGTTGATGATGGTGTTTGTATGAGACATTGAGTTGATGACAGTGTTTGTATGAGACACTGAGTTGATTGATGACAGTGTTTGTACGAGATATTGAGTTGATGACAGTGTTTGTATGAGACACTGAGTTGATGACAGTGTTTGTAGGAGTTAAGTTGATGACAGTGTTTGTATGAGACATTGAGTTGATGACAGTGTTTGTATGAGACACTGAGTTAAGTTGATGACAGTGTTTGTATGAGACACTGAGTTGAGTTGATGATGGTGTTTGTATGAGACATTGAGTTGATGACAGTGTTTGTATGAGACACTGAGTTGATGACAGTGTTTGTATGAGATACTGAGTTGATGACAGTGTTTGTATGAGACACTGAGTTGATGACAGTGTTTGTATGAGACACTGAGTTGATGACAGTGTTTGTATGAGACACTGAGTTGATTGATGACAGTGTTTGTATGAGATGAGTTGATGATGACAGTGTTTGTATGAGACACTGAGTTGAGTTGATGACAGTGTTTGTATGAGACACTGAGTTGAGTTGATGACAGTGTTTGTATGAGACATTGAGTTGATGACAGTGTTTGTATGAGACACTGAGTTAAGTTGATGACAGTGTTTGTATGAGACACTGAGTTAAGTTGATGACAGTGTTTGTATGAGACACTGAGTTGAGTTGATGACAGTGAAACACTAACTTATTGATGACACAGCAATCTTTATCTTCAAATTCAATCAAATACTTCATTAAAGTTACCAAAGCTATTTATACATGTGTCGATGTTCTAGCTAGCCATCATCACCACTGTTATTTAATTTGTATAAAAAGTCTCACGTTCACCATTACTACATTCACACTACTCTCTAAACCTGGCAGGTTTTCTCTGAGGAAATCTAGCCATGTCTGTTGAGATATTTCTCTGAAATATTTTTTTTTCTTTTGAAACCGATTCATTGGGTTGGATATTCGTCGAAAAAGAAAAGATCTGATTCAGCTTTTGGACTCTTTGTATTCACAAGGAAATGCAGCTAAAAAAGAAAATTCTTTTTATGATGGATTTGGTCCCCTAACAGAATTACCACATCAGATAAAATAAATGGGTATTTTAATCATTGCAAACAGTGTAAATTTATGGTGCTACCTTAAAGGGGTGTGCTCATTAATCTAACATATAAGATCAATTTTCCTTTGAATTTGTGATAAGAATATGCAGCATGTGTGACATGCACTGCTCGCAGTTATTAAATAGAACCTAGACAGAGCTGGTTGTGGCCGTTTCAGAGCTAGACAGTTGATTTTGACCTTATTAATCTTCCTCATGTGCTCATTATGCCACCAACCCTATAAAACAAATTTGATTATTGTTCCCAAATTAACACTACATATATTTCTTATTGAGGAAAAGAACTGTCTGTTGACAACTTCTGGTAAATCAACAGTTAGTAGTGTCACCTCAGACTAGACAAACTGTGGTACAACGGACCTAAACTGTCCCTCAGCTGATCAAACAGCAGTTTGTGGTGTCACCTCAGACTAGACAAACTGTGGTACAACGGACCTAAACTGTCCCTCAGCTGATCAAACAGCAGTTTGTGGTGTCACCTCAGACTAGACAAACTGTGGTACAACGGACCTAAACTGTCCCTCAGCTGATCAAACAGCAGTTTGTGGTGTCACCTCAGACTAGACAAACTGTGGTACAACGGACCTAAACTGTCCCTCAGCTAATCAAACAGCAATTTGTGGTGTCACCTCAGACTAGACAAACTGTGGTACAACGGACCTAAACTGTCCCTCAGTTGATCAAACAGCAGTTTGTGGTGTCACCTCAGACTAGACAAACTGTGATACAACAGACCTAAACTGTCCCTCAGCTGATCAAACAGCAGTTTGTGGTGTCACCTCAGACTAGACAAACTGTGGTACTACAGACCTAAACTGTCCCTCAGTTGATCAAACAGCAGTTTGTGGTGTCACCTCAGACTAGACAAACTGTGATACAACAGACCTAAACTGTCCCTCAGCTGATCAAACAGCAGTTTGTGGTGTCACCTCAGACTAGACAAACTGTGGTACTACAGACCTAAACTGTCCCTCAGTTGATCAAACAGCAGTTTGTGGTGTCACCTCAGACTAGACAAACTGTGGTACAATGTACCTAAACTGTCCCTCAGCTGATCAAACAGCAGTTTGTGGTGTCACCTCAGACTAGACAAACTGTGGTACAATGTACCTAAACTGTCCCTCAGCTGATCAAACAGCAATTTGTGGTGTCACCTCAGACTAGACAAACTGTGATACAACAGACCTAAACTGTCCCTCAGTTGATCAAACAGCAGTTTGTGGTGTCACCTCAGACTAGACAAACTGTGGTACAATGTACCTAAACTGTCCCTCAGCTGATCAAACAGCAGTTTGTGGTGTCACCTCAGACTAGACAAACTGTGGTACAATGTACCTAAACTGTCCCTCAGCTGATCAAACAGCAATTTGTGGTGTCACCTCAGACTAGACAAACTGTGATACAACAGACCTAAACTGTCCCTCAGCTGATCAAACAGCAGTTTGTGGTGTCACCTCAGACTAGACAAACTGTGGTACAACGAACCTAAACTGTCCCTCAGCTGATCAAACAGCAGTTTGTGGTGTCACCTCAGACTAGACAAACTGTGGTACAATGTACCTAAACTATCCCTCAGCTGATCAAACAGCAGTTTGTGGTGTCATCTCAGATTAGACACACTGTGGTACAACAGCCCTCAACTGTCCCTCAGCTGATCTAACAGCAGTTTGTGGTGTCACCTCAGACTAAACAAAGGGACTTGTTTTGCAAAGAAGGATTTAAAACTAATTCTGTTACTTTCCATTTTGAACTATATCCTTCTGGCCCCAGTGGCTGAGAGCCAGTGTTAAAACAAAGTTGAATCACCTTTACCACCAAATGATGCTCCACACCAAATTTGGAAAAGGTTTAATCATTCCAATAGAAGACCAATTTTAAAGAATTTGCTAAATTTCCTCTTTTGGTCCCTGCTCCTCAAGCTTGATTCCAATTTTAAAGAATTTGCTAAATTTCCTCTTTTGGTCCCTGCCCCTCAAGCTTGATTCCAATTTTAAAGAATTTGCTAAATTTCCTCTTTTGGTCCCTGCCCCTCAAGCTTGATTCCAATTTTAAAGAATTTGCTAAATTTCCTCTTTTGGTCCCTGCCCCTCAAGCTTGATTCCAATTTTAAAGAATTTGCTAAATTTCCTCTTTTGGTCCCTGCCCCTCAAGCTTGATTTCCTTCCTGAAGCTGCTTCTGACCATTTTTTGCTGACACAATTGCAGTGGATTTTGGAGCTGGTATTTTTATAAGCACATAGCTGGTTTTGCCAGTTTTTCTGAAAGGATGATTTACCATTGGCATTTACAATATCAGAGTATATATATATATATTTGCTGCAATCTATTGTATGAAATGAGTAGAAACTTGTTTACTGAATATCTACAAATAGCGTGAAAGTGTTTGGAAGGGTAATGGAAAATACAGCTGTATCTATTTGATTTCTTGTATTTCATTGTCAGCATAAACAACCACACAAAAACCGGCTAATTTCTGATCATTTGTCGACTTCAAAAAATAAAAAATCTAGTAAGTCATCTACTTATAATCATGATCCAATTTTTGATACCTAATATTGGTTGAATATACTCATTTTGTTTTCCAATTCATACCAAACAAGCGAGTCGCACAAACGTGTTTCACTAGGTCTATATGTATTACTAAGGAAAAAGGCATTTACACAGTGACACCTCAAGACCTGATGATGATCTGGAAGCACTTTTCTGCGATGTCTCTAGATGTCTTGACAGCAGAAAGAGTTGAGAATCCTTTTAAGGAAGTCAGGAGTCGAACATGATGTTCCCTTCTGTATTTGAAGGGAAACAATAATTTTGCGACAGATTACATTCTACACGAGAGAGACAAAATCATTAAAGTCAGTACCCAATGCTTCTGTATTAGATCGCAGCATTCATCCATAAGCTCCAATATCTAAAAATATTTTTTATAAAATTTGAGTAATTGGTTGCCATGGAGATCAATATACCAATTTTGATGAAATATAAATATCATTTTTCCCCCCAGATTTACAAATATTTTAGGCCCGTTTCATTTCTTATTGTCATGAGGAATTCTTTTGGGGCATTTTCGTTCCACTTTCAAATATCATTTTCTGTTAGATCCATGTTTGTACTAAATATCACAGAGTTCCGAGTGATTAAGAATTACTCAAGTCATACCATACTTGCTGTTTATAGTGATAGTTAGCTGTTTTTGACTTCAAAATGTTAATATACAATTTAAGTGATAAGGGGACTCTTTCGTAGGGAGATCTTGTCTATCCATGAGAAAATTCTATTAGATTTAAGCCAATAACTTAGCTGTTGGTTGATTTTAAGTGTGAATGTAACCCTCAAATGGAAATTCAAGATATTTTGTAGAAACAGATTTCTACAGAAAGAGAGAAAAAGTTTGGGAAGATGAAGTTTTTTGTTGTGGTGTGTGAAATATTCTCGTTTAGTAACAGTAACCTTGACTTTTAACCTCTATACCTGGAAAGCAATATGAAACAAGAATTTTAAGCAAGGAAGCGATGTGTGAAAGTACCAACTGTCAGGAAGCTCTTAATGAAGTTTGATGGTTAAACAGAACTAAAACCATCACACACACTCTGGTTCACATTAGCCATGAACGACAGCAACGATCCTTATACACTACCTTTTCAAGCTTCACAAACAATGAAGGTATCAAGTTTTAGACCAACTGATGGGTTCACGGATTAATTCTAAATTTTCCTTACCTGTACTTTTTTTGGGCCATGGCCAATGCCTTGGCTGCGTCTTCCTTAGCCTTGCGATCAGGATCAAATGAGGACCCATCCACATAATGCTCACTGATGCCAAATGCCTCTTTGAGCCGAGCATTTTTCTGTTGTGTAGCCTCTGCAATCTGATGACTTTCCTTTGCTCTGTAAAATATAAAATCAGACAATTATAACAAAATGACATCATTCATAAATAAAATACAAAAATAACTTGTTAGATTGTAATGAAGAGAGTAAACTTTTTCTTTATTTATTGAGTGTATCCATGACGTAAAATTATTGCAGTAGAAAAATATACTTTCCATATGCCAAACAGATATTCTTGCATCGTATCTAAATATAGAAACGTATACCAGTAACAAACGTAGATGTCTCATAAGAAAGAATTACTATGAGCCATTGATAAACCCAAAGGTATCGGGAAATCTATCACATCTCACAATGAAAATTAACATGTGGTCAAATGGCAACAATTTCCAAATATTGTTGCGTCCAAATTAACATCATTAAGTAAAATACTACTTGATCTGTTTCCGAGATACTTTTAGAACAACAGATGAGAGAGTTTAAAGTGCTAAACAAGCCAACAAAAAAAATCTTTCCGAAAATAATTCAATCAGCTTGTAAGAATTTTGGGAATTTACAAAATCAGGTATTTTTGTTGCAGCACTTAATTTCGTTGATATATCTTACTCTAAAATTCATTTGTACTATAGCTGAAACTTGTTGTCTCCAAATCGCTTGTGTCGAAATTCTGTTAAAGTCAAATTTTCAAGTCCTGTTTTTATCCTATTTATTTGTAATTCTAGTTCAATGACTCAAATTTCATTCAGTCAAAATTTCAGTCAAGATTTTTCGGTGCCTTCAATGGTAAAGCAAGGGAGAAGTCATTTGTTGTCTCGAAATTAATTTTTTCGTCATAACATTGACATGTCTGCTGACGAAATTGGTCAATACATAAACAGAGTAGAAAGTCACCTGTGTATAACACATGGCTAATTATGGTATACCAGTCCATTGTACACACAACACTTGGTCTCTTGCGAATAATTACTACGTTTTTTATCCAATCAAAAGGTTGCTTCTTAATTAGTGTTGCACGCTTAAAAATGAAACCGTGAAACCATTACAGACTTTTTGACGATGTCTGATCCTCACAATTCCGGGACGGAGGACGTGAGTGCAAATGTAGTTGATTGGTGATGTTGTTACATGTTTTGTTGTTTGGTTAAATAAACAACTTCGGGAGAAAGCAAATTCGTTTCTTTCTGTTTATTTACTGCCATTTCAAATAACAGATTAAATTACGCTGTTTGTACCATGGTGTACCTTGCTATCATAGCCTGTACTTTGTTCAACCATAATCAACATCAGGAAACTGATATCCTCAACCTTATTTGAATAATTTGTATGAATTGAAATTCAGATAAGTCGAAATATTTTTCACTGTCCCTTGAATTTCAAGATTACAAGTTTCAATCTTATTTAGTTCATATCCATTTTTATCATTTCGTGGACATATAAATTCATGGTTATTAAGTTAACACAAATTCAATGAAAATAAAAACAAAAATGAACGGTTTTACAGCACTAACTTTACAATTATAGATTTGTTTGTTTAAAAAAAAATGAAAAAATATGTCAATGTATGTGTAAAATAGGATGATTTTTGCTCGAAATTCTGAAAATTCCTTACGATGTCAATGGAAATAAAGAATTTTTTTGAGTATCAGTGTTTTATTATTTATTTACATGTGAAATTATCCCACGCGTGAAAATCACAAAGAATGATTACTATTCATGGCTGGTGATTGACTATCAATATCATACCGTTCCAAACATATATACTTCGTAGAATTCGTAACAATGTTCCGTGCAAGCAGTTTTTAGTAATCAATGTCCCTTTTATATTCAAACAGTGACAAGATTTAATCAACCAATGGTAGTTCAAGTATATAAAATAGTGTTTCCCTTTAATTACAAGGCAAATAAGATAGACCGGAGTGCAATAAATTTGATGGATAACTAGGTAATGCTGAGGTCAATGGGAGGTTATCATACAATTCTATTATAAAATGATGTCAGGAATGAAAATTATTACCATTGCAATTGAAGATATGACAAATTTGTTACTTTCTAGTCCATGTTAAATTATCCAAAATATATATGTATACAAACTGTCTCTCCCAGAGTTGTCAAACAGGTTTGTTTATCACATCACTCATAAGAACCTAACACACTAGATAAATATTAGATTCATATAGCAGATCTTGTACCTAACACACTAGCTATGCATCTGTCTCATATAGCAGATCTTATACAGAACACACCAGCTATACATCTGTCTCATATAGCAGATCTTATACAGAACACACTAGCTATACATCTGTCTCATATAGCAGATCTTTTACCTAACACACCAGCTATACATCCGTCTCATATAGCAGATCTTATACAGAGCACACTAGCTATACATCTGTCTCATATAGCAGATCTTATACAGAACACACCAGCTATACATCTGTCTCATATAGCAGATCTTATACAGAACACACCAGCTATACATCTGTCTCATATAGCAGATCTTATACAGAACACACTAGCTATACATCTGTCTCATATAGCAGATCTTTTACCTAACACACCAGCTATACATCCGTCTCATATAGCAGATCTTATACAGAGCACACCAGCTATACATCTGTCTCATATAGCAGATCTTATACAGAACACACCAGCTATACATCTGTCTCATATAGCAGATCTTATACAGAACACACTAGCTATACATATGTCTCATATAGCAGATCTTTTACCTAACACACTAGCTATACATCTGTCTCATATAGCAGATCTTATACAGAACACACCAGCTATACATCTGTCTCATATAGCAGATCTTATACAGAACACACCAGCTATACATCTGTCTCATATAGCAGATCTTATACAGAACACACTAACTATACATCTGTCTCATATAGCAGATCTTATACAGAACACACTAACTATACATCTGTCTCATATAGCAGATCTTATACAGAACACACCAGCTATACATCTGTCTCATATAGCAGATCTTATACAGAACACACCAGCTATACATCTGTCTCACATAGCAGATCTTATACAGAACACACCAGCTATACATCTGTCTCATATAGAAGATCTTATACAGAACACACTAGCTATACATCTGTCTCATATAGCAGATCTTATACAGAGCACACCAGCTATACATCTGTCTCATATAGAAGATCTTATACAGAACACACCAGCTATACATCTGTCTCATATAGAAGATCTTATACAGAACACACCAGCTATACATCTGTCTCATATAGAAGATCTTATACAGAGCACACTAGCTGGAATCTTACACCCCTGACACTGATTGTATACAATGTATGACTTGTGGAATCTTACATCGATGTCACAGATTGTATACAATGTATGACTGGTGGAATCTTACATCGATGTCACAGATTGTATACAATGTATGACTGGTGGAATCTTACATCGATGTCACAGATTGTATACAATGTATGACTGGTGGAATCTTACATCGATGTCACAGATTGTATACAATGTATGACTGGTGGAATCTTACACCTCTGTCACAGATTGTATACAATGTATGACTGGTGGAATCTTACACCCCTGACACAGATTGTATACAATGTATGACTGGTGGAATCTTACATCGATGTCACAGATTGTATACAATGTATGACTGGTGGAATCTTACATCGATGTCACAGATTGTATACAATGTATGGCTGGTGGAATCTTACACCTCTGTCACAGATTGTATACAATGTATGACTTGTGGAATCTTACATCGATGTCACAGATTGTATACAATGCATGGCTGGTGGAATCTTACACCCCTGACACAGATTGTATACAATGTATGACTTGTGGAATCTTACATCGATGTCACAGATTGTATACAATGTATGGCTGGTGGAATCTTACATCGATGTCACAGATTGTATACAATGTATGGCTGGTGGAATCTTACATCGATGTCACAGATTGTATACAATGTATGGCTGGTGGAATCTTACACCTCTGTCACAGATTGTATACAATGTATGGCTGGTGGAATCTTACACCTCTGTCACAGATTGTATACAATGTATGGCTGGTGGAATCTTACATCGATGTCACAGATTGTATACAATGTATGACTGGTGGAATCTTACACCTCTGTCACAGATTGTATACAATGTATGGCTGGTGGAATCTTACACCTCTGTCACAGATTGTATACAATGTATGGCTGGTGGAATCTTACACCCCTGACACAGATTGTATACAATGTATGGCTGGTGGAATCTTACACCCCTGACACAGATTGTATACAATGTATGACTGGTGGAATCTTACACCCCTGACACAGATTGTATACAATGTATGACTGGTGGAATCTTACACCCCTGACACAGATTGTATACAATGTATGACTGGTGGAATCCTACATTGCTGTCACAGATTGTATACAATGCATGGCTGGTGGAACCTTACATCCATAATCTGAATCTTATACAGTCTATAAGTACAAAACACTGGTGAAGTACACAACACTTGTGAAGTGTAGTACAGCATCAGTACCACAACAGGAATTGTCTGTATAGTTATTTATGCATGAACCAGTGATCAATGCTATATCAATCTTTCTAGCTAGGCCGGAAGATCATCACATAAATTCATTTGTCTACTTATAATCCATCAAAAAAACGTTGGAAAGCTCTGTCACCCTTCATGGATAATTCATAATGATTAATGCTACAATTCCTGCCAAATTGAATTTCATAAGCTAATGATATTATTGGTTAGAACTTATTGTCTTCTATAGGATTAAACTGTGACACAGATTGTGTGTAACAAACGAAGGTCCAAAACAAGAGACTATTTCTGTGTCAGAGATTGTGTGTAGGAGGGAAGGGTCCAAACCAACAAACTAGCAATCTATTTCTGTTAAAGTGATCGTGTTTAGAAGGTGAGTCTCCAAACCTACAAGTGAACAATGAATTTCTGTGTAAGAAGTCATGTGCAGGTGGCAGGGCCAGAGCAGATAGACCAACAATGTATTTCTGTGTAAGAAGTCATGTGCAGGTGGCAGGGTCAAAGCAGATAAACCAACAATGTATTTCTGTGTAAGAGGTCATGTGCAGGTGGCAGGGTCAAAGCAGATAAACCAACAATGTATTTCTGTGTAAGAAGTCATGTGCAGGTGGCAGGGTCAAAGCAGATAAACCAACAATGTATTTCTGTGTAAGAAGTCATGTGCAGGTGGCAGGGTCAAAGCAGATAAACCAACAATGTATTTCTGTGTAAGAGGTCATGTGCAGGTGGCAGGGTCAAAGCAGATAAACCAACAATGTATTTCTGTGTAAGAGGTCATGTGCAGGTGGCAGGGTCAAAGTAGATAAACCAACAAGGTATTTCTGTGTAAGAAGTCATGTGCAGGTGGCAGGGTCAAAGCAGATAAACCAACAATGTATTTCTGTGTAAGAAGTCATGTGCAGGTGGCAGGGTCAAAGTAGATAAACCAACAAGGTATTTCTGTGTAAGAAGTCATGTGCAGGTGGCAAGGTCAAAGCAGATAAACCAACAATGTATTTCTGTGTAAGAAGTCATGTGCAGGTGGCAGGGTCAAAGCAGATAAACCAACAATGTATTTCTGTGTAAGAAGTCATGTGCAGGTGGCAGGGTCAAAGCAGATAAACCAACAATGTATTTCTGTGTAAGAAGTCATGTGCAGGTGGCAGGGTCAAAGCAGATAAACCAACAATGTATTTCTGTGTAAGAAGTCATGTGCAGGTGGCAGGGTCAAAGCAGATAAACCAACAATGTATTTCTGTGTAAAAGATTGTGTGTTGAGGGTGGATTTATGTTAAAGATTGTGTGTTGAGGGTGGATTTATGTTAAAGATTGTGTGTAGAGGGTGGATTTATGTTAAAGATTGTGTGTAGAGGGTGGATTTATGTTAAAGATTGTGTGTTGAGGGTGGAGTTATGTTAAAGATTGTGTGTTGAGGGTGGAGTTATGTTAAAGATTGTGTGTTGAGGGTGGATTTATGTTAAAGATTGTGTGTTGAGGGTGGAGTTATGTTAAAGATTGTGTGTTGAGGGTGGATTTATGTTAAAGATTGTGTGTTGAGGGTGGAGTTATGTTAAAGATTGTGTGTTGAGGGTGGATTTATGTTAAAGATTGTGTGTTGAGGGTGGAGTTATGTGTGTTGAAAGATTGTGTGTTGAGGGTGGATTTATGTTAAAGATTGTGTGTTGAGGGTGGAGTTATGTTAAAGATTGTGTGTTGAGGGTGGATTTATGTTAAAGATTGTGTGTTGAGGGTGGATTTATGTTAAAGATTGTGTGTAGAGGGTGGATTTATGTTAAAGATTGTGTGTAGAGGGTGGATTTATGTTAAAGTGTGTAGAGGGTGGATTTATGTTAAAGATTGTGTGTAGAGGGTGGATTTATGTTAAAGATTGTGTGTTGAGGGTGGATTTATGTTAAAGATTGTGTGTTGAGGGTGGAGTTATGTTAAAGATTGTGTGTTGAGGGTGAAGATCCAAACAAATACAGCAACAATGTATTTATTTCTGTATCAAGAGACTTAGTGTAGGAGGTGAGGATCTAAACCAAACAACTGATGTATTGCTGTATCAGAGATGCATCCAAACCAACAGACGTTCACTGTTTGTATTTTCTTTTCCATCCCAGTTACCAATCATGATCAGGGAAGATTCTTTATTTGTCAGGGCCCTCTCCCAAGATGGTTGGTAAGGAATACAATAGGATAGGCCATGATGTTTTTTGTGTCTCACTGACTTTAAGTGTTTGGACCTTGTCAGAGTCATACAATGACAGAATTTGTATACGAACAAGGTGAACAGATGTTGAGGCTGACTCTGGGTAATAAATTCTCTGACATACTTGACTTGTGTATGGTAAAACAGACAACCAAACAGAAACATAATAAACATTGGGTATGTGACTGCACTGCGGAGGCAACAACAGTAAAATTCACTAGTAGGGAAGATATTTTCAAATTTCTTCTCTATTAGAAAACTTGCAGGGGGAAAGGTGGGGGATTTATATTACATTTAAATGAGGGAGTAGAAGCATTAATGAAAGAATCTGTTACAAAGAAAAAAAAAATTAATTTCTGTTAACAGATAAAATTCAAATGAAAAAAGATGGATGGCAATCTTACTGGATCTGATTGCCCGACATGACAAGACAATGGATCTGATTCTCTGACATGACAAGACAATTAATTGACCAAGACTTAAAGGAATGGTTAGCCTGTTACAATTTTGACTGTGTTGAGGTCGTTCTGCAGCATGTTAGGGTTAAGCCACACAGTTAGATGCCACTTTGAAATATACCCAAATCCTACATATCAGTTATGATGACAGTTGTGAACACCAGTATCCTTACATATACAGTTGGATAGTAAAGTTTCATGTTAAATGTTATGTTATTATTAAAGACTGAGTTCATTTATTCATAACATATTATAAATATGATATAAACGTACAGAGCCTACTTCTAAATGCCAAATGATATCAAATTTTCAGGAATACAATCGTGAGCGGCAATATTATGTTGTAACTGATGACAGCGATGGGACGCCTCTAGATCAAACTAGATGTTACAGTCAGATGATGGTGACCTTTGACCTATATATATGATGCAAGTTTATACATTACAAACTTTACACAGGAGAATAATTCTACAGAACTTAGGCATACCTAACAAAAATATTCCTGTTCATGTCCTACAGTAAAATGATATATATCTATACGTCGTAATCATATATTTTCACGATCCCAGGACAATAAACACAAGTATGAATACCAAAACTGATACACTATCACTATATAAGCTTAACAGCAAGTCCAAACAGTACAAACGAATATCTGAACAAGATATTTAGTCTTTTTTCCCCAAGTTTTGGTTGATTAATTGTCTGTTAAACGATGAAATGATCTAAACTTTTGTAACGAGACTCAGGAAGAACCTCCACAAGTCTAAGTAACTATTTTGACTCCCTCACCAATCCACAAGCTTATAAATAACCTTTACTTATCATTTTTGCTGTTCAACTGATCAAAATGTCGATAAGGTCATGATGAGGTCATGTAACGCACGAGTCATGGTCAATATCTAAAGATCATATATGAAAAACTACTAAACAATGTGGTTTTTAACTGATTAGTTCTCCATGTTTCCAGGAATAGAGATCTACAAGCTGCGAGTCCTGATAGAACCATCTGACACACGCAATGTTAGAGATTTTCTCTAGACACAAGAGGATTGAAGATATACTGCAGAATGAGATCGCTCACATCAACCAATACCTGCTCCGAACAGTGTGCCAAAACCTTCTACTCCCTCATTACCTATAGTCTGCTAGCATGCATACTTTATATTTCTTACAAAAGATCGGCAAAGACAGCTTTATTGATAATGTTCTGGAAATGAAACTCGTCCAGCATCAGATACAGCCTTGTAATCTCGGTGAATTAGGAAACGCTTGTAACCACACATCACTCACTGTTACAGTGTACTGCACGCTTCAAGTTCCCACTGTAGATTTTATTTGCCGAGTTAGGTAAATAGCATTTTGAAAATTATTTAACTGTAAAGTAATTAAGACCAATTTAACAATTTCCATAATCCAATAATGTCGTTATTGCTTCTGACAATGTACTATAATGGTACAGAGTACGATCTGATTTCATTAACACTTTAACCGTAACGTTTCTGGAACATATTCATGCATTGATCAATAAGTAAAAATACTTCTGGTAACTGACCAGATAGATTTAGAAAATGTGTTAGAATAACTATCAAAACATCACACAATATCCTTTTAATTTTTCATATTTTATGTAGCGCTGTTGTTTCTTAGTAAAAGATGAAAACAACCGAATTGTAATTTATCAGAGTAGAAAAACACCATACTTATAACAGTTTAACAATACATGTAAAACTGCACCATTTTGTCTAAAATTCTGATAAAATATTCCTTTGATTTAGTAACCAAGTTTTTTCAATCCTGAGAGCTAGCAAAGTATAGAAACATATGGTATCATAATATAATTGGTGTTCCAGTGGTTTTAAATTCAGTGGAGTTTTTCAGTCTGACATAAAGCTGTGAAGTAAACGTACGTAGAGAAAACTGGAATTTCAATAATCACATTCTGAACTTGTGATGACTTTGACGAAAATTACATGCATACAAAAAAAAAGTGTTAAGACCATATTTTCAAAGAAAAATCACATAATTAGGAATGTTAATGGTGATCTGAGTTGAATGAGACAAACATTTCACCTTAATGGTGATCTGAGTTGAATGAGACAAACATTTCACCTTAATGGTGATCTGAGTTGAATGAGACTAGCATGTAAACACAATGGAAAAACAGTGCTGTAAATTCTTTCATTAGCAACATTGTCATAGATGTATTTCCCACTCAGATTTTTCATTAGTAACAAGGGCCGTCAGAGATGGGTTATGCTCCCCATTTGGGACAAAATTCAGGTATGAAAAATAACAAACAGCAATAAGAGTGTTACGATTCTTATACACTGCCCTGCTACTCACTGAGATCTATCTTCCTAGGAAGTTTTATGTTAATACCTCTTACAGTTTTAGTGTAATGCTCCAGACAAAATTTAAGTATGAAAAATAACAAAGGGCAATAACTGCTTAATAATGTGAAAGAAAGTGGTGGTTCTGGTGCACTGCACTTCTCCTTGTTGAGATCTATCTACCTTTGATGTGTTCAGTTGATACCACATACAATTTAAGTGTAATGCTCCAGACAAAATTTGGTATGAAAAATAACAAAGGGCAATAACTCCTAAATTATGAAAAACAGAGTAATGATTCTGGTTCACTGTACATCTCCTTGTTGAGATCTATCTACCTTTTAAGTGTTATGCTGTTACCTCTTTGGTATAGTTTTTGTGTTATGAACCCAACAAAATTATGACAGACGGATGGACATACAAACAAAGCGGTGACTATATGGTCTCCCGTTGGGGAGCATAAAATGATGACCACGGTAAACCATGGCTGTAAGTCGATCATGATTGTATTTTGCCAGCAGGCATCAGACGGTAGGAACAACTTCCGAATAAGAAAGTCTGATAGGTCTTTTCTTTAGCTGTTGTCATTGCCTCTATATCGGTACTACATATTGTTTCAGACTTGTAATAACTTTAGACTTAATTTTCAGTTGAATTCTCTTACATTATACCTTCCCTGAACACATTAGTTCCGAGATTTTCTTACAAATTGTGGAATTTATTTTGTAGGCAATCCAGATGTCGCCTCTCTGTACTTTAAATGTACTGTATGACCTTTAGCTGCCACTTCGGTTTTAGAGAAAATGGCACATTGATTATCCCAGGATCATTTGTTAAAGGATAACGGAAAAGAAATTATCCAAGTGAAAAGAGGGGGGGTCGCTCTTCAAGTACTATTTGAAATGGGCCATTGGGGAGATAGCTAAATTCCTTGAAAAATCCCAATGGTATCAATATAGAACACTTTAACTACTTATAGAATAGGTTATAAAATTCCAACAGCAGAAGTACCTCCATTGGGGAAATCTTCGTTGTGGAAATCTATAGAGGTTATACTTTTACGCAAGAATAACTTATATGTGTACAGCATGGTTAGAGGACACTGCTAAACACCAGCAACACTGGGCTTCACACCACCAATACACTGTGTACTCCCCATGGAAACAAAGAACCACTTCTCCACATTAGAATTAGCACTATCTCCAAAGAAACAAGCATCCTCCCACAATAAGTACAACAGATATGGAAGCAGGAAAGCTTAAATATTACCATTCATGTAATTTATGACAGAGTTTTTTCTTCTAAAACTAGAAAGTTTTTCTTTGTATCTACATCTTCAACAAGAACATTCACCCAACTCATATTCGCTTGTCAATATTATTAGCTCCTAATTCATTTTATAAAACCAGATCGCATGCAGCTTTAATGAAAATGCAATTGAAAATAATTGGTTAGACTGCCCTGACGATCAAACGGAGAGACTGGCACTTACAGTTGCCCTGATGAGGATGTGGAGGAGATGGGAGTGAGCAATTCAGTGACACTCAAGTTTGGGAAGTTAAGGGATTCTAAGCATATCAAGAAACAGTTGACCTACATGTAGCTTTAGATGAGGTTAATCATTCAAAGTGAATTACTAGGCTAGACAGATCTTAAAGTTTCTGGGATGTCAATTAGGTCAAGATGTTCAGATCCAAGGGTAAGGCTTCACACTTGTGCTGTTAAATCTTCACTTACAATTAGTTTGTAACTAACAACTAATGTTTTTGTCTCCTCTGCCCCATTGCAGGCTTCTTTTTTTGGAATAAAGACAAGACTTGTCATAAACAAATGACATTTTTCTCTTAAGATCATATATGTAGTAAACCAGAAAATCAAACCAAATGATATCGAGAAACCATTTAAAAATGTTATGACTTTACAGAGTATTTATTTGTCCGATTCTACAACTTGTAATTCCAGGAAGTAACCATATCTAATATTTACAAACAACATATCTAACACCAACTTTCATTGGATACTAGCTGAACAAAACAGCCAATCAAATTTGGTAATTCTACAACAAATTAAGTGATTTTACAACCAATTAATTGATTTCACAACAAAAGCTTCTTTGATTTATAAACTTTATTCATTTTGCAATAACGGCAAAACAAGCTGTCTATATAAATCACTCACATGAGACTTAACGTAAAGGGAGAGAACTGGAGTACCTTGGGGAAACCTACATTGCAAATCATTTCATGTAATGGTATTCTTTTATTCACAATTATTCACAATTATTCACAATTTGTCACAATACGTACTGATCATTACCGTTAACCTGGGCAGGATAATCTTACAACTAGACATGATAATCAAGGTGTGATGGGCCGGCAGATTTAGACAACGAGCTGAGATGCAAGGGAATCCTTACCAGTAAATCAATCAGATGAAACCCTCCAACCAAACAAGGCAATTACACTGTCATGTGTGTAAGGTAGGCATCGTGTTACATGACTAGGGATGTCCCACGATCGGGTGAACATTACGTAAGGTACATGCACCAATCTTAATCAAATTAATAAAACGTTTCTTGCATCACGTTACATTCATTATTGCCATTTTTTTTATTTTCTAATTACTATTGAATATGCTTGCAGTATCGATAGAATGAACAAAAATCAGTAAGTTGTTTCTTTGAAGTGAAATGTCGGAAGATACCAGGAGGCGATGTATCTTGCACATCACTGTAAGTATAGAATCCTGATTTCAAACACGGGAAAATTGCCCGAAGCTGTGTTCAATTAATAGAAAATAACTTATTTATATGACACGAGTCTAAATGACCTGCGTCACTCATCTACTCATCTATGTTATAGACTATAGGCTCGAGACATCATTGAGATCTGTGACCTTCAAAGTTGGTCAAGGACAAAGGTATCAATATTATTTTGAAGATACCATTTAAGGAAAAGGTAATGCTTTGTCTGCTACGATGTTTTTATTTGAAATTTTGTGTCTTTCAAATGTTTCTATCTCTAACACACACACGCACGCACGCACGCACGCACGCACGAATGCACACATGCACACACATACACACACACACATACTGTGCCTAATATAGGTTTTTTTCAAGGTCAGTGTCCTTCAAATGCTCCTGTCTTTCACACATCCATTTGTTTCCTGGAACTATCACTCTAACAAAGTCTCATTAAAAATGGATGCCATTATAACCGCCAGTTCACCAAAACAAAATAATCTTTACTAATCTTGTTGTACACAGCTGCTCCATGTTTTTGATACTACCTCCCACACGCTGGTTTGTGGTAGCACTGTCTGTAAGCATTTACACAAGTGCAAATATCAGAAAATCTGCAAAACTTCTTCATTTCATAAATATAGATTTTCATCCCTGAAAATATTTGATCCCGCAGAAAGGTGAACCCTACTTGAATATAACAGCTATCGTGAGAATCAAATTATTTCACTATAAAGTATCCCTCTAATATATCTTCATCTCATATCCCCCCTAAGATTTCACTGTTACCGGCAATGAATGCAAGGTCTTGGCAGAATTTGAAATAGAAATGTCTAAAATTATTGAATTTTGAAGAGGAATATCTCATTACCACAATTGGAAAATTGAATCGTGGAGATGATATAAATCTTGGTGAGAAGCGTGTTGGGTGTTGAGAGAGAAGCATTCTCCCCAACATCACTGGATTATCACTAGGACTTAAGACAGGGATGTCCACGATAATAGTAATACAGTCCGAGCCACTGGTGACCACTTGTCATTTTTCATTCTCTGCTAGCTACTTCAAAAGAATTTCAATCTTCAAGTCACTATCAGAAGAAATAGTATTTGTTTGTTTCGTATTAATATCAACCTTATCTACACTTACAATGTGTCTTTGTTTGCTTGTAGTTTTCTCAAATCTATTTTGAAAGTTGATGAAATGTAAAATAAATTTTTTTTTTAAAAAGATGAAAATATCAGTAGAAAATTAAACATTTTTATCAAGATATTTCCAAAAAGTGGATTGAATGGGCATGAAAAATAGGTATAACAGGAATTGATTTCCATGACTACGATAAAGAAGAGTGTAGTTCATAGCATTTAACGGTGATAATAAAGATATTAAACATTTAATAGTTGAAATATTGAGTATAAATTTCAAAGTGGAAAAATCAAAGCAAAATCATCGGACATGAATCCCAGAATTAGAAGTAATTGATAGAGCTGTTAGATGTAATTGGGGAAGTCTTCTGTTTTACAATAGACACTTCAATACAATGATAACACTAACAGGTGCTGTGTGCTCCATCTGTCAGCCTAGTTAAGTCCCTTATTTGGCACAATATCAAAATTCTTATTTAATCATATCTGTTTTCAATCAATGAAACGAAAGAAAATAGAAAACAATCAGGAGATCTTTTCTTGCAAAGTGTTTTTTTTTGCTAATGATTTTTTTCCTAGAGTAGAAAAATTCCATGCATATTCTTAACAAACACTTTAAACTGTTCTGAACTGTTAAAGTTTAAAGGAATGAAAAAAATCACTTAACATGCCAAAAAAATATTTGATAAAGACATGTATTGTTACTGTACTTGATAATCTTGATGACCTTAAGTAAAGGAGTGCCAACATGTTAATAGTGATTAAGTAAATTTGTGTTTATAGTTTCTTTCATTCTAATAAAACACAATTACATTTCCTTGATAGCAACACTACGACAGAATCAGCTACGGTATGAGTCAAAATTTGACAACTATAATTTCTTGTATTTTCTTTTTAATTTGATCTTTTTTTTTACAAAATACTCAAAATTTTCAACAACTTTTATGGAAAAACCTATACCTATATATGGGGTTTATCAGTAAAAAATGACATGACACACCATCATTACATTGTACCGAAACTTAAACATAAATGACTTTCTTTAAATGAATGATAAATTTGTGAAATGTTTATCTTACAAAACTACAAATTTCACTTTTTTCATCAATAATCACAAATTCCTGTTTTCTAAGAATCAAACCTAGATATATTTTTTATAAAGAAAGCAAGACAAAACAGAGATACAGATGTGCTGATCATTATTGGGACTGAAATACATCAATTGGATGTTTTTTTCCGCTAACATGAAAGTCTACATTTCTCATTTCACAAACAGAAATTTTCTTACAATAAAGGGACAGGAAATGTATTTTTCAAATAAAAAAATTTGTAATGAAATATTATGAAACTTATAAAAAAGACATACATATAAGATCCCAAACAACTAGAAATTCAATTTTTTGTTGCAAAAATCTAAAATTTCAACATTTTGATGTGATATAACCCTGTATGAGATACTGAGCTGCATATCTGAAATGTGAATCCGGCACTGGAACCATTCAAATCTACAGCTATTAACAACTTAATTAAGATATAAAGTGATGGTAAAACATTAGCTGTATAATTGGCTGCCCTGACATTGATGATAGGATAATTAAGCTATAAAGATATGCATCATAATTGAGTTTGCTGCAATATAAATCAATATTTCTTGTATTTGACAATCGAAGGATTTCTGAAATCACCTGCATCAATATTGTGGCATTTACAGCGAACAATACTAAATGATAACTGAACTTAATAGGAGATTTAAAATCATAGCACAGATATCTTTGGCAGAACGGCATAAAAACTTATTTTTAAGTTTTTATGCTGTTCCTTTGTGACAAATGTCGTGATGCCCGAGATAACAAAGCAAGTGTTGTTTACGCACTTTTCTCCTCTATGAGAATTTTGAAAAGTTGGCAGGTATGCCTGCATTTAGTCAAAGATACACTGAATACTGAGTTTACACTGTCAAATAGTTTAAGGCATCTATCAAAGCTCTGAGAATATAATGATATTCAGGTGGAAGTTGAAATCTGGATTAAACTAAAACATGATTCAGAAGATGGGAGGTAGGGCTTTATGGGAAATGAGAGTAACCAAAAAGTAGGTGATAGAGAGGAGAAAATAATACGTACACATACACATCAAAAGATCCAAGAGGGATGACGGCAGCAGCCTGAGGCCCACAAAGACACTCCTGGGACGAACGACACTGGGGTGAATCCACTAACGAGTTTGCTGGACATCTCGGCAGAACACCGTGAATTTGTTCCCAGAATTCATCAAATATACTCCTATGTTTACTTTGACACCGAGCCCCACCGTAAAATTCTTTCACATTAGGGAAATTGTCCGTGTGACATCCATGACTATTTTTTTCCAGAATGAGAACTTTGCGACGTTCTTGATGAGGACACAGAGCTAGACAGGCACTACTTTGCTGTGAGGAATACTGGTAGACTCGAGTACTGAGAGTGCTTACTGATCCGTGGCTCTCCATCTTAGTACTTGGGTGTAACAAAGAATCACAGGTCTACCAAGTCCCTTTATCGCTGGTCACCACACCAGACCTGCGGTCCATGGTATCTCTACCAGGTAGATGAGGTGTTGCTATAGTGCTATAGTTACAATGTAATACCTGACCTATGTAGTAGCTACTACAGCCTCCACTACTGACAACACACACACCACACTGTGCAAACTCTACAGCTGTCACTGACACTACCAGCCACACAGTACCTTAGAATCAAACCAAATTCCAAATGTTTCCTCCAAACTGACACCTGAAGTCTCAGGTGTGAATGGTATTGACCAGATACGTCGCTACGTACATCAGCTGGTCATTACGTAATATATTAAGCAGTGAAATGAATTGACAATTCAACAACTGCTCAAGCATGGCAGTGAAGGAGTATGGCATATCATATCCATTCCTTATCATTAATTAACCAGAAATTTACGCTATAGGTCGTCATTGCTTCACCAAATATATGGATTAATATCTCCTCCCTTATACGTCTCTGGAGACTTATAACAATGTCAGATTACAGAAATAGACATTCTCCCTCACCATATGTATTGTTGTAGGATATGTTCAATAATCCTTTCGTCTGGAAAGCTCCTACTACTAATGAATTTCTCAACCAGCATTTGATTACAAATGAAGAAAGCAAGCGCTACAAACATTTAAACGCTTTCCTAAACTTCATTTGTTACTGGCGATTTAGGTTTGTGAACAGCAACAACAATACTGGAATACAATACTTCAGTTATTAATCAAACCATTCCAAACTTTGCTTTATCACCCTTCCTATCAGAAAGCCATTGTTAATGTTCAGATTAAAAACACTTATTTCAGCTGATACATTTTTAATTTCCAGTATTATAAAATTGTAATTGATTTGTGAAGGCATGCAGTAAACTAATGGTAAATTACGTTTAAATATAACATTTAACTTAACATATTCAATGTTAATTTGTTTTTTAATCTTTTATTATAAGAATTATTATTTGGTATATAAATCATGAAATAATGATACTTTATCAATATGACTTAATTTTTACAAAATCTGTTTGCTGCCCTTTATAGTCTGTGGTGAAAGTAATAACCTTTTATGGTCATCTTTTCATGTGTGCTATCCTTGACAACATATACCAAAGCTGAGAAATAATATTCTAGCAGTTTTGCAACTTTCGAGATTTCCTCAAGGAATGTATAATAAGGATTGTCATGAGTGCCAAGCTTACAAACAAAATAGGAATCAGAGACGGAGAAACACAGAGACGGAGAAACACAGTCGAGCTACCAACAAGTTACAATACCACAGTCAAAGATTAACCATACTTAACAACACAATATGTTCCATTAATTTGAGTGAACACACCACAAAACTCTTTTTCTGTCACAATGACAACTTAATGGTTGCTGTCTATGTAGAATACTTTCATACATGCCACATTTCTTTTGATATCAGAATTGGTTTTCATTGTCCTCTGTCTCTGTGAGTGTGGACCTCCTCTGTACACTTACACATGACTGTATAATACCCCAGCCAGCAGCAACTGATTATAGAAACCTATCAAACGGTCTAACAACTTCAGCGATTGGTCCAATGCAAACCACAAATGCTGCTGATATTGAAATGATGGCAGAGACAAACATGTAAAAACAGCGAGGATTGGCACCGTCAATATCGGAGGTACTGTGTATCGGTGTGTGAAACGGGGAGGGGCTTTAACCACTAGCTTTAGACAGTCTTATAATACTTCCTATCTCTGTAAATATTAAGTATCCAATAGAATCGTCTGATACACATTGATCTCCGTTCTAACAATCAATATGTTAACTGCACTTCTCTTTGTCGTTAAAAAGACAGTTAAAACTATTCACCTTAACACTACCCATGTGTTATAGTGTTATGATGTGTTATGTGATGATCTCAAACTCATCTCACCCATCGAGATAACACAGAGACAAGGAAATGCACACCGTGGTATCTATGTAGCCCATCATTATCAAACCTTGAATCTCTCACCCTTGAAAAAAACCACTGTGGTAAAAATGCTGTCTTTTGCCGGAATGTAGTATCCCATCACTAGATTACCGACCTGTTAATGGAAACGCTTGGTAGTTTAGCTGGATATCAAAAGTTGAAACAGTTGACAAATTTTCCCCGATGGAATTTTTTTTCGTCATAAATTTTCTCATTGTTTCTACGTACAAAAATTACGGACTATATCGGTGTAATGGCTTTCACTTTGTATGGCACAAAGATCCATCGGCAATACAAATGGGTACCTGGAGACTTACTCGGGCGAAGTTTACCAATTCTATCCAAGTGCTTGGCACATGAAATTTTAACATGGCAGTAGATACACCACCACTGTTACACAACTCAGCATATTCTTTAAGTGTATTGTCTGTGATCACTAACTTCAGCCAAATTTACAAGTTTTCTTCTTCTTTTTTATCTTATAAATTGTATCTCCACAACTTTATCACAATTTAAAAAAACATGAGCTTGTTTCTTTCTCAATTTAAGCTTTCATGGGACTTTATATATAGAACTTGTGCAGTCTAACATTGATTTAAGGCCTTGATAATGATGTGCAAAAAACATATTTGAGATTTGTGTGAATTGGAAAGAACCTGTTAAGGAAATGATGGTATTTGAGGCGACGGAACATCCATCATATTGTGTACAGCCCCCATATCATTTAGTCATTAAATGTATGTATAGACAATATTCCTTCTTGCTCAAGTCGAAACTTCAACACAAATTGTTCAGTAAAGTTGAAGAATCATCATAACTGGTTTCATTAAAATTTAATCACAATTACAGACTACAATGTCCTGTCACATTTCAGTATTCTGAGTTCCTGGAGTGTGTCAAACTTGAGATGTAATAATAACTTCAATGATGGATTTGAGGTTATGTTACCATCACTCAACTTTATAAAAAAAATCTACTTTCCTATCAAACCCACGAGTTAAATTTCAGTATCTAAGAAAGTTTTCTGACATTCTCTACCACAGAGTATAACTCATTATTCTCAGTGGAATGCAGTAGCTGCACTGCCGCCATATAAAGCATTCAGCATCTAAACTGTATTATATCTAGATTCAATGACATCCACTATCAGTTTCTATGGTATTCAATGCTTTCTGTAACAAATGTGACAGAGAGATATACTGGTTTCCATGGTATTCTGTGCTATCTCTAACTGACTCTGACATACAGAAATATTGGTTTCCATGGTATTCTGTGCTATCTATAACAAACTATAACATACAGAAACATTGGTTTCCATGGTATTCTGTGCTATCTATAACATACTCTGACATACAGAAGTATTGGTTTCCATGGTATTCTGTGCTATCTACAACAAACTCTGACATACAGAAACATTGGTTTCCATGGTATTCTGTGCTATCTATAACAAACTCTGACATACAGAAACATTGGTTTCCATGGTATTCTGTGCTATCTATAACAAACTCTGACATACAGAAGTATTGGTTTCCATGGTATTCTGTGCTATCTATAACAAACTATGACATACAGAAGTATTGGTTTCCATGGTATTCTGTGCTATCTATAACAAACTCTGACATACAGAAGTATTGGTTTCCATGGTATTCTGTGCTATCTACAACAAACTCTGACATACAGAAACATTGGTTTCCATGGTATTCTGTGCTATCTATAACAAACTCTGACATACAGAAACATTGGTTTCCATGGTATTCTGTGCTATCTATAACAAACTCTGACATACAGAAGTATTGGTTTCCATGGTATTCTGTGCTATCTATAACAAACTATGACATACAGAAGTATTGGTTTCCATGGTATTCTGTGCTATCTATAACAAACTATGACATACAGAAGTATTGGTTTCCATGGTATTCTGTGCTATCTATCACAAACTCTGACATACAGAAACATTGGTTTCCATGGTAATCTGTGAAAATCTAACTAACTCTGACATACAGAAGTATTGGTTTCCATGGTATTCTGTGCTATCTATAACTGACTCTGACATACATTCCATGGTGCTGTATTTTGAGAACCCTTTTGATTTCATTAAGCCCATATAATGGACACAGATATGTCATTACTTGTGTCAAGGATTTACAAAGGAAACTATTAAAGCATGCTAGACAGTTCCCCACCTGTTACAACAAATTGTACCCACCTCTCTGAAACAAGAAGAATATTTAAGAAAAAACACCCATAAACATAAAAGACACAGAAAAGAAAATTGACATAAACATCCCCTTAGGCTATAAGTGGCGTGTCTACTGTCAAATTCATATACCAAAATCTAATTTCAATGTACAAAGTTGATGAAATATTCATGGGTTACTATAGCTATGTTTAGCAGTATGGAATCGGTCACAGAGAAAACACATCTATCCTGTCATTGTGGGGCCATGATACATGTCATATGATGTCCAGCTGAGAGGGATATGAAATAATTGTCAAGTGAAATTATTAATGATAAATATTGAGTGCTCTCTTGTTGTGAGATCTACCACAAGCCCCTCCCCCTCGGGGACGGTCTATCTGGATGCTCCACTGGCTCGGCTAATGACCCCTATTGTGCGTTAATAAGATCAAGCAGCATTAGCCGGAGATGAGACCTGGGACTAGACTGAGGTTCCAGTAATTCTCTCGGTGACTCTCTCCGATACTTGCCGTGTGAGAATGTGGTGTGGTAACGCTGCAGCAGGTCGGAAAAGCCTATCGTCTAACCTGATTGAGGTATGTTGTCTGGTGTTTGTAATTCATTAATAGATGTTCAGTAGAATTTCTACTTGACTGATACCAGCGCTGGTTACAGTAAACTACGGGTTGTCAAGTACATAGACGATATTGTGTCTAACTAAATATTCTATTAGTGAAAGTCTGTCTGATGCTCCGATATTCAATCCTTGCTCCTATATAAGTCATTACAATTGATTATCAATGTATGTAAATATTGAAACAAGGAAATAGCACCATTTGGGAAAATTATCTCATTAATCAATGTAATTATCAGCTGAATACATGTATTTAACTAATCCATAGTATAATCCCTGCTCAGTGGTAAATGAACTGAAAAAAAAGGTCGAAAAAATCACTCCTTATTAGTTTACTACAAATCTATTCAATACAACAAGGCACCTGTTACTTTTGAGTAATTATTTTTTGAAAATAATATGCTGAGCTGATCCTTTAAATTAAATAATGCACAATATTATAAATGTCTTTTGCAGATACACATAATCTGATCCTTGGATTTCTCGATCAGATGAGATACTCCAGATGTCATGAAGAGCAACTGAAATTTCCTGTGCAGTCAGCAGTTTGTGCACGTTAAATTTTGACTGTTGGAGACCCATGCTAAGCCTTATTGAACAATTTCATTGCAGTTAATATGGCTGTTTCTTGTCTCAGATACAATTCACAACATTTTATTCAATAGAAAACTGATAAAGAAGATAGAGTTTATTCTCTAACATTAAGATGTTGCCACACTCGATTCCTTTTAGCATCTGATTAATAACAAACCTGTCTGAACAGATGTGGAATGTAGATAAAATAAAAGTGTACCTGACGAGGGACAATCAACTGAGGAGATGTGTACAGCAGTGTGATGTTACATGACCAAGAGAATTAAAAAAAACTTTGATGAAACTTGATATCATTTGATACATTCCTATTGTTGGTACCTGAATTGCATGTTTCACTATTTTAGTTACTCACTTTGAGATTTCACAGGTTAGTAATATAATTCCATGATGGAGCTTTTAAAATTCTATTGTTTGGCTGTCAGATTACACCCTCTACAAAGAGAGGGCATCCTACACGATCACAAGAATGAAACTCAAGGTTAAATTGTTTGTAGCTGGTATACAATATTGACATATTTCATTTCCAAATAGAACCATTAATATTGTGTCAATAAAACTAACAAACAAGATATATTTTTTCCAACCTGACTGCATGAAAAACCACATCACAGATTGGAAATCTAAGATATCTTCTACTGACCCTTAAATGAAACAATAAACAATAAACTCACACTAAAGAAATATTCATTTAATTATTGTATTGAAAAAAAATGCAAATATGAAATCGCTAATAAAGAGTGAAAATGTAAAGATAGAAAGCAGTGCCATAAATTTTAATGGTAACTTAAAGCACACTAGGTTTCCAAATCATGGCATGAAAACAGAAAGAAATTTCAGGATTGAAAAACTGCAAAGAAAAAGGGGAAATAACTTTTTAAAATATTGCTGAATTAACATGCTGTTCCCCAAAATTCAATCACATGTTGTAGTTTTCAAGCCTACCAAGATTCAAAGAAATTGGTTAGAAATCAAGGGAAAAATTTCATGACTAGATAAAAATGTTGAATGAAAAAAAAAGACAATAATTCTTCATAATATTGTAAAATCACAATGTAATTAAGGAATACATAATTTCAAGTAATTTTTATAAAGCCTTCGACATTGCAGATGAAATCGTGAAATACTAAGGAAATAGATCTTTATACAAATATAAAATACTTACAAAATAAAGGGCAGTAACTCTTCCAAATAAGTGGAATCAAACAGCCAATAAAGAAAACACAACTTCATTGTTAAGGGTTTTCAGCCTACAGAGTTGGAAATGAAGGCTGAAACTCTGGGACGAGATCTCCACACAAGTAAAAGCAAAAAATGGAAAGACAATATTTGACTGGTTTAGGGATTGTAAATTTGGTATAAGTTGACCCAGTTGACCAGGTCAGATTTGGATATAATTGATCTGATTCTGTACACTATAATATTCATTTTGTATAAAAGTGATTAAAACCAATATTTTATAAACTAGTGTTGTCATTGATCAGTATAACAAAATTATCTTTTAAAAAAGAACACTTTCATTTTGTATATGTTAAAATAACACATTCCAAGATTTATAAATTACTTGTAAAACTGCGGCTGTCTGGTGTAGCCAAAGTATTTATTTTCGTTTTGTCTATCAGCCTAGCCCTTACTCGGTTTAGCGAAAGGATGGATTTGTTTGAGTGATTTCATCCTGTTAATGGCAATAAATATACAAAATGTTCATTATAATACTTTCTATCAGTGTAGGTATTGTATACAAAGCCCTGTCACAGAGACACAAAACTCACAACTGTCACCAGTGGTGTTGATTTCAAGGTCAGCTGATTAGAATTTAAGTCCTGATCATTTAGGTAATGAAGATTCCAGAAGTAATTCTCAGTATATTTTGATTATTTCGGACACAAAATCGGTTCAGCAATCAGAATGGAGAGGTACTGATATCATTTCATACATTGCGATTTCATATGATTTCTCGGGGTAACTGGTTTTGAGAAGGATCAGTTTGGGGGGGTGGAGTTGCACTGTGTATGTAACCTCCCATAAAAGCCTTGAATAGACCTTTCTTAATGACTACAAAATTCAAACAAAGCGTAAAACTCGAGAATAAAAATTTCTTTTTCTGGTAACAACCCTCTAACATTGAGTTAGAGATAGTGTGTTGTCATCCCTAAATCTCTCAAACTTATTGCTGTAAGCACTTGATTTCAAAAGTGTTTAGGTGTGACCTGTGATCCTTTAACCTTTACCAATGACAGTTAACTGAAATTAGACAAAGAATTTTGATGATACTGTATTGGGGTAAATTTGCATCTAATTCAAATTTATGATTTTATAGAATGCTGGGCACTCGGAAAGCCGTGGTCTGATGTCAACACCAGTCTTCTGTCAAACTTGTTAAGTTGTGGTCACGTTGGCCATATCATTACTTCTTAAACCAATAAATACAGCTCTGAATTCCCAAATTCTCCATTACTTTCTTCGGTACAAAATGTGAATTTTTTATTTTTTTTAATGATGGCAGATTTTTTAATGATTTTATTGGCCATATTCCCTGTGTGCATTGTCATTATTCTGAGATCTATCCATCTTCTTTCTATCAAAAGTTCATGTGATCAAGCTTACTTGGCATTAACCTTAAATGTCAATTTGTTGTGGTGCTTGAACAACTGCCTAGACAAATGGCATTTCTGGTGTCTTGATTGTCAATGTGTAACAACTCTTAAGGCTAGATCTGATATGATTGTTTTAAGAGAATGACCTGGCGTATTTACTGCATCTATTGTAAAATCATGGCAAAAGTTTTAAATATCAAATTTAGTACATCTAGCAGCTTTTTCAATGTATATCTTTGTAATATCAATGATCAAAATCTCATCACAACTCAGTTGAAGTTTATCATATCAACCTTTGGGAGCAAGAATACCAATAGTGATAACTTGTAATCTTAAAGCTTTTCACTATGTGCGATGATCTTAATTTCCATCAAATGTGAATTTTCCATTTCTAAATTGTAACATGCCTGCTTCCCCAGCCAGTAGTGTTACATGTACAAAACTGTCGGCATTGCATAGCAGTGTATGCTTACCATGTGCAATTTCAGAACCTTTCATCATCAGGTTTTGAAAAAGACAATCTGACAGGAAATGAAAAAGATAAAAAAGACAAATGGATCAAACAAGATGGACAAACAAACAAATGGACTGAGTTGTTCACACAAACATGTGGACAGAGTGAATTGGTTGGGCAAACAACTGGCATTGGGTCAACAAACAGATGGATTGGACATACAGACATACAAATACATGGACTGATAGAAGGGTTGGACATAAAAATAGATGGACACACCAGGTTGGACATGCAAACTGATAGACAGACTGGGTTGGACATGCAAACTGATGGACAGACTGGGTTGGACATACAAACCGATGGACAGACTGGGTTGGATATACAAACTGATGGACAGACTGGGTTGGACATACAAACTGATGGACAGAGTGGGTTGGACATACAAACTGATGGACAGACTGGGTTGGACATACAAACTGACAGACAGACTGGGTTGGACACACAAACTGATGGACAGACTGGGTTGGACATACAAACTGATGGACAGACTGGGTTGGACATACAAACTGATGGACAGAGTGAATTGGTTGGGCAAACAACTGGCATTAGGTCAACAAACAGATGGATTGGACAAACAAATACATGATGGACAGGACTGGGTTGGACATGGGTTGGACATAACTGATGGACAGACTGGGTTGGACATGCAAACTGATGGACAGACTGGGTTGGAATTGCAAACTGATGGACAGACTGGGTTGGACATGCAAACTGATGGACAGACTGGGTTGGACATGCAAACTGATGGACAGACTGGGTTGGACATGCAAACTGATGGACAGACTGGGTTGGACATGCAAACTGATGGACAGACTGGGTTGGACATGCAAACAATGGACAGACTGGGTTGGACATGATGGACAGACTTGGTTGGACATACAAACTGATGGACAGACTTGGTTGGACATACAAACTGATGGACAGACTGGGTTGGACATACAAACTGATGGACAGAGTGAATTGGTTGGGCAAACAACTGGCATTGGGTCAACAAACAGATGGATTGGACATACAGACATACAAATACATGGACTGATAGAAGGGTTGGACATAAAAATAGATGGACACGCCAGGTTGGACTGACAAGTAGATGGACAGACTGGGTTGGACATACAAACTGATGGACAGACTGGGTTGGATATACAAACTGATGGACAGACTGGGTTGGACATACAAACTGATGGACAGACTGGGTTGGACATGCAAACTGATGGACAGACTGGGTTGGACATGCAAACTGATGGACAGACTGGGTTGGACATGCAAACTGATGGACAGACTGGGTTGGACATGCAAACTGATGGACAGACTGGGTTGGACATGCAAACTGATGGACAGACTGGGTTGGACATGCAAACTGATGGACAGACTGGGTTGGACATGCAAACTGATGGACAGACTGGGTTGGACATGCAAACTGATGGACAGACTGGGTTGGACATACAAACTGATGGACAGACTGGGTTGGACATACAAACTGATGGACAGACTGGGTTGGACATACAAACTGATGGACAGAGTGAATTGGTTGGGCAAACAACTGGCATTGGGTCAACAAACAGATGGATTGGACATACAGACATACAAATACATGGACTGATAGAAGGGTTGGACATAAAAATAAATGGACACGCCAGGTTGGACTGACAAGTAGATGGACAGACTGGGTTGGACATACAAACTGATGGACAGACTGGGTTGGACATACAAACTGATGGACAGACTGGGTTGGACATACAAACTGATGGACAGACTGGGTTGGACATACAAACTGATGGACAAACTGGGTTGGACATACAAACTGATGGACAGACTGGGTTGGACATGCAAACTGATGGACAGACTGGGTTGGACATGCAAACTGATGGACAGACTGGGTTGGACATGCAAACTGATGGACAGACTGGGTTGGACATGCAAACTGATGGACAGACTGGGTTGGACATACAAACTGATGGACAGACTGGGTTGGACATACAAACTGACGGACAGACAGCAATGGAGAAACAAATATATGGACTGACTGGATTGAACACATTCAATACTTAATGTTGTGTTTTTAAGTACATGCTAATGAAGGGCTTGAATTGAATAATACCAATAAAATAATGATAATAAAAATGCATTTTGCCAGTAACACTTAATATACCTTACATAGCCTGAATGTTGTTTTAAATGAGACATAACTGCTTCTCTAAATGTTTCAGCGTTCAAGCATGGCATAATAATGTTTCATATTTCATAACATTCTATAAGATATATTGCAGTGGGATACTTTCGTACAGTTCTAATTTTATTTGTTGGTATTTGAAGAATACCAGTTTCAGAAACAGCTTTGTGTTATAAATCAGCTGAATGCCCTTTAACCACGTCAATATATTCTATTCTGTCCAAATATACCCCAGGATTTAAGTGTTTGAAGTCAAGATAATCAGGATCCAATTTCAATAGCTGTTAGTATATTTGATATAATTTTTGCTCTCGCAGCTAATGTTTTTATTTTTATATCTGACATAAATAACTAAACAGGCACTCCATATTTAATTGGAGCCAGCATGATAATATACAGAAGGGAATAAATGGGCTTTAGTGTTAATACAGTCAGGCTTTATCTAATCTAGGTAAAAGCAATCGACATGGAGTTAACAAAACATTAAACATGGTTCCAGAACATTGCAACCCATTACACTATTAAATAACTTACAATGTCGTCACTCATTATCACAAGCACGAGTTGTAATTTTGAAAAGTTACACTAAAACTATCTTATCAGTTAAAATGCATCATCCACATAAAATTATTATAAAGTCATTATCATTTTAATGTTTAAAACAACATATCACATTTTCTTGATTATAAACCACAACTTTTTTCCTTGTGGGTCGGGTGTGTGGCTTATATCCCAGTGAGGCTTATATGTGGACCAAAAAACATGATGAGTGTAAAAAATTTGTAATATATCATTCATGTTGTTTTTACAAGTACCTGCCTACCATCTCTTTAGGACTGGAACAGATCGTGTAGAATCACTACTTGTATACAGGATGATTAGAAAATTGCAATACAAATAATATTCTCATGAATTTAATTAGTCATACATCTTAACATGAATTCAAATGCAAGAAGACGTGGCAGCAGTTTACAATAGTCAATTGCACCCTGGGATTGATCAACTGCAAGAAGGCGTGGCAGCAGTTTACAATCGTCTATTGCACCCTGGGATTGATCAACTGCAAAAAGGCGTGGCAGCCGTTTACAATAGTCAATTGCACCCTGGGATTGATCAACTGCAAGAAGGCGTGGCAGCAGTTTACAATCGTCTATTGCACCCTGGGATTGATCAACTGCAAAAAGGCGTGGCAGCCGTTTACAAGTCTATTGCACCCTGGGATTGATTAATTGCAAGAAGGCGTGGCAGCAGTTTACAATAGTCTATTGCACCCTGGGATTGATCAATTGCAAGAAGTCGTGGCAGCAGTTTACAACAGACTATTGCACCCTGGGATTGATCAATTGCAAGGAGGCGTGGCAGAAGATTGCAATAGTCTATTGCATCCTGGGATTGATCAATTGCAAGAAGGCGTGGCAGAAGATTGCAATCGTCTATTGCACCCTGGGATTAATAAATCATTGGATGATATGTCAAATTCTTGAACTGCCGCCATGTTTGTTTACTATATGAATGGCTTTGATGCAACTTATAAGAAGAAATATTATGGGATTATAGGAACTTTGTCAGCATGCAAGGATTTTCCTTAATATTTAACAGTACAAATACCGAAGGAGAGATTTAGAAAAATGCATTACTGTATGTAATGTCAGGTCCTATATCTGTGCATGGACAATCTTTGCAGGCCCCAAATATGTTCGTTATTTTATGTATTTTAAATGACCACAAAATTAAAGGATTATTTGTGTATAATTCATTAGTAAATTTAATTAAACGATCTTTGTAGGCCCCAAAAGAGTTTGATATCTCATGTATTTTAAATGGCCAGAAAAATAAAGGATTATTTGTGCAGAATTCAACTGTAAATTCAATTAAATGTTTCGAAGACAATATTGATAAATTGCCTTCTGTTGTCTGTGGTACCATCAAACACAGGTCAACATAGTGGTTACCATATTGTAAATAAAGTGTGTGGCTTAGATTATGGTGCAGATATGTGGTTCAAATGTAAAAAAAAATTGATAAAAATTGGCTCTGCAGCCTATAAACGGATACCACTTATCACCTTAACAACACAGTAATGACAAATAGAAGACATTAAATTTTAATGAATTTACAATTATATTTTTTCCCCCTAAAATTCTTAACAACATCAATAGCTGTAACAAAATAAGTGACAGATAATTTTTCATTATGTTCAATTCTCATCAAAACTTTGCAAACAATTTGTGCTGATTCCTCAGGAGTATGTAAATAACGACATCCTGACGACGTACAGGCTATTGATGTCAACATACTCAGTCATGACCAGCCCATTTATAATCAAATCATTCCCATAACAGATCATTGCGAATTGAAATATTTAATTAAAATTTGAAAACTGATACTTATCTGAAAGCTCAAGTACCTGGTAGGAAACTTCAAAATAACTACAACATTACGAGTTATCTATGTCCCTAATGGAGTCCCTGATTTTGTTGATCTCTGATTTAAATAAGGTGGTGTGTGATTATGTACTTCAAAGTGAATCCTCTGATACAGGACTACAGCCATCCAGATAGCCTAGCTCACACAGTGTGGGTTCTAAAGTGCATTCCGTTAGGTTAATGTTTGATCTTAAGTGATGATAGATTTTCTTCCTTTTATTTTTAAAAACAATTGACAGGTCGGTAAAAACTGATGATGATCTCAATGAGTTAATGTACAATTTCTGCCTTGTAATATATAAACACAGTTTTAAGTACACTTCATTCTGTTGTTATGTACATTGACAATCAACAACACCGATGTTTTAATGTATATTGACAATCAACAACACAGATGTTGTATACTGACAATCTACAACACTGTTTTAATATATATTGACATTCAACAACACCAATGTTGCAATGTACATTGACAATCAACCACACCGATGTTGTAATGTATATTGACAATCAACAACACCGATGTTGTAATGTACATTGACAATCAACAACACTGATGTTGTAATGTACATTGACAATCAACAACACTGATGTTGTAATGTACATTGACAATCAACAACACTGATGTTGTAATGTATATTGACAATCAACAACACTGATGTTGTATATTAACAATCAACAACACTGATGTTGTAATGTATATTGACAATCAACAACACAACTGGTCTTATGTATAGTTGAAACTTTTTATCTCAAAATCGCTTGAGTTGAAATTCCATCTCAGTCGAAACAATTTTTTTCCTTCTATATCTTTGTAATTTAGTTCACATGACTCAACTTTGTTGGAGTCAAAACTTTGAGTTGAAGCGATTTTCAGTCTTTTCAATTGTAAAGCAAGGCGAAAGTGATTCTTTGTCTCAAAATTAATTTTAGTCAAAACACAGGCACATCCTCTGACAGAATCGGTCAATACTTATAAAAAGTAGAAATCACCTGTGTGTAACACATGACTAGTTACAGCCTAATGGTCCATAGTACACACAACCCTTAGCCTCTGACGATTAATTACCAGTTAAATGTTGGCTTTTTATTTAGTGTCATCATCCTGTAGCAGTGACTAACATGTATGATAAAAAAGTAGCGTATTAACACAGAACATACATTTAGCTTGGTTGCATGCATCTTCAGGAACATTTAAAACCAAACTGTCACACCATTAAGAACTTTCTGGTGAAATCTGATGCCCACAATTCCGAAAGTTTGTTTGCTAAAGGGCTGCGATGTCAGATTTAGTGTTTCGACAATGAAGTGCTGAAAGTATTTTTCATTGATAAGCCTAAGACTGTATATGTGCATGACCTATTAAGTCTAGTGCTTGTACAATTTTTCTGTTACATGTAAAAACTTTCTAGTGCCGCATTTTTCATATGTTTATTTATTCATAGTCATATTAACATGATCTGTGGCTTCATACATTGTTTCTTGTAGCGTATCAAAAGCGAATTTTAATTTTGTTTTATTGTCATTCAATAAAACATATGATGTAGATGTGCTTGGTCAGTAAGGGTATTGTACACGTGTGCGGGACGGAATGATGTGAGTACAAATGTATTTGATTGGAGTTATGACATGTTTTGTTTGTTTAGATGAATAAACAATAACAGGAGAAAGTAGAACTAAATTGTTTTGTTTATTTACTGTCATTTCAAATAACAGATTAAACTACGATGTCTGTGTGCTGTGAAACTGATATCGTCATCCAAGTTGAAATTCGGATAAGTTGAAATATCTTCCACGGTCCACAGTTCGAGATAACAAATTTGTCTTTATATTGATGATCAATAACACTAATGCTGTTATATTTATTGATAAACAACAACACAACCATTGTTATATATATCATCCAATCAGAAGCTAGTGTCCCAATATTTAAGACTATCAGATCCCCGACCTTGCTACAAGGGCGAATTGGTAAATTGTAAGCCGCATATCATAGGGTTTTACTTTTGGTGGACATATTGCATTATTTTTCAATACCATTCAGTATCTATACACTTTTGCAAGCAATGTTTAGGTGCCTCAATACCACTTCTAATGAGATCCTTACTTGACCGTTCAGAAAGTCCTCAACTGACGTCATCATCTAACTGAAAGTGGTTACCAGTAATGGGCTTTTTCAATTTTTGAAATAGATTTAAGTCTGGTGGAGCGAGATCAAACGAATAAGGCAGATGCTCAATCAATTCATTAAAAACATTAATGGCAGCCATGACAATGACAGACTTGTGAACAGACATTGTTCTGTTGGAACAATGCACCTTTACTGAGATTTCCACAGCACTTGAGTTTAATATTTGCTGTTAACTTCCTAAGAAGTGATACATCATATAATGCATTGATTGTTTGTCCTTTTTGCAGATAATCTACCATCAGAATACCATCAGCATCCCAGAAAATGGAGGCCATAACATTCCTGCTGATGGAACAGTCTTGGACTTCTTTGGCGGTGTGAACCAGGGTGCTTCCTTAGTGTTTAGACTGTTGCCTGGGATGAAATGAACCCACGTTTCATCCAGTCACAAATCTCTGCACAAAGTAAGCAAGATCTCTAAAAGGTTCAGATTAGCATGCAAAAAGTACCCCAGCTGTGCTTTTGATTCATCTTTAGAAGTCTTGGTACCCAATGGGCTGAAAGCTTTCTCATTGCAAGATCTTCCATAAAAATGAAATGTACTCTTTCCTGTGAAATCCCAACTGTACTGACTATATATCTTCCTGTAACTCACCTGTCAGCCATAACAATATCATGGACTTTATTGTCCATATCTTGGGTTGCAAAACTGACAGGCCTTCCAAGACAAGTGTCATCCTCAAAGCTCTGTCTGCCATGCTTAAATTTCACCATCCAACTTTTCTTAGTAGTATGGGGAGCATCATTCCCTAGTGTTGCTACCATATCAGTATGGTAACAGGTGCTAGACCTTTCTTATGCAAATATTAAATCACTGCTCTTCCAGCGATTTTAAAAATTTTGCAGAAGTCACTTACCTTGTTTATTTTAGAGCGCTACCTCTTCCACATAAACAGACCAAATGACACCAGTCTTTGGATACAAAGCCTTAAATAGTCAGGGTAAAAGTAGAGCTGAAAAAGGACATCCTTGAGTAACTTCTTCAATACAAGGCTCACATCAATCAGCCCTTGTAGCTTAAACACAATATACCAGAGTCATGGTAATGGTACTAGTTCCTTAGCATTGTTTAGTATAAAGGTGTTACTGGCAGTTTCAAGATGTCTGGTATAGAGAGACCTATGTCAATACAGATTGTTCATCAGCATGATGCATTTTTTATTTATTTTTTTTTTTTTATTTTATCAAATTGCTCAATTTTTGTGTCCAAATTTCAAACCTACATGGTTAATGTAAAAGTTTCACTGTAACAAAATTACTCACGATCATAAAAGGTGTGGGAAAAGGTTCCGTATTTCATCCTGCACGACAGAATTGAATTTTCCCTGAATCGTTATTTCATTTAAGAAGTACATCTGATATTAAAAGGTAAAGAAAAATGACATAAAATGTTGCTTGGTATGTTGATTTATTTAATCATGTGACAGACGTGTATACCGTATATATTTAACAAGATTACAGGGTCATATTGATTCTTCCTGTCTTATATCAGCCATCTTGATTTTTGATGGCTGGGTTTAATGACCATTAAACATAACTTCAACTCACCTTCTGTAGCAGATCAAGATCAAAATTAAGTACAGGGTTAGAGCACTGTAAAATCTCATATTTTTATTGGGCTCAAATTTTTTTTTTTTTTTTTTAAATATCTTTTTCATAGACACAGTATTTCATGGATAAATACAGTGCATTTTATCTACGTATATATATAATTTAAAATTTCGTCATGGACATGTGATTTTCGTGGATTAAGGATACGGATGAAACAGACAAATCAAATTCAGATCAATTACATAACACACAGGGCCCTTACGGAAATCAACGGCCTTACGTTATCATTTATGAGGATCTTACTTTAGAATATAGGCTGTCGCTGAATCTCTTAATTTTAAAAAACACAACACAGTAGCCCACCATGGCACATTAAGTCGTTAGAGTACTCATGAACTTTGATGGCGTCGATCAGACAAAGTTACGGAGTCGTAACCATCTACGTTACCGAGATTAATGATGATTATATGAGTAGAGTATCACTATAATTAATTAACTTACTCTTCTCAATTAAGTATTGGATTAAAATCAAAGGTTCTATTTCCTCACCTGATGATTTCCAGTAAGTTCTAACTCGGACTAAATACAATACCACTCTTACCATCCATGGGATTGGAACAAGATTCATATATCATGTGACAACTCCAAGGTGTTGTGAAATCTCAATGTTTTATCTCTAGGCTGCTAAAAAAAACTTGATGGATATTTCCCTGTTGTCGTAGGATCAGTCCATTTCCTACTTAGAAACCTTTTCCATGATGAAATTTTCAATTGAACTTATCTAAATATTTGAGCTGATTGCCCCTAAATAATGGAAATATGTATATCCTTTCTTTACTAGATGACAAAGAGATGTGCTGGTATTTCAATTTTTTTTTTTTTTTACATGTCAGTATGGTTACATATATATTTATATTACCAAGTTTTAGATTGAGCAGTTTTCTTTGTCTCCAACCCTCAATATCAGCGAAGCTGACAAGATTAAGGATGTTGTTTGTGACTATCCCCGATGTACAAGACAGTCTCTGTTGACGGCTCTAGACCATAATCCAGTTGTCGACCTACTATTCCCTTGATGCGTCTCCCCTCCCATCTTGTTACAACTGCTATAAAAGATATTAAATTATTCTGACTAAATTTCCATGTTTCCCAAAGGATTTTAAGCCAATTATTCGACTAGTCCTTCTGAAATTTCCATGTACATTGAAAACTAATAGGTTCCCAAGAACACATTCTGAACCAACATTCCTGCCTTGTTGTACTAGTTAAAATAGTTCTAATTACTCTGCGGTTTGAGTCAGGTGAGGTCAGAATGTTTGATCACATCACAGGTAAACCACAGCTAATAAAAAAGTAATTGTAAAGTTTATCTACAGTAGCAAAATGCTTACTTACATTTTAATATCAACCGGGATTTCTGTATTAAAATTGACCACATAACACAATTACATCAAAATCATTCTCACACTTCAGATAACCTAACTATATTATCAACTTTTATGTTCTATGAGATGAAGTTACTGTAGGATGCGATATGGCATTGACAATGTGTTACAGTACCACACGAATATATATAACATTTAGATGATTGGACACTCTCCCCTATAAAGATGAATGCATAACTAAATTAACTCCTGCATTACAGGGAACATGAAAACTTAGGTGTTTGGAAAAGAGATATGGTGCTTTACTGTGATGGAGTTCCTACTTCAGTTCATCAACTTGGTTGATCTAAAAACACATGACTAATGACAACAGGTAAATGTGCATTCCAAGTCAGAGTGTCTAAATATAGAATGTTTATGTCCTGTAAGTGATGTGTTTCCTATGTGGTGATATTACGATTAAAGCTTCAAAAAGCACAAGAAATGATAAAAGTTTAATTCAATGTCTGGATTACAGCTTACAGTGACATCATGGTAATATGATTTTTTCAGCTAATATTTGTTTCATTAATGCATATGTATATCAAGTTTATCGCCTTATGATAAATGACGGTTTGTTTTTGCATATAAAGAGGTCAATTAATAATCATAAAAAGGAAATCCCTATCTGTTGATCAACATTCTGGAAATGTAAATTTTTGCATCATACCAGGTTATATGATAACGCAATGCGCACAAAACATTGCTGACTTTAAACAAAAATGACTTCCTGTCTGATTTGGTCACGACAACGTTGGTCATTTATTTCCCTTATTTTGCAATTCTAAGTCGATTTAGAGTTATCAAATAACATTTGCCACAACCTTAACAAATTCAGCACTGAAAAACGAGAGATTACTGACTGTATCACAGTCGCTTTCATTTCTGCCCGCCATCAAGTGTCTATGTTAACAAAATGAACTGACCAATTCAAAACTATTTTGTAACCTTATCGGCACTAAATCTGAGAGAGGTTTCTAAAGCTGAAGAAGTAGTCAAACTAGATATTGGAAATTGCCTATGAGTATCGAGATAGTGTAGAAACGTAAATGTATAAAACACGTACAATCACGTAGAATCTACCAAACAGTTGTAGATGTCTACATAACTTAAGGAAGGGAGATAACCATTTACAATTACACTTCCCCAAACTGATCCTTCTTTTCAAAATTGATCACTCCTTGGATCCGAACAAAATGTGATCAATACAAGTACCATACAAAATAAATTGTCTTTGCCTAAGTTGTTGGTTGTGGTTAAAATATCCTGAAATGTTTTAAGAATTAATTGCCTTGGCCTTACTTGTTGGTTATGGTTAAAATATCCTGAAATGTTTTAGGAATTAATTGTCTTGGCTTAAGGTGTTGGTTGTGGTTAAACTATCCTGAATTTTTTCTGGAATTGCCTTGGCCTTAGTTGTTGGTTATATTTTAATATGCTGGAATGTTTCTGGAATTGCCTTGGCCTTAGTCATTGTTTATATTTAAAATATCTCAGAATGACTCAGAAACAGAGCTCAGTAAATCACTTAATGTTACAAATATAGTTTAACAAACAATTTAATGTGGCCTTTGTTTAAGGACAGAAACAAGATGCATTAACATAGAATCCTGCATCATTTTACCAGGATAAGTGTATGAAAAGCAAATTAAATTGTAATTACGATCTGTCTGATGAATAAACCCCACAGACAATTTGTCGCCATTTCCTACAAATTTGAAATGATTATGATAGAAGACTTGTCAATTGACTGTAGTGATAGAGCAGTGTGGATTACCAAGCATTATAACCTCTAAGCAGGGCTACATTTCTACCCAAACTTCTGATGAAAATTAAATAAGAAATCAATAAAGTTATGCAAATATGGGCCTATAAATTATAACACTTTTATTATTCAGAAGAAGCCATTCGGGAAACATTCTATTCCATGTTGAATACATTTATATTTGAACAGAAATTATTTCAAACAAAGACTCTGAGGTTTTTACAGCCTAACTGAAACTAACATCAGAATGCGAATAATTTGAAGTACCTATTTAGCCTGTATATATTGTTGATTTTAGGAGTTTTGAAGCTCAGTATAACCATGCCTGGGAAACCACCAAATCGGTAACTTGCAAATGAGATCTTATTAAAGTAAAGTTAATATACATAGCTAATTCGTTCTATTCAAATACACAAAGTAATTTTGCAGATTGGAAAACTCTGAATCATTCAATATAGGATCTCTACATTGATGTTTTACTTCTGCCCAATTTGGAATTCACATGGTAAACACCTATAAAAAGAATTTGGATACAAAAATATCAAAACATTTGGGAATTTGAAATCAAGAAATGATGGCAATGTTCCAAAATGACTTTGGAATATCAGTTGTATTATCACAGAATATTCTGTAGGTAATGTCAGTCTGCTACAAACAACAGTAAATTCTGTAGGTAATGTCAGTCTGCTACAAACAACAGTAAATTCTGTAGGTAATGTCAGTCTGCAACAAACAACAGTAAATTCTGTAGGTAATGTCAGTCTGCTACAAACAACAGTAAATTCTGTAGGTAATGTCAGTCTGCTACAAACAACAGGAAATTCTGTAGGTAATGTCAGTCTACAACAAACAACAGTAAATTCTGTAGGTAATGTCAGTCTACAACAAACAACAGTAAATTCTGTAGGTAATGTCAGTCTGCAACAAACAACAGTAAATTCTGTAGGTAATGTCAGTCTACTACTAAACAACAGGAAATTCTGTAGGTAATGTCAGTCTACTACAAACAACAGTAAATTCTGTAGGTAATGTCAGTCTGCTACAAACAACAGTAAATTCTGTAGGTAATGTCAGTCTGCTACAAACAACAGTAAATTCTGTAGGTAATGTCAGTCTGCTACAAACAACAGTAAATTCTGTAGGTAATGTCAGTCTGCTACAAACAACAGTAAATTCTGTAGGTAATGTCAGTCTGCTACAGACAACAGTAAATTCTGTAGGTAATGTCAGTCTGCTACAAACAACAGTAAATTCTGTAGGTAATGTCAGTCTGCTACAAACAACAGTAAATTCTGTAGGTAATGTCAGTCTGCTAAACAAAAAACAGTAAATTCTGTAGGTAATGTCAGTCTGCTACAAACAACAGTAAATTATGTAGGTATTGTCAGTCTGCTACAAACAACAGGAAATTCTGTAGGTAATGTCAGTCTGCATGTCAGTCTGCTACAAAAAACAGTAAATTCTGTAGGTAATGTCAGTCTGCTACAAACAACAGTAAATTCTGTAGGTAATGTCAGTCTGCTACAAACAACAGTAAATTCTGTAGGTAATGTCAGTCTGCTACAAACAACAGTAAATTCTGTAGGTAATGTCAGTCTGCTACAAACAACAGTAAATTCTGTAGGTAATGTCAGTCTACAACAAACAACAGTAAATTCTGTAGGTAATGTCAGTCTACAACAAACAACAGTAAATTCTGTAGGTAATGTCAGTCTGCTACAAACAACAGTAAATTCTGTAGGTAATGTCAGTCTGCTACAAACAACAGTAAATTCTGTAGGTAATGTCAGTCTGCTACAAACAACAGTAAATTCTGTAGGTAATGTCAGTCTACAAACAACAGTAAATTCTGTAGGTAATGTCAGTCTACAAACAACAGTAAATTCTGTAGGTAATGTCAGTCTGCTACAAACAACAGTAAATTCTGTAGGTAATGTCAGTCTGCTACAAACAACAGTAAATTCTGTAGGTAATATCAGTCTGCAACAAACAACAGTAAATTCTGTAGGTAATATCAGTCTACAAACAACAGTAAATTCTGTAGGTAATGTCAGTCTGCTACAAACAACAGTAAATTCTGTAGGTAATGTCAGTCTACAACAAACAGAATATTCTGTAGGTAATGTCAGTCTGCTACAAACAACAGTAAATTCTGTAGGTAATGTCAGTCTACAACAAACAGAATATTCTGTAGGTAATGTCAGTCTACAAACAACAGTAAATTCTGTAGGTAATGTCAGTCTGCTACAAACAACAGTAAATTCTGTAGGTAATGTCAGTCTGCTACAAACAACAGTAAATTCTGTAGGTAATGTCAGTCTGCTACAAACAACAGTAAATTCTGTAGGTAATGTCAGTCTGCTACAAACAACAGTAAATTCTGTAGGTAATGTCAGTCTGCTACAAACAACAGTAAATTCTGTAGGTAATGTCAGTCTGCTACAAACAACAGTAAATTCTGTAGGTAATGTCAGTCTGCTACAAACAACAGTAAATTCTGTAGGTAATGTCAGTCTACTACAAACAACAGTAAATTCTGTAGGTAATGTCAGTCTGCTACAAACAACAGTAAATTCTGTAGGTAATGTCAGTCTGCTACAAACAACAGTAAATTCTGTAGGTAATGTCAGTCTGCTACAAACAACAGTAAATTCTGTAGGTAATGTCAGTCTACTACAAACAACAGTAAATTCTGTAGGTAATGTCAGTCTGCTACTAAACAACAGGAAATTCTGTAGGTAATGTCAGTCTGCTACAAACAACAGTAAATTATGTAGGTAATGTCAGTCTACAACAGACAACAGTAAATTCTGTAGGTAATGTCAGTCTGCAACAAACAACAGTAAATTCTGTAGGTAATGTCAGTCTGCTACAAACAACAGTAAATTCTGTAGGTAATGTCAGTCTGCTACAAACAACAGTAAATTCTGTAGGTAATGTCAGTCTGCTACAAACAACAGTAAATTCTGTAGGTAATGTCAGTCTGCTACAGACAACAGTAAATTCTGTAGGTAATGTCAGTCTGCTACAAACAACAGTAAATTCTGTAGGTAATGTCAGTCTGCTACAAACAACAGTAAATTCTGTAGGTAATGTCAGTCTGCTACAAACAACAGTAAATTCTGTAGGTATTGTCAGTCTGCTACAAACAACAGTAAATTCTGTAGGTAATGTCAGTCTACAAACAACAGTAAATTCTGTAGGTAATGTCAGTCTGCTACAAACAACAGTAAATTCTGTAGGTAATGTCAGTCTGCTACAAACAACAGTAAATTCTGTAGGTAATGTCAGTCTGCTACAAACAACAGTAAATTCTGTAGGTAATGTCAGTCTGCTACAAACAACAGTAAATTCTGTAGGTAATGTCAGTCTGCTACAAACAACAGTAAATTCTGTAGGTAATGTCAGTCTGCTACAAACAACAGTAAATTCTGTAGGTAATGTCAGTCTGCTACAAACAACAGTAAATTCTGTAGGTAATGTCAGTCTGCTACAAACAACAGTAAATTCTGTAGGTAATGTCAGTCTGCTACAAACAACAGTAAATTCTGTAGGTAATGTCAGTCTGCTACAAACAACAGTAAATTCTGTAGGTAATGTCAGTCTGCTACAAACAACAGTAAATTCTGTAGGTAATGTCAGTCTGCTACAAACAACAGTAAATTCTGTAGGTAATGTCAGTCTGCTACAAACAACAGTAAATTCTGTAGGTAATGTCAGTCTGCTACAAACAACAGTAAATTCTGTAGGTAATGTCAGTCTGCTACAAACAACAGTAAATTCTGTAGGTAATGTCAGTCTGCTACAAACAACAGTAAATTCTGTAGGTAATGTCAGTCTGCTACAAACAACAGGAAATTCTGTAGGTAATGTCAGTCTGCTACAAACAACAGTAAATTCTGTAGGTAATGTCAGTCTGCTACAAACAACAGTAAATTCTGTAGGTAATGTCAGTCTGCTACAAACAACAGTAAATTCTGTAGGTAATGTCAGTCTGCTACAAACAACAGTAAATTCTGTAGGTAATGTCAGTCTGCTACAAACAACAGTAAATTCTGTAGGTAATGTCAGTCTGCTACAAACAACAGTAAATTCTGTAAATTCTGTAGGTAATGTCAGTCTGCTACAAACAACAGTAAATTCTGTAGGTAATGTCAGTCTGCTACAAACAACAGTAAATTCTGTAGGTAATGTCAGTCTGCTACAAACAACAGTAAATTCTGTAGGTAATATCAGTCTACAACAAACAGTAAATTCTGTAGGTAATGTCAGTCTACAACAAACAACAGTAAATTCTGTAGGTAATGTCAGTCTGCTACAAACAACAGGAAATTCTGTAGGTAATGTCAGTCTACAACAAACAACAGTAAATTCTGTAGGTAATGTCAGTCTGCTACAAACAACAGTAAATTCTGTAGGTAATATCAGTCTACAACAAACAACAGTAAATTCTGTAGGTAATGTCAGTCTGCTACAAACAACAGTAAATTCTGTAGGTAATGTCAGTCTGCTACAAACAACAGTAAATTCTGTAGGTAATGTCAGTCTGCTACAAACAACAGTAAATTCTGTAGGTAATGTCAGTCTGCTACAAACAGTAAATTCTGTAGGTAATGTCAGTCTGCTACAAACAACAGTAAATTCTGTAGGTAATGTCAGTCTGCTACAAACAACAGTAAATTCTGTAGGTAATGTCAGTCTGCTACAAACAACAGTAAATTCTGTAGGTAATATCAGTCTGCTACAAACAACAGGAAATTCTGTAGGTAATGTCAGTCTGCTACAGACAACAGTAAATTCTGTAGGTAATGTCAGTCTGCTACAAACAACAGGAAATTCTGTAGGTAATGTCAGTCTACCACAAACAACAGTAAATTCTGTAGGTAATGTCAGTCTGCTACAAACAACAGTAAATTCTGTAGGTAATGTCAGTCTGCTACAAACAACAGGAAATTCTGTAGGTAATGTCAGTCTGCTACAAACAACAGGAAATTCTGTAGGTAATGTCAGTCTGCTACAAACAACAGTAAATTCTGTAGGTAATGTCAGTCTACAACAAACAACAGTAAATTCTGTAGGTAATGTCAGTCTGCTACAAACAACAGTAAATTCTGTAGGTAATGTCAGTCTACAACAAACAACAGTAAATTCTGTAGGTAATGCCAGTCTGCTACAAACAACAGTAAATTCTGTAGGTAATGTCAGTCTACAACAAACAACAGGAAATTCTGTAGGTAATGTCAGTCTGCTACAAACAACAGTAAATTCTGTAGGTAATGTCAGTCTGCTACAAACAACAGTAAATTCTGTAGGTAATGTCAGTCTACAACAAACAACAGTAAATTCTGTAGGTAATGTCAGTCTACAACAAACAACAGGAAATTCTGTAGGTAATGTCAGTCTGCTACAGACAACAGTAAATTCTGTAGGTAATGTCAGTCTACTGACATCTACAAAATATTCCATATATGGCTATCATATCCCTACAAACTAATGGATGTATAATGATAAGTGTACATAATATAAGAAAAAATAACCATGATTCACATATAGAAACCAACTTTGACGATACATGTGATATTTAACTACAAGCCAGACTTACCAGTGATCTAATAAACAGGAAAACATTTCTCACATTTCAAGTCTGCGCAGATACGACAGTCAAAATGGCTACCCTATTTTACTGAGGATGTATAGACTCATAAAAGTCTCCACACCTAAGTTGTACGACTGGGTGCCAGTCGTAACCTGTGTCTCTTGTTACGATTCCCTTCTCTTACATTAGCTTAATTAGCCATATATAGTTCTATAAATTACCTACCAGTGTTTGTAAATCATTTGTGAGCCTACAAAAATGTTTTAATTACACTCAACAGTAACAGTAACAAAACCGTCCCTTCACTTGGTTTATATCATCCAGAAGACTATAAACCGTCACTTCACTGAGCCGTGTCATCCAGAAGTTTGAAACGCCACTTCACTGGCTTAAGTCATCCAGTGGACTAAGCTGTCATTTCACTGGGCTATGTCTTCCAGAAGACGAAAACGTAACTTCACGGGATTATGTCATCCAGAAGACGAAACATGTCACTGGGCTATGTCTTCCAGAAGATGAAAACATAACTTCACCGGATCGTGTCATCTAGAAGACTAAACTGTCAATTCATTGGGTCATGTCATCCCGAACACTAAAGCGTCACTTCACAGCTTTGTGGCATCTAGTAGACTAAACCGTCACTTCACTCGGTTGTGTATATGTGATCTAGAAGACAAAATGGTCACTTCACTGGGTCCGACTATACCATTACTTTACTGGCCAGTATGGGACCTGTTTGTGGGGCCCCTACAGACACCTTAACCTTACTTTGTTTAAGCAGCATTGAACTTTCTAGGGATCAAAGATGCTTTTAGATAAATTCTGTTTTCCTTATTGGGTGAGTGTTTTTACATGGACTTCTCAGTCTGTCCCACTGCCCAGTAAGGGCCAACATCTATATATATAATGTACAGCCCTTAAATTGGCCAAAACATTTTTAAGTCAAAAGTTGGGTAAAATGTCTTTAATGCCTTCGTATTATGACATATTCTACAGACATTCAATTCATTTCAGTGTTTGGAATTGTACCTGTTAATCTAATACAAACGATCATTAGCCACAATACCACAGTATATAGCATGATCTGTAAACACGGGACGGGACTCATTTGACATGCACAGGATTAATGGTGTAGAGTGGGTATCAAGGATTAACCAAATGTTCATGGCACATGGAGTTAGAAATTCCTTGACTGCTTCAGATACCTTAATAATAGAAAGGTCATTGTAACAGATGTCACCTTCGAGGTTACTTAACATTTGTCTCGGACAGAATGATTCTGGATGAAACAGTAGATTTAATACAAGGCAGAGTGAAACTCTATGAAAATTGAGGTATTTATTAGAATGAGAAAGGTTGATGTAATACAAAATCACAGAAAATCTATAGGACGTCCATCACACTTGGGGACCACAGAAATGAATGTGTATGAATAGCTTATGTACTTTAAAACACTTTTACAGGGACGTTACATAACATTAAAGTACAAATGGCCCCACCTGGACTTCTTTCTCCAATTAATTCTCCAAATCAAACCAGTCCTTTTGACAAGCTCTGAAACAAGTACTTTAAACCAATGCATTGTCAGAACATTAAGTGTCTGCTTTTTACTTGTTTAGACCCTGCTACATATTATCTAAAAGAATCTTTGTCTTTGATAACTGTGTTATGAAGTTACTGGTAATGGTTCAGGAGGATTAGAAGTTGTCTTTGAAATCTGTGTTATTAGGTTATTGGTAATGGGTTCAAGGGAATTAGCATTTGTCTTGGATTATTGTGATGAAGTTCACACGGGTTAGGAGTGAGACACAGTCAAGACTGTTGCATCAAGGTTGTTACAGGTGAGGGACAATCAGGATAGTTACAGGTGAGGGTCAGTCAGGATTCTTACAGGTGAGGGACAGTCAGGATAGTTACAGGTGAGGTACAGTCAGGATAGTTACAGGTGAGGGACAACCAGGATTATTACAGGTGAGGGACAGTCAGGATAGTTACAGGTGAGGTACAGTCAGGATAGTTACAGGTGAGGGACAGTCAGGATAGTTACAGGTGAGGGACAGTCATGATAGTTACAGGTGAGGGACAGTCAGGATAGTTACAGGTGAGGGACAGTCAGGATTATTTCAGGTGAGGTACAGTCAGGATAGTTACAGGTGAGGGACAGTCAGGATAGTTACAGGTGAGGGACAGTCAGGATAGTTACAGGTGAGGTACAGTCAGGATAGTTACAGGTGAGGGACAGTCAGGATAGTTACAGGTGAGGGACAGTCAGGATAGTTACAGGTGAGGGACAGTCAGGATTCTTACAGGTGAGGGACAGTCAGGATTATTTCAGGTGAGGTACAGTCAGGATAGTTACAGGTGAGGGACAATCAGGATAGTTACAGGTGAGGGACAATCAGGATAATTACAGGTGAGGGACAATCAGGATAGTTACAGGTGAGGTACAGTCAGGATAGTTACAGGTGAGGGACAGTCTGGATAGTTACAGGTGAGGGACAATCAGGATAGTTACAGGTGAGGGACAGTCAGGATAGTTACAGGTAAGGGACAGTCAGGATAGTTACAGGTGAGAGACAGTCAGGGTATTATAGATGAGATACAGTCATCATTATTACTACAGGGAAGGGGGGATATGAGTAAGAATTCATACAGATGAAGAACCCTCTGGATTGTTACAGGAGAGAGAAGAATGAGTCAAGATTGTTACAGGTGAGGAACAGCGTGGGTTGTTACAAGACAGAAAAGACATCAGTCAGGATTGTTTCAGAAGAGGAACAGTCAGAATTAGTTCAGGACCCTGGGGACATAGCTAATCTTTACCATGTATCAGGATTGTTACAGGTAAGATACAGTCAGGAACAGGACAGAAGAGACATACAGTCGAGATTACTACAGAGCACAGCCCTATGGGAAATAAGTAAGGATTTGTACAAGAAAGGAACAGTCAGGATTGTTACAGATGAGGATATGTCAAGATTGCAATAAGACAGAAAGGACAAAACAGAGAGGTGAAGGGACAGGGGGGAGTGGGAAAGAATACTCAAGAACTTTAAACATAATTTGACTGTCAATGTGAAAAAAGTGACAGTTTCAATTTCCAATCATATCAGGGGTAGCCACGAGAAGATAGAAAACAGATCCCTTGGTTTTTTTCAGAAATTGGCCTGAAGATTTCTTCATGATAAATTGTTTTCTTTGAAACTTGATGATTTTCATTGAACTATCAAATACCGACCTTTTGTTAAGTTCATTTGGTGTGGAAGGAACAGGAAGTTTGACAGGTTGTGTATAATTGTGTGATCTTCCTACGTCAATACCCATAACTGACGGACGCATTTATATAACAGTCATTAAGTCAGTTGTCTTTGGTTACCAAATGCCACCTCAACCTACTGTCTGACATTTCGCTATGGTGTGAGAGAGCCCTTGGGAACCATAAACATGAAGCATTAAAGATATAGTCAGAAGTAATGTCATGGGATACTATTGCAGTTTCCCATCTGCATATGGGATTTCCTCTTCATAGCCCAAAGGAATTCCAAAACGTCATTTTGGCACCATGTTGACCTATGTTACATTAATGATTTGTTTGCTCATTGCATTTGCACACATTCGAGTCTTGTGTTAATTATACAGATAATTATAGAATAGATATGACGATATGTTAACATAGTATCTGTAATGTTGGTTTAACTATTGATTAGTCATCAAATTGTATCTTTTCATTTATCTGTCATCCAGATTGCATTCATGTACACAATGAATGCCATGGGATACTATTGCAGATACCAGTTATCAGATTGCATTTACTGTCTGTATGAACGTAATCAGATAATGATTCAGTTGTTCAACAAAACATTTTCTTCGGGTTTGTCAGCATATATGTATGTAAAGGTTTCTCTGTCATAAACAATTAGTTTTTTTTTGTATGTTTCAAAGACTATAAAAAAAATTTCATTTTCAAGAGACAATGAGCAGTAAAGGGTATATACACCAAGGTGTACGATGTAGGAGATATTTAATGAATCTACAGGACTTTCTGGCTACACTACAATCCTATGAACATCAGTTGGTAATATAACATTAGATTGTAACAATTGGATTAACAGCAAATATCGATGTTAATTTCCCAATGCTTCTACAGTTTAGTATGTAGCATATCTCATAGAAACCAATGTAAAGTTAAAATTAGAACAGCTCTCTGCTATCAAGACAACACATGCCCAGGATAACAGTATATATCAGAGTTAATCTTATTTACATAATTACTGACATTATTGTACTCGCATACATCTCAGCTGGCATTTGTACAACGTATAAACAAAAAATTAGTTGGTATAGATCTGCAAGGATATGACACTAACACTACAAGGCATGGGAGTTAAAACATTCTTAATGTCACTGTAAAATGGCAGGGGCACAAAATTTTGAAATACTGACAGGTAGACAGAGTGACAACAAATTTCATGGGGTTTTTTTTCCCCTTTATCAGAGACATAATTCGATGCTAAATTCACAAAAGAAATGGGTGTGTTTAATTAGTCATATTTGTTTTCACCTTAGGATAATGTTGTAACACACCAAACTGATATCCTATTGGAACAAATGATTGGATTGAATATTTGTTTGACTGAATTTTTTTTTTTTTTTTTTTTTTTGAAGTCCAGTTGAGATGAACTTCTTGGTTAGGGACTGTGTTGCTGCAGTCTCTATTCTACACAGCCTGGCAGTTAGACAAACAAGCACAATAACTCTGCCAGCCATTGGCACCAATATTGAAATCCCCAACTCAATAAATCATTATCCTGAGCTTGATTCCCTCTGCCATCCCTTTATATTCAAGAGCAATGAAGATCTCTCTTGTATGATGTCCTACACATCAATATCATATAAAAGCTTAACACAAATATATTAACATGTTTCTCTTGCAAATTTTGGCCATAAAGTATATTTTTGAGGATGTTGGGGCCAGAATGAGGCCTGAAATTGTTTGTTAATGTTGGTATTAAGCTTTGGCTGACATCTAAATTCTAATTTATTTCTATCCAATACTATCAACACACTGCTCTTCCTCAAAGCATTTAAACCTTCGGAGGAATCCAGTCAACAAAGTGATGTATAGGTAGTCCTGGTTGGGTGAAGCATTAATGGCTCTGATTGGCAGAAAATGGACCTGACCCTAAGAAACTCCCACACATCAATACTTGCCACCTGTACTTGACCAGGGGCAGCCTGTGTTATTTGGAACGGTCAGAGGTGTAATGTTAGAGAAATGAGATCTTCATACCATGCTGGTGTCAAGATAATTTTCCTGATCTTTTTCTCACCCAATAAAAAACATTTTATTGCATCCGGGTTGTATACTCTAGTGGTATTTTACTCATTCCAGCCTGATCTATATCATTCCTTACATTCAGCTTCAATAGACAGTTCAAATCACCAGGAGATATCTAATACATATCATGCCCTGAGGAGGACGGATATGGGGGGGGGGGAGGATATGAGGGGTTTGGGGGGGGGGATATGAGGGGTTGGGGTTGGGGTGGGGAGAAAGGGCATACATACACATACAGACTGTACATGATTGAGGGTGTGAAATATTTCATGGGGGATCAGAGGTAATCGTGTGGATGGTATTAATACAATTTTTCATAGATTTTTTCTGTGGACAGTGATGTCTCGAGCAGAGTGTAGAAGTTGGCTGGTCAGCACCATCATCACTTACCTTGTACTTATCAGCCAAACCCTTACACAATGGTTAAGATATCGCCATCTAAGGAAAAGACTCAAATTTGAATTTGCAATAGGACAAACAGAACTTGAGATATTGTGCCAAGACAATAAAAACAACATGAACAGACAGATGGCCAAATGAAAAAACCTGATTACTATAGAGCACTTGCAGTTTCTAAATGTGAAATGTGAAAAATTTTGTATTTTGAAAAATCACTAAAGATAATATATAGCTTAAGCTTTAAATCAGTGATACTTGCTAGATAATAAAGACCAGAATCGAAAAAAAGTTCCGAGAGTAATGTGATTATTTAATGGTAGCACTGCGGAGGTTTGTTGGGTTTATTCATGGCTAGTGGTGACCATGTGTACCCTCTAAGATCATCCATTACAGACACCAGGCTTTAATTATGTCCAGGTCACATGTGACAGACAAAACACCATTTATCCTGGGACAAGTACGTTGGGTATGTAGCTTCTGTTCAATATTGGCATTCATTCATCACCTCCATCATACAATATTTAATTATAATCGGAAAAGAAATGATAATAAAATCTGCGGCAAAAAACCCTCTACCTGATACAATAAGATTTTGTTGTGGTGGTGTTACTGATACAAACAAGCGATCCTAACTCTATAACACGCCAGACATGTCTCCTACCAAATATTAAGTTTTCTGTCTACAAGCTCCACTTTCTTCATCTAATTACATGTCTGCTTTACCATTCCTTTACATCGTTTACCTATACTGGGTATATTGCTCACATATCTACTTTGTTGTGGCCTATCTCATTAATTCTCAAATAGATAGGACTTTATCTCATATCATGTACATTCTGCGTTGGAGATCCATCACTAACATTCATAAGCTGTGTTGGAGTCTCTATATGCCTTGTCGAGAGGACAGCCACACCTATCATTTCTAAAATGAGAGCCACCCATAAGTTCTCAATCACAAGGACGGCCACACCTATCATTTCTAAAATGAGAGCCACCCATAAGTTCTCAATCACAAGGACGGCCACACCTATCATTTCTAAAATGAGAGCCACCCATAAGTTCTCAATCACAAGGACGGCCACACCTATCACAAGGACGGCCACACCTATCATTTCTAAAATGAGAGCCACCCATAAGTTCTCAATCACAAGGACGGCCACACCTATCATTTCTAAAATGAGAGCCACCCATAAGCTCTCAATCAAAAGGATGGCCACACCTATCATTTCTACAATGAAAAAGACCCATAAGTTCTCAATCACAAGGACGGCCACACCTATCATTTCTAAAATGAGAGCCACCCATAAGTTCTCAATCACAAGGACGGCCACACCTATCATTTCTAAAATGAGAGCCACCCATAAGCTCTCAATCACAAGGACGGCCACACCTATCATTTCTAAAATGAGAGCCACCCATAAGCTCTCAATCACAAGGACGGCCACACCTATCATTTCTAAAATGAGAGCCACCCATAAGTTCTCAATCACAAGGACGGCCACACCTATCATTTCTAAAATGAGAGCCACTCATAAGCTCTCAATCACAAGGACGGCCACACCTATCATTTCTACAATGAAAAAGACCCAGAATTTCCAGTTACAAGGACAGTCACACCTATCATTTCTACAATGAAAAAGACCCATAATTTCCAGTTACAAGGACAGTCACACCTATCATTTCTACAATGAAAAAGACCCATAATTTCCAGTTACAAGGACGGCCACACCTATCATTTCTACAATGAAAAAGACCCATAATTTCCAGTTACAAGGACAGTCACACCTATCATTTCTACAATGAAAAAGACCCATAATTTCCAGTTACAAGGACAGTCACACCTATCATTTCTACAATGAAAAAGACCCATAATTTCCAGTTACAAGGACAGTCACACCTATCGTTTCTACAATGAAAAAGACCCATAATTTCCAGTTACAAGGACAGTCACACCTATCATTTCTGCAATGAAAAAGACCCATAATTTCCAGTTACAAGGACAGTCACACCTATCATTTCTACAATGAAAAAGACCCATAATTTCCAGTTACAAGGACAGTCACACCTATCATTTCTACAATGAAAAAGACCCATAATTTCCAGTTACAAGGACAGACACACCTATCATTTCTACAATGAAAAAGACCCATAATTTCTCAATCACATATAAAGCAACAACTGCCATATATAATGCAATAAATTGCAACAGTCTAGGGATGATCTGATGTTATATTCAATACAAATTCTTTCAATTTTTATCATGATTAGAGTTTTGTTGATGTATTGAGAATGGAATGATAAGACCTTTTAATTCATACTGTCAGAAAAGAAAAAGTATTTTCATTACATCTGTATAACTCTCATTTTCTATCATTTTGTAAACACAAAATATATACTCAAGTGAAGTGTTGTGTTTCTTACACATCCAAAATCAGGATGAAGTGTTTCAAAATGTGATAGCAACTAGCAAAACTGGAAATTACTGATCAGTAAAGACAGTGGCCTGTTTCAAACATTTGAAAATATGTTCACTGTATAATTTTCATTAGAAATCTTTACATGTTTGACTGTTAAGAAATGTCACGTTTCATTTATATTCTTCTTCATGTTGGATATGGCGGCGAAGATGCCATGAGCACATGTCCGTTTGTAAACTGGCAGAAGTTAACATTGATATACTAGTATGCAGAGTCAATAAATGAGATGAAGACAAATTTTGATTGGAATTCTTTGAAGTTTTGAACTTAGTATTTTTAGCTGAATATTCTGATATTGATCAGAAGATATGGCTCCCGGAGATAATTTTTGACTGAATTTCTGGATGTGTAAGAAGGGGCATAAATTTTCAGCATTTTCAACCAAATTACATAGGTGCGCACATTACACAGGTTTTTATGGTAACTATATCAAATGTGACCTTGGGTCGTACAATCCTGTACTGGTTAACTGAGTGTGGTAGAGTTCCATTGTTTGTGTCTATATCATCTATATACACAACACGTTTGTGTTACCTGGACTGAAATAAGGATACAAAGACTCAACAGAATCACTTCAGCAGTAAAATATGGTTTTAAAATTCCTGTAAACTTTAATGCTAATAAATATTGGAGTATTTTTCTTTGTACATTATCCCTTCTCATACATGTCACTAGACATCAATAATGTCATTCACAATAACTGAATATATGATACATTTTATAACTTTCCAGATAGAAGGCCACAGAACAACATACCAATAATGGTGAAGAGAGACCATTAATATCAGTAAACAGATAGTTTATATCATTGACAAGTTCAACATGAGATATGTTGTGTTTCACTGACATTTCAGGTCTATATGCATATTTCAAAAACTTCTGACTGAAAATAGAATATGACAAACTTCAATTCCTTATTTTCTTTTCTTCAGCTCATATCTCCTAGGAGGCCTTTTTTTAACTGTTGTGAATCAATACTTCAATGTTGCTATTGTTTTTCGCCAAAACAAAGGTGAAACCATGTCTAAATGACAAGCCAGACAGGAGACATGATGAGACTCTTTAAAATGCCGGGCCAACATGAAGATTTTAGGAACATTAGAGTGACATCTTAAGAAAGAGTGTACCACCTCCTGATGTGATTGTCAATTGTTTTCTTGTTTTTCACCAGACAAAACAGTTTATCTAAATCTGAACAGCACTATCTGATATCTGTCCCTGACAACACCTGTCATTGACCACAGGGGAAATCTCTGCTGCGTCTGACCACTTGAGGGAGTTACTGAGGCCATGTACATTTGTAAGCAACACCATGTCACGACACTATGTCACTGTCTTCTGCTCCCCAACACAACTGTTAAAAATAATGTCTGTGATTTGTGTAGGACAAGTCTGTCTGCTACATTACAAATTAGTCTGAAGTTAGAATGCATAGCACTACTTACTGAGACCTAATCATTTATGTCAGGACACAAAACAATAACCTCACCTATCAATGGTTAAAACTCTAATCACATCTCATCTACCCTGGTCAACATCCATTCTACCATCTCATCTTATCTACCCTGGTCAACATCCATTCTACCATCTCATCTCATCTACCCTGGTCAACATCCATTCTACCATCTCATCTTATCTACCCTGGTCAACATCCATTCTACCATCTCATCTTATCTACCCTGGTCAACATCCATTCTACCATCTCATCTTATCTACCCTGGTCAACATCCATTCTACCATCTCATCTCATCTACCCTGGTCAACATCCATTCTACCATCTCATCTCATCTACCCTGGTCAACATCCATTCTACCATCTCATCTTATCTACCCTGGTCAACATCCATTCTACCATCTCATCTCATCTACCCTGGTCAACATCCATTCTACCATCTCATCTCATCTACCCTGGTCAACATCCATTCTACCATCTCATCTCATCTACCCTGGTCAACATCCATTCTACCATCTCATCTCATCTACCCTGGTCAACATCCATTCTACCATCTCATCTCATCTACCCTGGTCAACATCCATTCTACCATCTCATCTCATCTACCCTGGTCAACATCCATTCTACCATCTCATCTCATCTACCCTGGTCAACATCCATTCTACCATCTCATCTCATCTACCCTGGTCAACATCCATTCTACCATCTCATCTCATCTACCCTGGTCAACATCCATTCTACTATCACATCCCATCAACCTCAGTCAACATCCATTCTACCATCTCATTCCATCAACCTCGGTCAACCCCCATTCTACCATCCCATTCCATCAACCTCAGTCAACATCCATTCTACCATCCCATCAACCTCAGTCAACCCCCATTCTACCATCCCATTCCATCAACCTCAGTCAACATCCATTCTACCATCCCATCAACCTCAGTCAACCTCCATTCTACCATCACATCCCATCAACCTCAGTCAACCTCCATTCTACCATTACATCAACCTCAGTCAACATTAATTTCACCAACAAGATATTGAACTTGGGTTGTTGTTTTTTCCAAGTCAAAGACTTTGTAAGGGAGGGAGTAGTGTAGAAGTTGAAAGTACAGATCACCTTCCTACCCTCTGCTAGTGGGAATTTCCCTTAAGTTGAGCCATAGGATGTCCGGCTAGACACCAAAGGGTCACTAGTTCAAACCCCAGCAGTGGCAGAGTGTTTTTCATTACTCTTTCTTATTACAAATGCAACCATTAATTAGCAAGCACACACTAGGAAAACCTTGAGGAAAGTTTCTTTCGTTATTTAGAGATCTTAAGCTCAATATAAAGCATTGTACTCTACTTCCAAACAAAGGCTCTCTATATCAATTATATAATTACCCAACATGCCTTACACCCCTACCCTACTCCATCTCAACTTCAAGCTCTGTTGCATTTCTGATGATAACGAAATTACAGAAATAAAAAGCTGTACACTTTCCAGAAATGAAATCAGTAATAAATTAAAAAAATGTCTCCAACATAAAGTTTTAACAGCAAAAATGTAATCACCAATAAATACTTTAAGCCATCTTTAAAAGACATCACAAGGGACATGCTCAGATTCCAAAGACACATAACCTTAAATAAAAAATCTTTGTTCTAAATCCATTCTTGTAAATCAGTCATTTCATTCCTGTCAAACTCACTGATTTCCTGCTAATTAGTAATAAATATGTCACATCAACTTTTCACGGAGAAAAATGTCAATCAAAACTTAAATCCATATTCATTTCACATTGAAACCATTGCTAGATAATGATTTTGATTAGGTAAACTCGATACCAAGGCCTATTAAAGCGATCCTTTAGCCTTGACATTTTCATCTTACAAGACACTCACTCCAAATAAATCACATTCTCCGAGAAATAGAAATGAAATTAAAACAAACCAAGGCAATGCAAGCCTTTAGTGTTGAAGAATAGTCTTGATGTTTTCTGTATATAATTGTTCCAGTCGATACGAAACAAATATTGTAATATCACTGGCCTAAACAATTCATTGTAATGGGTGCCTCTGAATGTCCCCTATAGTGGCATCACACATATAAAAGTCTCCTAACTCTTTACAAAGCCGCCCCACAAATCATCCCAATCCGACTGAAAACAAAGGATTTTTCTGTATTTATCCCCAGATTATATCGTGATCTGCATCCATATGATCGTCAAGGTCGTTTCCATGTCAATATTGTGTCACTAGGGTGTAAGGCCCAGCACTGATTGTGTAAGTATATGGTAATTTCTATCCTAGTCTAGTCATGACCCTGGTACCAGTTTTATATGAAATTATTTGACAATCTTATCAAATTATTTATCATTAAGAGATTTAGAGCCAAGTTTTATTATTTATGTGTAAATAAACAACAATTTGTGTATCAATTACCATACAGAATTCCGAGAATGATATTACATTGAATTTTATACCATTCCTATTTCAATATCGTATCAGGGTAGTCACTAAAGGACAACTCACAGAAATTTCAGACAGGCCAATCTCCTTGGCAACCACAGTGAAAATGACATAACTGATAGGAGCCACTCAAGCAACCACAGTAGAAATGATGTAACTGATGACAATCACCAAGGCAACCACAGTAGAAATGATGTTACTGGTGACAATCACCAAGGCAACCACAGTAGAAATGATGTTACTGGTGACAATCACCAAGGCAACCACAGTAGAAATGATGTTACTGATGACAATCACCAAGGCAACCACAGTAGAAATGATGTTACTGATGACAATCACCAAGGCAACCACAGTAGAAATGATGTTACTGATGACAATCACCAAGGCAACCACAGTAGAAATGACGTTACTGATGACAATCACCAAGGCAACCACAGTAGAAATGACGTTACTGATGACAATCACCAAGGCAACCACAGAAGAAATGACGTTACTGATGACAATCACCATGGCAACCACAGAAGAAATGACGTTACTGATGACAATCACCAAGGCAACCACAGTAGAAATGACGTTACTGATGACAATCACCAAGGCAACCACAGTAGAAATGACGTTACTGATGACAATCACCAAGGCAACCACAGTAGAAATGACGTTACTGATGACAATCACCAAGGCAACCACAGTAGAAATGACGTTACTGATGACAATCACCAAGGCAACCACAGTAGAAATGACGTTACTGATGACAATCACCAAGGCAACCACAGTAGAAATGATATCACTGATGACAATCACCAAGACATCCACAGTACAAATGATATCACTGATGACAATCACCAAGGCATCCACAGTACAAATGATATCACTGATGACAATCACCAAGGCAACAAACGAGGTTATACTAATAGTCAAGGTTTCCTTGGTCTTCCAGCATAACAAACAAGGTTTATATGGATAATTAAGTTTTCCTTGTCATTAAATGTTGTTTAATCTTTTTAACTGTGGATTAAATATAAGCTTGCTGCTACTAGCATAAGTTTCCTTGAGTGAGTTATATATATCATTTATTTCCAGGTCAAGTGTCATGACAATTTTGTATTTGTCACTTTTGAAAAATCAAGAATTGCCTTTTATGATGGAAGAGGAAATGACATTTGTCAACAATTTTTTTGAAGAGTAGAAACAAGTTTCGGAAACATACATGACAACTCTGTACATCTTTATAAAAAAACACTACAGAACTTTCTACTTTGTCACCTAATAAACCATTAGCAGACAAGAAGAGTTCAGTCAAAAGTAAAAATAAAATTATCTGAATTGACAGTTCTTTAAATATTTTATAACTTAAATGTTTTGTAAGCATGCAAACCATGTAACAGAAAAAATCTTGTTGTCAGTACAAAAATATTGCTGCATTGCCTAACTCCCTCGGGAGTAATGTTGTATAGTTTATTTGCAGCATGAGATTTGCAGGGTACATAAAATCATTAGTGATATTGCTGAATATGAGAACAGTTGAATTTTATGTTGATTTCCTAAAATTATGCACCATTTTTTTCTTTTTCTTTTTTAAATCTTAAAAATGTCAACGACACAAGAGCTCCAAATCAAATTAGGTTTCGATTTAAGTGATGCACTTTAAACCTCTGCACTATAGAGACAAAATTTAAAAGCACAAAATTTCACTGAAATGACCTGTAATGGAGGACAGTCCTACAATAAATATTCCAATGATTATTATATATTGTCCTGTAGATAGTACAATAAATAGCCTAAAACACAGATCTCAAATGTTCCCAATACATAACAGATGTCTTAGTAAGTTATCCATTAAAAATATATCATTTCTTGATAAAATCTTAAATATTCTATTGAGCTACCCTTAAGATAACATTAATACATGTACTCAAATGGATATCATGAAAACTCTATTCAAAATATAATATATAATAACATATTTTCTACAATAGATATTCAGCTAAATTCTGTTCAAAATATCCTTCATACATATGTAGTACAAATATTCAGTTAAACCCTCCTTAAAATATCCTGTATATATATACTATAATATAAATATTCATTTAAACCCTCCTTAAAATATCCTGTATATATATACTACAATATAAATATTCATTTAAACCCTCCTTAAAATATCCTGTATATATATACTATAATATAAATATTCAGTATATCCTGTATATATATACTACAATACAAATATTCAGTTAAACCCTCCTTAAAATATCCTGTATATATATACTAAATATACATATTCAGTTAAACCCTCCTTAAAATATCCTGTATATATATACTACAATACAAATATTCAGTTAAACCCTCCTTAAAATATCCTGTATATATATACAATACATATATATACTAATATATTCAGTTTAAACCCTCCTTAAAATATCCTGTATATATATACAATACAAATATTCAGTTAAACCCTCCTTAAAATACATGTATATATATAAATAAATATTCTGCTGAAAATATTCTGTATATATATACTACAATACAAATATTCAGTCCTCAAATTATCCTTAATACATGTAATAAAATAAATATCCTGATAAACTAGCTCCTCTCAAAATCCAAAATGGTGAAATTGAAATCAGATCAAAGCTCAATATGTGTATTAGTTTAACCTGGTTACCTATATACTTAAATATTATATACGTGAATAAGACAATCTGTTTAGTATTCTGGTACATCCATTTGTACTTACGCTGTTTAAAACTACATAGTCTCTGGAGTAGTTTTCAAACTTAAAAATGGCTTAAATTTTACTGACATCCAGATAACGAATATCCATCCTTACGCACTTTTTGTAATTTTGTTGTCAAAAATTTTGTATGCAAAACAAGAAACTTGACACATATTGTCATATACTGTATAAGGCGGAGTGTCATATATACTTTGGTTGTGAAAATTGAAACTAAATGAAGGTTGAAGACAAGCTGGGAAAGTAAAATGTCAGGAGTGTTCATGGTACACACAAATATACTTCCGTGCTTTTTAAAAAAATTTTCATCAAGTTGGTAATGTCAGTAGAATAGAAGTTCTTATAACACAACCAGTGGAAGATTTGAGATTGACATTTTGATGACTACACGGTTACCTTCATCAGACAGATGACCAGTGTGGAGCATACTACCAATGACGTACGTAGTGTATGAGGTCGTAAGGAATTGATTAACTTAGGGGAGTATATTCATACTGAAGTTTCAATTTTTTGTTCCCTGATTGACAAAGTATATTAAACTTAGGTTTCAAACTTTTGTGACATTCTCTCTATATTACATGCATTAACACAAGGGAATAATGTGCAAAAGGCCATCAGAAACACTTGAACATAATCATTCTATATCACATAATATTTTTTCCTCCTTCCCCGTCTTAACAGCAGAAGCAGAATTTAACTTTTGAAGCAAATCTCAATTTGTTCAGCGTGGACTAAATTCAACTTGCAAAATTAGAAACTTATTCAAAATTTATAAGTTGTCATCGATAATGAACTAACAACTAAATGTAAAAATAAAATTGTAAAGAACTAAACAAGAAATTCAAGCAGGATCTCGGTATCAACCATCACATCTATAAAAGTTGATCATTTCACCTACTTATTCCTATTTTTCTCTGCTTCCTCCTACATTGTGATTAGCCTTGCTTCCTCCTACATTGTGATTAGCCTTGCTTCCTCCTACATTGTGATTAGCCTATGTACACTCCTACATTGTGATTAGCCTTGCTTCCTCCTACATTGTGATTAGCCTATGTACATTTTGAAAATGAAACATTCAATATTTCCCTTCAACAAGAGGCCTAGCAGCCTTGACGGTCACCTGAGATAAGCAATATTGAATATAAAGGTTAAAGGATAGTTATCAAGTGTCATGAAACAGAAATTGGTATACCATCAAGCTACCATCCTTCACTCATAATTCTAACCAAGTTTGAAATATTTCCAATGGAAATTAAACAATTTATGCTCAAAAATCTAGTTTCCCTATATAAACTACAGTAAACTTTACCCCCTTCCCACAGGATAATGTGAGACCCTGGGGCCATGAAATTCACAATTTTGGTAAAGTCCCTTAATATGCTTTCATTCATGAAGAATAATTGATTCTACGATATCTGGGTCTTGAGAAGATTTTTGAAAACCTAGTCAATTTGACCCCTTTTGGACCCGCCCCTTGGGGGTAGGTGCTGTATGATTCACAATTTTGGTTCATCTTAGGCAAAGGAAGGTTTCTGCAAAATTTCATTGAAATCAGATCAGGGGCTTTTGAGAAAAAGTAAAAAATATTAAATTGTTTACGGACGCACGACACCGGATGAAGGTAATTAGAATAGGTCACCATGAGACTTTGTCTCCGGTGACTAAAAAAGATAGCAATCTTCACATATCAAAGTCCAAGATGGCTACCTGTTTACTGCATGCTGGGAAAAAGAAAATGATAAAATAAAGCATGGAAAAATCACTTACATTGGTCGTCCAAATTCGTCCTTTTCTACTGCTGATTCTGTCACCCCTTCTTTATTGATCAGCATGGTCCTAAACATGGACACCTTACTCTCAATCTCCTCAGCTGGGTACCTACCAAAAATACAAGCACATTATTAGCCTATCTAAAGATACTGTTAAAAACAAACTTCAAAAGTTTGTTTTAAAATTAAAACATGATACATCTGATATTGTTTTCAGTTTTGCAACTGTGGAATATAGAAACATACATATATCAAATTCTTCAAATCATCGGATGAAAGGAATAAAGGCACAATGTTCCTTAATGTCACAATTCTGATAAACCTACCATAGATGTATGTAATAGGTCCAACTAGTGTCATCCACATAACTAACTTAAAAAGAAGTCCAGTATAAAGTTCTTCTTTTATCCGAATGGTTCTGAAATACAGCTTGCCTATGACCCAAAACATCTCAAAAACTCTGGCCATTAAATTTGGGTAAAATTAGAAATTACAGTGCTGGACTCATTCATTTTAAGTCAATTATAAAACGTATGATTCTAAGACAAAATGGATTATTCATCTATCAAATATATATCAAATTCAACTGATATTTCTAGAAAATGTTGTATTGAAGAACAAATTTTTGGTAAGAATGTAATAATTGGACTTTCACACATTTTTTTTTATATATTACTGACAATCAGTAAAGATTGGACCTTATCTATGGGATAAGATCTTATTAGTGTATAATACACACTTCCTATATCAATTTTGATTTAACAACTCTACAGTAACAACACATCTGGTTTGAAATATTAATGTCATCTGTAAACTGGCTGAACAAGGTTTTTAAAGTCCTTTCTAGGGAAATCAAAAGTTCATATACCATAATTTTGAGAGAAAAAAAAAGAAATTTCCACCTCAATTACTCTTTTACTTCAAATAAAAGTGCACTTATATTGTATATGTTAGGACATCAGCAGGCTGTGTGAATTAAGGCAATCAATTCTGACATGAACAACTGTTCCTGACGGTATAGTCTTCCTTAACAAAGCAGATACCAAGTAGGCTCCATCAGAAAAATTGAATCAGAATTTGATTTAAGGAATAAATTACATGACCTAAAAAATTCCTTATATGAAATGATAATAAATGGTTTGTAATCTGATTGTCTATGAATTAAGCACCTATGTAGTCTGCCAAACTCTCTCATGGTGCCAGATCTATCTCAGTTAGCTTTGGAAACCTGATTCATCCTCCAGATAAATGTATTCTTCGACTGAATTAATTCAAAAGGCTTTGAATTTTTCATAAAAAAAAAAGAAAAAAAACAAGATGAATCCAACAATATTGACCACCATGTGTGTCATATTCTATATTTGGATCCACTCCGCATGTCTTAAACTATATGGAGTCTGCTCAGATACACAATGCATGTCGTATTCCTTATTGAGACTGCTCCGATACACAATGTGTGTCATATTCTATTTTGAGTCTGTATTATGACAAAGCTCGGACACACTTTGCGTGTCATACTCTATATCATGTCTATATCAGGGCAAAGCCTGGAAACACGTTTCGAAAGAGGTGGTAAATATAGAGAAAGTTGCAGAGACTTAATGACTGGCGAGACAGCCAATGGACGTGGACAGATAATGGAATAGGGATTACAATTGTATATGATGCAAGTGATAATGTCACAGGCGGACTGACAGAGAAATGGCTACTGCCTTGGCATTTTCTTAGTATGGTTAGCATTACAGAACGCCAAAACAGAGTGGCCAGGTATTAATCTTAAACTGGGAATGAATTAAAATGGTGATATAACGCTACATAACAGGATGTAAAAATTGTGTGAAATTTTCTATTTTGTGACCAGTTTATTGAGCTTACTACTGTGGCAAGGTCAGACTGTGACACATCACCATGGTACTGCTCTGTGGCACTGCTCCCAGTAGTAACTTCATTCCTCTTTACATCATGATCACTACATCAGAAAGCCCAGAGTGTCACAACCTATTGCCTTTGTGCAAACTTAATTGGGCTGTAAACCACGTCAATTTCAATGGTGTGGGTATTTCCTATAGGCTGACATATATGTAACTACAGTGATGTGAAATTAATGACCACCACTGTTGCTACTATATCAGACCACGGATCTCTTGGTTAACATACAAACTTAATTATCTCACTTATATTGATGATCCTTTCTGTGACAAACACGGTAATGATGATCTGCAGTGACAAACATGGTAATGACTAAGATTTACATGAACTGTGAAAGGGAGATAACTACAAGTATGAACAATTTAAAGGAGACAACTAAATGTATGACATGAACTATAAATTGAAAAACATGTTAATCCCAGGTAATGAAAAAGGGGAGTTAACTGCATATATGACAGGTAACTGTCAAAGGGAGATAACTTCATGTATGACAGGTATGTAATTCTCTCGAAGGGAGACAGGTACTATATAAGACCGGAACTATCAAAGTAAGGTAACTTCATGCATGATATGCAGGTACTACCAAGGGGAGATAACTACATACATGGCAAGAACTGCCAAAGGGAGACAACTACCTGTATGCATAGGCACTGTGAAATGACTACTGTGAAACAACTATACATATATCTGGCAGCAGTGCCGTGTGGAAACAACATTTAACTTGCCAAGATGAATAAAAAAAAGTAACAGAAATAAGACAAATCTGATTTGGAAAGTTTCTAACACTTAATATCTTAACCCCTCTATAGAATATGGATGGTAGAATGACTTTCTTTTCAATTTCTGTTTTGCAATATCATATATTAAGAATCTCTCAACTATCTGAAATTATTTCTCTGAATGTTACAACATTTCAAACCAGAAAGGATAATAAACTTTATATCCGATTAGAGTACAAAGAAGATATTCATATATACGATCAAATAAAAAAGGTAATATTCTCTGCTGTAAATTCACTCCTTCAATAAGTTTGGAGAAAGGATTGTCTTGAATTCTGTACATTGTCTAGACATATAGCTTTCAGATTGACATGTAAACTAATAAAGAAAATGGCTAGCAGTGAGGTTAGCTTTAGTACATCATTACCAATCTAACAGAGAAGTAAACTGGAATCACATACACACAAAATTATAATTCAGTTAAGAGTTAACAAAAAAATTACCAAGTATCAGCAGATTTATTGATATTTTGATTAAATCTTGCTTTGCACTATACAAGGATTTCCTGGGAAAATTGCTGACAATTCTGTACCTTAAGCCAGGTAAAGTGACAGCACAGTAATAGTTTGTGACACTCGATAACCAATAATTCTGTTATGGCCAGAGATTATGGCACCCCGGAGACCTTTATAAAGTCCTGTTATCTGTTCCTTCCCAATAACACCTTTATGCCATACATGCACTATCCAATTAGCAAATACCAGTCATCAAAAAATCTCAACGAAATTGCCACCAATCTTAATTTTTGCCAATGAATGAAATATAAAAAAATACTGGCACTGCTCTCTGCAATGAACAGCTTTTTACAGTTGACATTTTAATTCTACATTAAACTTTTATTTATTATCAATATTCAGAAATGTCCTGAACACCAAAAAAATGGAATAGATTGCCAAGTACCAACCAGAGAATTCCTTCCTGATATTAACATTTCCATTTATGTTGACTGATGCAATCTCACTTGGCCACCAATTTCCATCCTATGTCCTGATATGTTATCAAAAACTTTACCCAAACTAACTACACAAGCAATATGACTTAAAAATCATACCTTTCTCTTATGTGCAAAAATTAAATACCTGAGTAGGTTAGTGAGAATTTAACTTTAACAGAATGTGTTTGTGTTGGAAGGTTTGGAGAACGTTTGACCTTCTCTGTATTAGATGTTTTTGTGTTGGAATGTTTGAGAATGTTTGACTTCCTCTCTATCAGGAAAGGTCTTTGAGTTGGAATGTTTTAGAATGTTTGACTTTCTCTCTATCAGGAAAGGTCTTTGAGTTTGAATGTTTGAGAATATTTGACTTCCCGTCTTGGTTGGGATGTTTTTGTGTTGGAATAAATGAGACTGTTTCACTTCCTGTCAATGTGGGAATGTCTTGGTGTTGGAATAAATGAGACTGTTTCACTTCCTGTCAATGTGGGAATGTCTTGGTGTTGGAATATATGAGACTGTTTCACTTCCTGTCAATGTGGGAATGTCTTGGTGTTGGAATAAATGAGACTGTTTCACTTCCTGTCAATGTGGGAATGTCTTGGTGTTGGAATAAATGAGACTGTTTCACTTCCTGTCAATGTAAGAATGTCTAGGTGTTTGAGTCTTAATCTCATCTATCTAAAATCAAAGTCCTGAAATTGCTGAAAGGTTAAACATGTTGAAAATATTTGTAACTTTTAAGTGTGAGAAATATTCCATCAAATGCAAAACAATACAACTCTTTAATTGAAGATGACAATCAACAGTCAAATTTTAAATTTTGAAAACGTTTTCCATGAAAGTAGCAAGCGCCACAGCAAATTAGCAATAGATCAAGACAGTGGCCTGTGTGGAACTCTAACAAATATGTTGATTATATACAGTTGAAACTTGTCTTGAAATCACGTGAGTCAAAATTCAGTTTGAGTCGAAATAATTTCCAAGTCCCAATTTTTTCCTTCTATATCTTTGTTATTTTAATTTTGATGACTAGAATTTCAATGAGTCAATATTTAGTTTGCGTTGAAGGGATTTTTCAGTCTCTTCAATTGTAAAGCAAGAGCTAAGTCATTTTTTGTCTTGAAATTAAAAAAAATATCGACACAACTTCTTACGAAATTGGTTAATACATACACAGAGTAGAAAGTCACCTGTGCATAAAACATGGCTAATAATGGCGTATCAGTCCAACGTACACACAACACTTAGTCTCTAGAAATTAATTACCAGTTTAAATATCCAATCAAAAATTGGCATCTTCGTCGTAGCAGTGACTTACCGGTACATCAAGACTAATTTTTAAGCTTGTTTACTAAAGGACTTTGCTAGATAAAGTATTTGAACACTGAAGTGCTGAAAGTATTTTTCATTGAGTCTATATCTGTGCATGATTTGTGTGCATTGAAGTGCTTGTACAATGTTTTCTCTAACAGGTAAACACCAGTGCTGCGTTTTTCATATGTTTATTTATTCATAGTCAAATCATATTGATATGATCTGTAGCTTCATACATCATTTCCAGCCGAGTATCAAAAGCAAATTGTATTTTTATTGTTTTGTCATTTTCGAAAAATATTTTATCTCTATGTGCTTTATCAGTGAGGGTAGTGTACACGTGTGTGGCACAAAACGATGTAAGTGCAAATGTAGTTGATTGGTGTTTTTATTACACGTTTTGTTGTTAGGATGAATAAACAATAAAAGGAGAAAGCAGAAATTTATTTGTTTCTGTTTATTTACTGCCATTTCAAATAACAGATTAAATTACGCTGTTGGTACCACCTGTGTACCATTCTATAATAGCCCGTATTCCATTCAAACGTATTCAACACCAGGAAACTGATATTGTCAACCTTATTTGGAAACTTGGAGTCAAAATTCAGATAAGCCGAAATATTTTCCGTGGCCATTGAATTTTGAGAGATAATAACTGTATATATGACTTTTGAAACACATATTTTGGACTGTTTAGATAGGATTTATCTTATTCTCTTTCACAGTGGATAACACACTGTCGAAGCATTAACATATTATATTAGTGTGTAGAATCTGCATTTGATCTTATGGCGATGGATTTATATATATCAAAATCAGTCTCATTAGTGTTTACAAAGCATATGTGTGAGTCTTACAATTATATAATCACTTACTCATCATAATAAGGATAGTTTTCGTGCAAATTATCTATCAAAATGTGAAAGACCGTTACTTTTTAACAAATTTCACTTGCCTACTGCTTACTGATATTGCATGCAAAAAAGAGTTAGGGGGCCTCAGTTTGTGTCCGCTGGGGCACTCAAGATGTAGGAGAGGGACATGAAATGACCTGGTTTGTGCAAAATAACTTGTGACGAGGAATATAAACTAGAGATTTTTATTTGTTATATATACAGCCTTAAAAATATCATGGGATCAATTCATTCTTGTAATGATTTATTTCCCTATAAAATCGACATACAGTAAAACTCACTTATGTTGAACACACTTGAATCAAACACATCAGATAAGTCGAATGTTTCGTATAGTCCCGATTATTTTATCTTCTTTGTCTTAGTAAATTATACACAGGTGATCTGAAAACTGTTGTGTTGGATACTGCCTTTGTGTAGAATATATTTTGTGGTCCATCCCTTCTAAATTCTTCCAAAATTTCTTTTTTAGTTTTGAATATTCAGGCATCGCCTTGTCTCAGATAAGAATTATGGAGTTTTATTTTAAGATGTTGTTGACAGAACTTGTTACACTTAAGGATATAAATATGAGTACAATATTTGTATTACTTCAATTTCACTAAGTTATGTGTCTGAGAGTGGGAGCACATCCATGCATTTCACATTACATTTACTGTTTCATATATTTGTACCATCGGATAAGACTTCGACTTTTCTCTGTTTTCTGCATACCAAGATGACACTGCTCTCAAGTGTAATAAACTTACACACATGTACTGTCAGCGATCGAGGAAATTTACCTCTCCACAACTCCAGCAATTTTACAATTACTGACATAAATTCTGTACACGGACCTATTATAATCAGATAAGCATAACATTTTTTTGATGTTGTAAATTTAGAATTTAACATAATACTGTCTGAAGGTGCATCACAGTTACCTTTGGTATGTGTATGAAATGTACACGCCTGCCAACCTGTCGTTCTCGCTGGAGTAAAATCTCCATAACTCTCATATATGTACTATAATCATATTGAGTACATATCATGTCATTTCTTTTATTTAGTATTTTAAGATGTATAATAAAAAGCCTTGACGTTCAGTGTGATATGCAATGTACAGTGCCACTAGCGCTGAAAATTTATCTCTCCACGACTAAATTAATTTTGCAATCTCTTATAATCTGTTGGAATATTTCTACCAATCAGAAAGCTAGGATTGGTAGAAACTGCTTACTGCACAGGCTGTGACAATAAGTTGAAACCATATCAGTGTTACTTTTAGCCAAAAGAAACTGATAAAGCTATATCATAGAGACTCGCCTTGGCTAGTTAATGCTAAATATGTGCCATTCCAAGAATTGGTTTTATACAGAAAACAAACTTTCACTGGAACAGCAGTTGTTTGATGTAAATCGACTTGAAATACAAACAGAGTTCAAGGTAAAACAACCATATGTAGAAGATATGGGTACAGAAATGTAATCATGTCAACATTAAACACATACTCTGTCCTACAAGACACTTTTATAAACATACTGGACTGATTCGAACCGGTACACTGAAGTTGGACGCAGTCGTAGCACATATTCATGATGAATAGAAGGAGGAAGTACAATGAACATAAAGGGACTGGGATAATCGTCAGTTTATGGACAAAGGGTTTAAGGAATCGGATTGTAATAACATGGAATATATAATGAAGAAATCTGGGTTACGTAGGGAATTAATCTGATTACAGTCTAACAATCTGTGAGGAGTGATAATATTGCAATGATCTGGAAAAACATGATATTTTCAATTTTCATTTATTACTGACTTAATTTGGTGATCGAGATTTGGGTGTGTTGAGCAATTTGTGGTTGTTGGGTGTGTGAGGTGTGGGGTGTTGGTCAGTGGATGGGAGGGGCGTGGGGTGTCGGTAAGTGGGTGGGTGTGTGAGGTGTGGGGTGTTGGTCAGTGGATTTTAGGGGCATGGGGTGTCGGTGAGTGGGTGGGATGTGGGTGGTTGGGGTGATGGTCAGAGGTAGCTAATAAAGAAGACCTTGTACAGTGATTCATGCATTCACAATACCTGATTGCCAATGTACATAAAGGTAACCCTTAACAATTAAATAATAGTAATTTAATCAATTCCTTAAGAAGGATAACTCTGTCAGCTTAATTGATACGGACAACCTTCCTGTACAGTCACTATTCTTCCTCAAGGAAACAATCCATACTTACACACTCACTATTGCATTTAGTTGGAAAGTGAAATGGAAAAATTACATTAAAACCATAAAAGACAGCAGGAAATGCCATCATCGTCAGTCTGTGCAACACTGTAATTAAATCTAATACACATGGCCAGTTGGTGAGTGGTTTCTCTAATTTTCACGCTTGTGTCCTGTGGGAGCATTAGGGAGAACTGTATACAGTTAAAGCACCTGATCTTTTTGTTCGTCCCTGACATTTGTAGGTAAATATGTTACATACATTCTCTGACACAGTCCAAGGCTTCACACACACACACACACACACACATGTTGCCTAGGGACCCCCTCCTTCCCACTCCTCCCTCCTGCCTCAAGCTGACTGCTTTAGTAGTTCGGAAAATGAGTAAAATTTTAAGAAGTATTGAGGGGAATAACTCTGCTAAAAGGACAGATGAACTCCTGTTAGCAAATAAAAATCTTTGAGGTGATACTAAATTACAAAATGCGTTTTTTAAAATGATCGTTATGTCACATATTTTTTATCTGAAAAATTTTCATTGTCTATTCTGCGATATACTTATGTATACTATATACTAGCCCAAAGATGCTGGACATCCTTTAGGTTGAGGCATATGATCAACATCTACTTTGGAGAAATTTATTATAACTTTATTAACCACATTATGAGACAGACATCACAAATTTGAGTATGTTCACATTAAATCAATATAAACAACAGTTTAGACAGATATTCCATGCAGAGAAACATGCATTTCGCAGAAAATTGTGCTGTTCTTAGTTTCTGTTAATTTTTGTTGACATTGCGATAATTACATAACTTTTAGGCTCAAATTATTTTAGAATAGAGATAGCATGATTGTTTTTATACATATAGCAAAGATTTTATCATGAATTTTGTCGTTTAATACATGACTTTGTCTTGTGTTTAAACCAAAATTCACGATCTAATCTCAAGGATATGCATAAAAAGCATTTATACTATCATCTAAATATATGCAACACGTTTCGTGAAAAACCTACAAAGAAAAAATACGAGGGCTGATTGATAAGTTGTGAGCCTCATATTTGCCGGTTTAGATTTTTGGCGGACATATTGCATTATTTTTCAACATAAGCCCCCTCAGTGTCTATACACTTTTGCCAGCAATGTTTAAGGACCTCAATGCCACTTCTAAAGAAGTCAGTCCTTTTCTGGACCGTTCAGAAAGCCCACCTCTTTCAGGTATGACATCATCATATGATAGTGGGTACTGAAAATGGCCTTTTTCAATTTTGGAAATACACGAAATTCTGATGGAGTGAGATCAGGTGAACTAGGCAGATATTCAATCAATTCAAAGTCACAATCATTGATGGCAGCCATGACAATGACAGACTTGTGAACAGAGACATTGTCCTGGTGGAACGACACATCTTTACTGAGATTTCTGCAATGTTTGAGTTTAATATTTCTTTTAACTGACAATGATGTGATGCATCATATGTGCCATTGATTGTTAGTCCCTTTTGCCATCACAATACCATCAGCATCCCAGAAACCGAGGCCATAACTTTTATTTCAGATGGAACAATAGTCTTAGCCTTCTTTGGCAGTGGTGATCCAGGGTGCTTCCACTGTTTAGACTGTTGTTGGCTTCTGGGGGGTGAACTGATGGAGCCATTTCATCCATAGTCACAAATCTCTACAAAAAGTTAGCAGGATCTGCCTCTAAAAGTTTCAGATCAGCAAGTGACAATGTCCGCTTGGTGTGCTTCTGGTCTACAGTTAGAAATCTTGGTACCAAACGGGCTGAGTTTTTTCGCATTGCAAGCTCTTTAAAACAATGGAATGTACTCCTTCTAGTGAAATCCCAACTGTACTGGCTATATATCTCTATGTAACTCGCCTGTCAGCCTTAAAAATATCATGCACTTTATTGACCATTTCTGGGGTTGCAACAGTGACAGGCCTTCCAGGATGTGCGTCCTCCCCAAGGCTCTGCCCGCCATGCTTGAATTTCACTCACCTTTTCACTGTAGCATATGAAGGGGGTACCATTCCCTAATGTTGCAACCATATCAGTATGGATATCTTTAGGTTCTAGGCCTTTCTTAAGCAAATATTTTAATCACTGCTCTTTCAGCAATTTTATCCATTTTGCAAAAGTCACATGCCTTGTTTACTTTAGAGTGCTACCTCTTCGACTCAAACTGGCCAAATGACACCAGTCTTCAGGTACACAGCTTTAAACAGTTAGGGAATAGTAGAGCTGGAAAAGGATATCTCTGCTTGACTTTTCTAATATAAGACTCAAAACTTATCAATCATTCCTTGTAGCATTAAATAAGAAGTATCAAGGGCCATACGTCTGTGAACATCACAGAAACATATATTGTTATTCACAAATATACAAAGTTTCCTAAAGAAATCCATACATTTTAGGAGTAGCAAGTCCAATATTTTGTGCACAGGCACATGTAGAAAAAAAACTCAGGGAAATTACTTTGGGAGACTAAACATTAATAACAAACAAACATAATAATGTTTACATAATTTGTAGTTGGAGTAAAATTGAATACTAAAATGCAAGACAAACAAGCGGATTTCAGAATGTCAGTCCTTGAAGAACAAATGATATGTAATTCATGGCATTTGACCTTTGACCACATGACCCTCAGAACTAATGCCACTGTGTAACTTTCACTGATGGTTACAATGTCTAAAATTATATCTAAAATACCTACCATTTGGACCTTGAACCTATGACCTCAGAATTTCTCAAAGGGCAGCTTGCACCAATGTCTACAGTACTATATATTGTGTACCATTGTGTACAAAAATACTTATCATTTCTGAGATAATTTGCCATTTCAGAACTGCAATGCATCCTTGACTTGTTTGTAGGTCTTATGAACAAAAACCTTGTACTTGAATGAAGGTCATGTGAGATTTACTTTACATCTGAAATTCTTAGAAAGAAATCACAAACTATTGAGATAATTTGATAAGTTCTTTTTTCACTGTATAGCATTGACAATCCTTTCATGGAAACTTCTTTATCAGAATTCTACGCAAACCTGTGTGTTAAGCCTACAACTGATCTATTCAGTAATTGAAACAAAGGTGACACGTGATAAAACTAGGACAGTTTCTGTGGAGGAGGATTTATCTAGGTAGGTGGTGATCCTCAATCACTGTTTCACTTGTTTGGAAAACTCCAGTAGGCAGCAAACAGCTAGCCTACAGCAAAGCAGCAAATCTAATGTTTTGTTTCTATAATTAAAGAATGTTTTGAACGATAATCAGAAATCTATTATTGTTAAACAGATACTGGAGGAATAACAAGTTTTAAAACTGGAAAAACAAAAAACAGACGAAATGAAACAAGACTTTAAAATTTAATTTTCACTGCAGTGGTCACTTTAGACTGATGGGATCACTAATACCCCACACTCTCGTTTTACGTCATACATACACTAAGTGATACACGGCAGAATCCCTCCATCTCATCGTAACACTACAGCTTACAGGATTTATCAGTTAATATTGGACTCAAATTAAACCAATTTTATGTAAAAGCCAGACTCATTTATCTATAAACACCCAAGTTTCCAAGGAAAGCAGCTTCACACAACATTATTCTTTAGTTAATTTCTGTTTATCATTAAATTCAATTTTATTATAATTTCTCAGAAGTGTTTGAAATATAGTTTCTCACACGATATGTTGACTATTATTCCAGTATACAAACCTGGTGCTTTAGAAATGAACTACGAGCTGGAGTGATAGTGTTAAGATGACCAGTTTGCGATGTTTCGTGATTTGGCCATCATTTTGTTCAACTGAAGATTACACTATAAGTATCTATTTATCCAATACAATTTCACATGTATCCTACCGACATCTCATCAGGAATCACCGCAGATTACCAACTAAACACCATTAAAATCCAGATAAGTAAATTAAATTTCCTTATCAGTTCCTTGGCAACCTCTGCTGACATTTTATTCAGAGCAACTACAGAGTTTTGATGACAAATTTGTACCCACAGAGGAGATATCAGCTACACTTCATGATCTTTTTGTCAGGTGAAATTTGAGTGCATTAATAAAAGTAGAATTCTTAAAGCTGCAATCACTTTATGTAATGTAAAACTAGTTGTCTTCAGTAACGCTTATAAATCTTCCTTTGTGTTACAAATGCAATATAACAGTTGATTGTTTTGAGGTTTTTTTTGTTCTTAATTTCTGATATTCTATAGAGGATTCTGTAATATAGGAATTAAATGCCTCAACTTCCAAAAATGAAAGCCCATTAGAATGATGTCTGTACAAAACTATCATTAGATATTTAAAAGTCATGATTATGTATAAGATGATGGGAAGTTTAGTACATCTGCAAGCACATTGAATTACAAGTTACACCAACGCATGTAAAATATTCAAAACTGACTTGAGCACTTGTACAAGGAATCAACTTGCTCAGAAATACTCATTTATGGTCAAATTTATGTTGGAAAGTTTTCATTTGATACGAAAATTTGGAAAGATGCTATGTAATTTTTTCATGTTAGCTATAACTTGTCGCTAGGCCATAAAGAAAAAGTGGTCAGTTGTGTTGATCACTTGCCAGTGATAGACTATACCCATGCTGAGACTGAAATTAACTGATTTCTGGTGATTGCCACTCAGAGGATTTAAAACACAGTATTTCTCTGGTCAATGTTAAAATTAAAAAGCCTTTAAAGAACAAACAACCCTTAATTACATTTGTTAATGAAAATGTTTTTTGCTGTGCAAGTTTTCATTAGTGTGAAATAAAAATGTTTAAAAGCACTTAAGGGAGACAACCACTTACCCTTGTTCCTCCATTAATTCTTGCATTTCCATACACTTGAGTTCCACCTTGCGCTTTCTCTCATGATCAAGAATTTCCTTATTTGGAGGTTTCTGGAGGGCCTGGTCAAGTTTTTTCAGTTCTTCCTCAGACTTATAATCTACTCGGTCCTTGTGTTTGCGAACAAAAGACAGATTGCGCTGAACATAACCATTGGTGCCGCTGCCTCGGGCCGTGTCCAGGCCAATACCGTTATACATGGTGGATCAGGGTATGTTTAACTCTGCAGGTAGAAACCAAAACAAGTATTAATAAATCAGCATGTTATAAACACACACATACAAAATGTAACACAGATCCATATATTCACTGATCATGTTTCCAAGGTCATCAATGATTGAAAATTATCATATCACAAAACACTGTCCAAGGTTATCAATGATTGATAATTATAGATCACAAAACACTGTCCAAGGTCATCAATGATTGATAATTATAGATCACAAAACACTGTCCAAGGTCATCAATGATTGATAATTATAGATCACAAAACACTGTCCAAGGTCATCAATGATTGATAATTATAGATCACAAAGCACTGTCCAAGGTCATCAATGATTGATAATTATAGATCACAAAGCACTGTCCGAGGTCATCAATGATTGATAATTATAGATCACAAAGCACTGTCCAAGGTCATCAATGATTGATAATTATAGATCACAAAACACTGTCCGAGGTCATCAATGATTGATAATTATAGATCACAAAGCACTGTCCAAGGTCATCAATGATTGATAATTATAGATCACAAAACACTGTCCGAGGTCATCAATGATTGATAATTATAGATCACAAAGCACTGTCCAAGGTCATCAATGATTGATAATTATAGATCACAAAACACTGTCCAAGGTCATCAATGATTGATAATTATAGTTCACAAAACACTGTCTGAGGTCATCAATGATTGATAATTATAGATCACAAAACACTGTCCAAGGTCATCAATGATTGACAACTATTATATCACAAAACACTGTCCAAGGTCATATCAATCATTGATAATTATAGATCACAAAACACTGTCCAAGGTCATCAATGATTGACAACTATTATATCACAAAACACTGTCCAAGGTCATCAATGATTGACAACTATTATATCACAAAACACTGTCCAAGGTCATCAATGATTGATAATTATAGATCACAAAACACTGTCCAAGGTCATCAATGATTGATAATTATAGATCACAAAACACTGTCCAAGGTCATCAATGATTGATAATTATAGATCACAAAACACTGTCCGAGGTCATCAATGATTGATAATTATAGATCACAAAGCACTGTCCGAGGTCATCAATGATTGATAATTATAGATCACAAAGCACTGTCCAAGGTCATCAATGATTGATGATTATAGATCACAAAACACTGTCCAAGGTCATCAATGATTGATAATTATAGATCACAAAACACTGTCTAAGGTCATCAATGATTGATAATTATAGATCACAAAACACTGTCCAAGGTCATCAATGATTGACAACATTATATCACAAAACACTGTCCAAGGTCATCAATGATTGACAACTATCATATCACAAAACACTGTCCAAGGTCATCAATGATTGATAATTATATCACAAAACACTGTCCAAGGTCATCAATGATTGATAATTATAGATCACAAAACACTTTTCAAGGTCATCAATGATTGACAACATTATATCACAAAACACTGTCCAAGGTCATCAATGATTGACAACTATTATATCACAAAACACTGTCCAAGGTCATCAATGATTGATAATTATAGATCACAAAACACTGTCCAAGGTCATCAATGATTGATAATTATAGATCACAAAACACTGTCCAAGGTCATCAATGATTGACAACTATTATATCACAAAACACTGTCCAAGGTCATCAATGATTGATAATTATAGATCACAAAACACTGTCCAAGCTCATCAATGATTGATAATTATAGATCACAAAACACTGTCCAAGGTCATCAATGATTGATAATTATAGATCACAAAACACTGTCCAAGGTCATCAATGATTGATAATTATAGATCACAAAACACTTTTCAAGGTCATCAATGATTGACAACATTATATCACAAAACACTGTCCAAGGTCATCAATGATTGACAACTATTATATCACAAAACACTGTCCAAGGTCATCAATGATTGATAATTATAGATCACAAAACACTGTCCAAGGTCATCAATGATTGATAATTATAGATCACAAAACACTGTCCAAGGTCATCAATGATTGAAAATTATATATCACAAAACACTGTCCAAGGTCATCAATGATTGATAATTATAGATCACAAAACACTGTCCAAGGTCATCAATGATTGATAATTATAGATCACAAAACACTGTCCAAGGTCATCAATGATTGATAATTATAGATCACAAAACACTGTCCAAGGTCATCAATGATTGATAATTATAGATCACAAAACACTGTCCATCAGGTCATCAATGATTGATAATTATAGATCACAAAACACTGTCCGAGGTCATCAATGGTCATCACACAAAACACTGTCCAAGGTCATCAATGATTGATAATTATAGATCACAAAACACTGTCCAAGGTCATCAATGGTCACAAAGCACTCAAGGTCATCAATGATTGATGATTGATTGATAATTATATAGAACACTGTCCGAGGTCATCAAAACACAAAACACTGTGTCTTTTCATCAATGATTGATAATTATAATATCACAAAACACTGTCATCAATGATTGATAATTATAGATCACAAAACACTGTCCGAGGTCATCAATGATTGATAATTATAGATCACAAAACACTGTCCGAGGTCATCAATGATTGATAATTATAGATCACAAAACACTGTCCGAGGTCATCAATGATTGATAATTATAGATCACAAAACACTGTCCGAGGTCATCAATGATTGATAATTATAGATCACAAAACACTGTCCGAGGTCATCAATGATTGATAATTATAGATCACAAAACACTGTCCGAGGTCATCAATGATTGATAATTATAGATCAATTATAATCAATTTGATAATTATAGATCACAAAACACTGTCCAAGGTCATCAATGATTGATAATTATAGATCACAAAACACTGTCCAAGGTCATCAATGATTGATAATTATAGATCACAAAACACTGTCCAAGGTCATCAATGATTGATAATTAAAGTTCACAAAACACTGTCCAAGGTCATCAATGATTGATAATTATAGATCACAAAACACTGTCCAAGGTCATCAATGATTGATCACAAAACACTGTCCAAGGTCATCAATGATTGACAACTATATATCACAAAACACTGTCCAAGGTCATCAATTATTGACAACTACAGTGAATATATCACAAAACACTGTCCAAGGTCATCAATGATTGACAACTATTATATCACAAAACACTGTCCAAGGTCATCAATGATTGATAATTATAGATCACAAAACACTGTCCAAGGTCATCAATGATTGATAATTATAGATCACAAAACACTGTCCGAGGTCATCAATGATTGACAACTATTATATCACAAAACACTGTCCAAGGTCATCAATGATTGATAATTATAGATCACAAAACACTGTCCAAGCTCATCAATGATTGATAATTAAAGATCACAAAACACTGTCCGAGGTCATCAATGATTGATAATTATAGATCACAAAACACTGTCCGAGGTCATCAATGATTGATAATTATAGATCACAAAACACTGTCCGAGGTCATCAATGATTGATAATTATAGATCACAAAACACTGTCCGAGGTCATCAATGATTGATAATTATAGATCACAAAACACTGTCCGAGGTCATCAATGATTGATAATTATAGATCACAAAACACTGTCCGAGGTCATCAATGATTGATAATTATAGATCACAAAACACTGTCCAAGGTCATCAATGATTGATAATTATAGATCACAAAACACTGTCCAAGGTCATCAATGATTGATAATTATAGATCACAAAACACTGTCCAAGGTCATCAATGATTGATAATTATAGATCACAAAACACTGTCCAAGGTCATCAATGATTGATAATTATAGATCACAAAACACTGTCCAAGGTCATCAATGATTGATAATTATAGATCACAAAACACTGTCCAAGGTCATCAATGATTGATAATTATAGATCACAAAACACTGTCCAAGGTCATCAATGATTGATAATTATAGATCACAAAACACTGTCCAAGGTCATCAATGATTGATAATTATAGATCACAAAACACTGTCCAAGGTCATCAATGATTGACAACTATTATATCACTAAACACTGTCCAAGGTCATCAATGATTGACAACTATATATCACAAAACACTGTCCAAGGTCATCAATGATTGACAACTACAGTGAATATATCACAAAACACTGTCCAAGGTCATCAATGATTGACAACTATATATCACAAAACACTGTCCAAGGTCATCAATGATTGATAATTATAGATCACAAAACACTGTCCAAGGTCATCAATGATTGACAACTATATATCACAAAACACTGTCCAAGGTCATCAATGATTGACAACTACAGTGAATATATTATAAAACACTATCCAAGGTCATCAATGATTGACCACTATTATATCACAAAACAGTTTCCAAGGACATAAAATGCTGACAACCCTAAATAAATGTGCAAGGTCACCAGTTACCCAAAACCATGTATTATTTGGTAATGGACATTAGTTGTCACAGATTTTCAGATAATTCTGGTGCTTCTGTTACACTGGTAATGAGGTTAGTGCTAAGGCAATAACAATTACTATTGGACCATGTGTTTCTCTAAAGAATAAAAACTCATCCGAATGTTATGACAAACACAAAGTGTGTATAGGCAAACATGGGTATATTGAGGTATATTAATGTGAAATGCACGAGTCTGATTTTAATAAACAGATAATTTTGTTGGTTATGTAATGAATCCATCAATTAAACAATTTCAGTTTCTCTGAATATGAAATTGTGTTATAGATTCCATTTGCATTTAAAATGTTACTTTATTTACTGAGAGGCAGGAAAACTCTTAATGAATAATTGCTTAGCTAAACTGTGGAACTTAGTTACAGGTGTTTAATCTCCATTACCATTTCTATATCTAGGCATTGTTTCTGCCGACATATGTTAGTGTTCTGGCAACATTTAACTGTGGAACCGTACATAGTTTATATATAGAGACAAGAAATTGATGACAGGTGATATACTATATTTCGCTATAAGATACCCATATATATTTGGTGAGTTGAAATCAAAGTATTGTAATATGTATCAAAGTGATTTTTTGCTATGTTTTATAGATAAAAACAGCTTGTTCTTTTTGTCTATTAGCCTTCTGTCCAAAACAAAATAAAAATCAATAATGTCTTTATCAATCTTGAGAAAGCAATACTATATTTTCACAATTTATAAAGACACAGGCAGCTGTAAAATTGAGAAAGGAAAAGAAAACACAAAAAATGCCAGAGTTTGGGGATGTGTATATTGGACCTTAAATGTAAGCCATCATCCGTGGATTTAACACCAACACTAGGGAACCACGTGTAAAGCTGTGTCCTGAAGTTGGTATAAGTAATTTCTTTCAGTGGGTATATATTTGATCAATTTGGTGGTAGTGATGCCAATATCTCTGACATGGACATCAGGTGTTGGACCTGGTTTTGATGTGGCTATGTCAGATCTATTGAAACACCTCTCAGCACGCCTCAAGGTGAGACAATCAATATATGGCCAATAACAGCAGGCAACCAATGCTCAGGTTGCCAGACATCAAGATCAGATTCACGATAGTGCTTGACAGGTACAGGAGAAAGTTGACAAAAGCAGGCCTACAATGTAATAATATGAAGACAGCTGATCGGATCCGTTTTGACCCTTGGAGTTGTGTAATACTACTAGAGAATGCTTACAAAGATCAACTGGACAGTAGACATATCACCAGTTATACTGTAGCCTTCTCTAACTATACCTATAGTGTTGTTTAATAACATCTATTCTTTTGTATCATGTGTAAATTTTCATTCAATTACACTATGACCTCTACAATCTGTAAACTCTCTATCAATGATACTGTGACCTCTACAACCTGTAGACTCTCTATCAATGATACTGTGACCTCTAAAACCTGTAGACTCTCTATCAATGATACTGTGACCTCTACAACCTGTAGACTCTCTATCAATGATACTGTGATCACTACAATCTGTAGACTTTCTATCAATGATACTGTGACCTCTACAATCTGTAGACTCTCTATCAATGATACTGTGACCTCTACAACCTGTAGACTCTCTATCAATGATACTGTGACCTCTACAACCTGTAGACTCTCTATCAATGATACTGTGACCTCTACAACCTGTAGACTCTCTATCAATGATACTGTGACCTCTACAACCTGTAGACTCTCTATCAATGATACAGTGACCTCTACAACCTGTAGACTCTCTATCAATGATACTGTGACCTCTACAACCTGTAGACTCTCTATCAATGATACTGTGACCTCTACAACCTGTAGACTCTCTATCAATGATACTGTGACCTCTACAACCTGTAGACTCTCTATCAATGATACTGTGACCTCTACAATCTGTAGACTCTCTATCAATGATACTGTGACCTCTACAACCTGTAGACTCTCTATCAATGATACTGTGACCTCTACAACCTGTAGACTCTCTATCAATGATACTGTGACCTCTACAATCTGTAGACTCTCTATCAATGATACTGTGACCTCTACAACCTGTAGACTCTCTATCAATGATACTGTGACCTCTACAATCTGTAGACTCTCTATCAATGATACTGTGACCTCTACAACCTGTAGACTCTCTATCAATGATACTGTGACCTCTACAATCTGTAGACTCTCTATCAATGATACTGTGACCACTACAACCTGTAGACTCTCTATCAATGATACTGTGACCTCTACAACCTGTAGACTCTCTATCAATGATACTGTGACCTCTACAATCTGTAGACTCTCTATCAATGATACCGTGACCTCTACAACCTGTAGACTCTCTATCAATGATACCGTGACCTCTACAATCTGTAGACTCTCTATCAATGATACTGTGACCACTACAATCTGTAGACTCTCTATCAATGATACTGTGACCTCTACAACCTGTAGACTCTCTATCAATGATACTGTGACCTCTACAACCTGCAGACTCTCTATCAATGATACTGTGACCTCTACAACCTGTAGACTCTCTATCAATGATACTGTGACCTCTACAGCCTGTAGACTCTCTATCAATGATACTGTGACCTCTACAGCCTGTAGACTCTCTATCAATGATACAGTGACCTCTACAACCTGTAGACTCTCTATCAATGATACTGTGACCTCTACAGCCTGTAGACTCTCTATCAATGATACTGTGACCTCTACAGCCTGTAGACTCTCTATCAATGATACTGTGACCTCTACAATCTGTAGACTCTCTATCAATGATACTGTGACCTCTACAACCTGTAGACTCTCTATCAATGATACTGTGACCTCTACAATCTGTAGACTCTCTATCAATGATACTGTGAGCTCTACAATCTGTAGACTCTCTATCAATGATACTGTGACCTCTACAATCTGTAGACTCTCTATCAATGATACTGTGACCTCTACAACCCGTAGACTCTCTATCAATGATACTGTGACCTCTACAATCTGTAGACTCTCTATCAATGATACTGTGACCTCTACAATCTGTAAACTTTCTATCAATGATACTGTGACCTCTACAACCTGTAAACTTTCTATCAATGATACTGTGACCTCCACAATCTGTACAAGTGTATTTGATATAAATCTTACCTAACACCTGTACAAGTGTCTGTGATAAAATCTTACCTAACACCTGTACAAGTGTGACTGTCTGTGATATAAATCTCACCTAACACCTGTACAGGTGTCTGTGATATAAATCATACCTACCACCTGTACAGGTGTCTGTGATATAAATCTGACCTAACATCTGTACAGGTGTCTGTGATATAAATCTTACCCAACACCTGTACAGGTGTCTGTGATATCAATCTTACCTCACACCTGTACAAGTGTCTGTGATATCAATCTTACCTCACACCTGTACAAGTGTCTGTGATATAAATCTTCCCTAACACCTGTACAAGTGTCTGTGATATAAATCTTACCTAACACCTTTACAGGTGTCTGTGATATAAATCTTACCTAACACCTGTACAGGTGTCTGTGATATCAATCTTACCTCACACCTGTACAAGTGTCTGTGATAAAATCTTACCTAACACCTGTACAAGTGTGACTGTCTGTGATATAAATCTCACCTAACACCTGTACAGGTGTCTGTGATATAAATCATACCTACCACCTGTACAGGTGTCTGTGATATCAATCTTACCTCACACCTGTACAAGTGTCTGTGATATAAATCTTACCTAACACCTGTACAGGTGTCTGTGATATAAATCTTACCTAACACCTGTACAGGTGTCTGTGATATAAATCTTACCTAACACCTTTACAGGTGTCTGTGATATAAATCTTACCTAACACCTATACAAGTGTCTACGATATAAATATACACATACTATACTCTACTGAATTGATCAGTACTTTCTGATCCTTCAGAGACAATATCCATGAGAACAGATTAGTATCAATTTAGTGGGTGGTTGTCAGAGTACATATCCTGTGTGGGAGTAGATTCTAAAATACAAATTCGTAACTATTTGCTACCTCAGTTCACGTCAAAATCCAATAATAGTTAATTATTTTCTAAAAATAGTTCCTTTGTGACCAGCAAGCTATAAACGGAAGGTAATTACAGGCAAGTAGACCAAATATAGTGAGTTTACTCGTGTCATATCCTCTATATGACAAAAAGCAACTAAAGTATTGACTGACGCAATTTGTAACCTATGAGGAAATCATAACAATCTATTCTACTTTCTGTCAAGCGGCCTTTTCCTTAAAATATCATACAAAAACTATCTTTCGTAAAAAGTTGAAAGAATCCCATTGACAAAGGATCTATACGTACAAGTCACAGTTGGGTGTAACATCAACCCTTCAAGTCTCAGTCACACACCGCTGCGACAACATTCTTTTGTAAGTCAGAGTCAAGTAGAGGTGAGAAAATGTACTTCTCTGTCACATAGTCACATACAAGTGTGACACATTTCTGCAAGTCTTAATACCACACAAATGTCACACTGTTTTTTTTTTTTAATTTGTCACATACAGGTGTAACAATGTCTGTCAGTTTCAGGAAAAAAAGAAATTTTTCATTGTGTCATGAAAAATGACAACATTTCTTAGGATAAAATTGTGAATCTCTGGGTTGAAAAGAAGCCATTTGCACATTTTTAACAAAAGTGACTCCTGTTGAAATTCATTCATATCATCACACCTGATAGCTAACGACAGGAATATTTTACATGTGAAATATCAAGGCTCTAGACTTTATGGAACTTGAATTTTTCAAAGTTTTGTAACCCAAAACAGCAATTTTTAAATTTGAATCCCTATCGAGATACAGAAATTGTATTTTTAGACATGATTTTATGTAAACACATTCTATAACAATTGATCATAATATGCTACTGATAAAATCTCATCACTGAGTGCTTCGTGGTTATTGAGAAAACACTATTTTAAGATAATGACATAACTGAATCTGTTAACCTTGAAAGTGGGCCAAGGCCATTTGTATCATCAAACTTGAAAGTCATTGACCAGAGCTTTCTAAATATCAAATATCAACAGCAATATTCAACTTTGACCAATATCAAGAACCGAAAGTTGAATTTTAAGGCATGATTTTATAAACACATTCACTAGCAATTAATCACAGTATGCTACTGACAAAACAAAATATCATCACTATGTGTGTCTTGGTTATTGAGAACATACTATTTGAAGACTTTGACATAACTGAATACCGTGACCTTGACAATAGGTCAAGATCATTTATATTATCAAACATTATAGCTAATTTCCAATTTGAACTTTGGTACTGAACATCTGGAAAAACCTTTTCAATGACAACTAAGCAAAAAATACAAGTAATTTATATAGGTCTAAAACAAGTTATACTAATTTGTCAACATTTCAAAAGATTAAAGGAAATTTTAAAAAATGACGTCCAGTGTTAATGAGAAATGCTGAAGAAATACTGAAGACATCAATTTCGTCGCCATGACATTATGGACCCAACTTTTTTATGTGAAATATTTTGTACTAACAAGTAATGGGAAAAAGTGAAATATAGAAATTATCTACAAATGATAAAATCGCATGAACTCTACAACCAACAATTTCTGAGATATGGCTATTTCAAAGTTTTAATGTACAGCCTCAAGGTAGCCATATTGGATTTTTGACATACTTTTAAAAAAGAACAAGGACTCCTTCAAATACATACCTACAATAAACTAAATAGACTATAAATGTCTCTCTTACAAATCAAAATTTTTGAAGAATAATAATAATAAGAAGAAGAAAAATGATCATGAGAAACATAACAATAACAATAGGTCTTTTCACCAGATAGTGAAATACCCTAATTAGTACTGTATATATTAATGCTAAATATTGGAGTCAACATCATCTGAAATCAGGACAAAGTGTTTTAAAACATGTGTGGAATCTGTGTTGGGTCTTATGACTACAAATTTATTATTTACCAAACATGGCCCGATTGGTGTTCTCGGGGCATTTCTGTGATTTTGACGATTATATAATTACTTATTCTTCATAATAAGGATATTCTACACGCAATTATCTCATCAAAATGTGTAATTATAAGACAGTTACTCTCTGACAAAGTACACTAGCCTACTTTCAATGCTCCACGTACTAATTGCTTGTAATATAGAATTGGGGCCTAAGTTTGTGTCAGCCAACACGAGCATGATGTGACAGCAGGATAAAAAAAAAACTTTACTCACGGAGATCATAATAACCTACTTTGTGCATAATAATGTGACCAGGAATATAAAACCAAATGTGTTACATGTCTCTAATAAAAGTCATAAAATGATTATGGTAAGGATTCTTTCTCGTAATTAATTTTTCTCGCTATTACATCAACAGATAACAAGATATTGCTACTATCAAGCGTGATACACATACACCCGTCTACCGTCGGTGATTGGGGAAAATTCATTTCTCCGTAACTTAACCAATTTTACAAATATCAACCTGAAACTCGGTGCAAGGATGTATTGTAATCATATTAACAATATATTTTTTGATGTTGCTAATTTCTTTGAATATGTTAGGCAACAGTGTCTGAAGATGTATAATGATAACCCATGGTATTTGTATAAAACGTAAATGTGCCAAGCTACCATTCTTGCTAGAGTAAAATTGTTGTAACTTTGTCATTTTTCATATATGGCACCGAAACTTTGTATATCAATGTATTATAATCTTAAGTCCATATCTCCTGCTGTCACTTACTTTATTTAGTATTTTCATATATATAATGCAAGATGTTGCCCTCTAATATGATACGCAATGTAGAGTGCCACTGGTAAATGAGGAAAACTTAATTCTCTATTACTCAAATTTACAAATATCAACATAAAAGAGATATATTGTGATCAAATCTATGATGTTAATTATTCTAAAATATTTTCTAGAAAGTTTACGATTCTTCATGTCACCGATAAGGCTATCAATATTTGCACATATTTGGATATACTGCTAAGAAAAGATGTCATTGATTCCGTAATTTTGTGCATTCCACCATATTGTTCCAGCTCAGAGAATCCTCTGCAAACCCCAGCCAATACTTGTAAGTGACTGACGAAAAACTCAATCCAAATATTTTCATGGACACATTGTCTGTAAATTTTTAGTATAAGACTTGGTTTACGTAAAGCGACAGTATGTAGGCTTGACATTATTTTGAAAGATGGCAGCATTGTTTATAGCATACAACTGCCACTAGGGGTAACTAATAAGCTGTTGGAATATTTCCACCAATCAGAAAGCTAAAATTGGTAGCAACAGCTAGTTCCAAAGGCTGTGACAATAGGTTGAAATTGTAACCACATTACGTTTAGACTAAAAATCAGCTATACAGAAGACCTTCTGTCATGTTTGTTATACTAAAGTTAATTCTTTACGATAAAACATCACAAGCAACCAAAAAAAAAAACTTCAAGAAGCATGATCCTTTTTATTAGGCCATGTCTGACATTCTGCGTTTGCACCTATTAAACATACATCTTATTGCCATCAGATCCTCCTCAATCACATCACAGGCAGCATCATGTTCAATTAACAAGATGTTAAAGTAGCAGTATGCTAATGAAACACTCATTGCCGATCACATACATGTATTATTGCCTGCTACAGCACAGATAACATGTAACACAACAGGTAACATACAACAGATGTAATATCACAGGTAACATCACAGGTAAGGTACAACAGGTGTAACATCACAGGTAGCATACCACAGGTATAACATCACAGGTAACGTACAAAAGGTGTAAAATTACAGGTAACATCACAAGTAACATACAACAGGTGTAACATCACAGGTAACATAAACAGGTGTAACATCACATGTAACATACAACAGGTGTAACATCACAGGTAACATACAACAGGTGTAACATCACATGTAACATACAACAGGTGTAACATCACAGGTAACATACAACTGGCGTAACATCACAGGTAACATACAACAGGTGTAACATCACAAGTAACATCCCAGGTAACATACAACAGGTGTAACATCACAGGTAACATACAACAGGTGTAACATCACAGGTAACATAAACAGGTGTAACAACACAGGTAACATACAACAGGTATAACATCACAGGTAACATACAACAGGTATAACATCACAGGTAACACATACAAAGTATAGCATAAAAGGTAACAAACCAGCTGTAACTAACATCACATAAGACAGATAAGAACTTTAACATCACAGGGTGTAACATCACTCATATAAATATATATTCTCTTTAATTTTTGGACATATCAGTATCATTGATTTTCATCTGGTGATGTGTGAACTCTATTTCACTTCATTCTGATTGGATAAAACTATATATACTTCTCCATGACTAAATGACATCAAATGGACCAAGAACGATAACTCTTTCTGAATCTAACATGCAGAGAATCTACAGTATAAGGGAAACAACCTAATACTGTTTCAGTTCAGATTTTTACAGTAAAGTACAACATGTATATCCAAAAGGTTGCTAATTACTAGCTGCTGTTATGCCTACCAATTCACTCAAATAATGTAAGTCTATTTCAAACTTCCACAAAAATGAAAAGAATCTAATATTTTTTTCAATATTGTGAATTAGTGAATGCTAAAAGCAGACATTTTTGTACATGATGTACAAAAATAGTGAAATCACTTAAATCAGGGTTTTCCATAATTTTGTTAGTAGTAGGCTGTGTAGTGAAAGTAGGAGGCTGACGAAACAAGCCGACCCGAGCCCCAACGCGGCGAAGTTGGGGTGGACCTGCCGTGTATGTGTAGTCGTGTATGGAACATTATTCTGGAACTGGATTGGTATATGCGGCCAAATGATCAAAGAAGCCGGTCAAATTGGCCGGCGACCGGCTCTTATGGAAAACCCTGTTAAATGACCATATAGATATAGCAGGGTTTGTGCCTGGTATTTCTAGTTTTAAAAGGGATCTTTCTATATAGTTTGAACATGATTCTTGAAAGTAACTGGGGTCATTTTAAACTCCTATGCCTCAAAAGGTCATTGAATGAGCTTTACTACAAACTCTACATTACATACAACGCTGGGACAGGGTTGCCCATGAATATTTCATTTTAGATGCCTATATTGACTGCTAATGAGATCCCGGTGCTATGCCCCAGAGATGCCTTCTGAAATCAACAGGTACTGCCAAATTAAACTTGTTGTTCATCTGTCTGTTGTCTGATAACTATGATCATTCATAAGACCATCTATATTATCACTTATGTCACTAAGGAGATATATATTGAACAGTAGGACTTTTATAGACCATTCTACAGAATCTTTATCTAACACTGCATGATAATAATGAGGAACATTATGAATGTTGTAGCATTATTTTTTCACTACCTTAGATACACTGTATTTGATGGATTATAAGCCGCAGAGCCAATTATTACCAATTTTTTTCTATTTCATCCACATATAAGCAGTGCCAGAGTATAAATTGCACCTTCTCTTACGAAGTGGTAACTGTTACACAGAGTAAAGTTGTTGATACAACAGACAATGGAGGGCATTTTACAAGATCACCAGTAAAACATTTCATAAAATTTCAAATAAATCACACACAAATAATCCTTTATCTTACTGATGTATTTCAAAGAACATAAAATAGCAAATGTCAATGGTGGGGGACTATTCAGATTGTCTACACACAGATATTGGGCCCAACATTATGTCGGTTTACTCAACAATAATTCAATCAGTGTCTATACTGTTAAATACTAAATGGCTGTTCCATGCTGAACAAATCCTTATTGTTCCATATTATTTCTTCTTGTAAGTTACATGAAGACATTCATATCATCAACAAGCATGGCTGTCATTCTAAAATTTGACCTATAACCTGATGACCTATCGATCCCAGGATGCAAAAGGCTATTGTTAACTTGAATTATGGCTTTGAAGCAACAGTGAAATTCCAGAAGATATTATTGCAATTTATATTAAAAGGCATAATTAACTAAATCCACAAAAATGTTATTTTTATTTCAATCATCAAACCATCCTGTGTACGATTCTAGACGATCTGTTTCTGTCACAAAGACGTGACAGGCAGGTATTCGTGTAAAAAAAATTGTTTTTAAAAAATCAGTACCTTCTCATATTTGTATGCTTCCTGGTTTTTCAAAAAATAAATTTTCACTCTGCTGATTTTTTTTCTTTTCCACATATAAGCCACTCTGGTATTTAATTTGGACACCCGACTCAAGAGGAAAAAAGTGCTGTTTATAAACCGGAAAATATGGCATGTTATTATGTAGTTAAATTACATGTAAAAATGCACATATGCAAGTACAGGTCACCTACTAAGACTTAAATTGGAAGTTGGAGGTATTGCTTTAGCCAAAGTAGTGTTGAGCTATTAGAAGGCCCCAGCAAGGCCTTCAGAATAAATATCACAGAATTCTTTTTGATCAATTTATTAACCGGCTTATCAATTTACATGTAAGTAAGATAGGTTTTAAGACATTAAAACATTTATAGTTGTATGAAACGTTAAACACCAATCATTCAAAATGTCTTAGGTCCTTTATGGTATTGTTTGTGGTAATTAAAAACCAATAACCTTAAGCTGCCCATACAATCAACTTTAGGAGATGTGGCTGGAACTTCAATAATCACGAAACACTTACCGCAACAAGCAATGAGACCTTTCAACCTGGTGAATGGATCAAAACAAATTTTGAACTACAAAATGTCTCTTTAAGCTTTCATATGGAAAGAAAATCAGCTTAAAGTCTTTTAACAAATATAAAAAAGATATATGTTAATGGTTTGAAAAGTATGTGACCGAAACCAAATTCCATTTTTCACCACTTAATACAAGAGCACATTTGTTCAACCATGAACATTGCTTTCCAGTTTAAGGTTGGAGAACTTTTATTACTTTCTGTGAATGAGAAATACGTTGTCTCTTATTGGTCCAGATTAAGAGGAAAGCAATAATAATGTGACACATTGGTAGGTGTGGATGGGTTGGCACATGTCTTGTTTAAATCTTGCTAAATTCAAGCAAATCAAATATATATATATATATATGATTCAGTGAAATCAGGCATTTCAAATGTACATCTTGTTGATCAACAACTCGCTTTTAGGCAGTGCCTTTTTCATATCATATATTATGGGACTGAGTTTTTAGGAGTCTAGTGGCTGTTGGTAGCTAGTAAAAGGAGATTGCAGATGGGTCTAGTCCAGCGGTTGTTTGAACAGTTATGACTGGCTATCCCTATAGCTTTTAAGGAGACTAATGAATTCACTTCAGCTGTTGTTTAAGACAGTAATGGCTGGCTGTCTAAAGGGCTTTTAGAAGACTAATGGGTCCAGTACGGCGGCTGTTTCAGGACAGTTATAACTGGCTGTCTAAAGGGTTTTAGGAGACTAATGGGTCAAGTCCAGAGGTTGTTTTTGGACATTTATGAGTGGCTTTATCCATGGGGTTTTTATGAGATCAGTGGCTCCTGTTCAGTGGTTCTTGTGGGTAGAAATGATGACCATGTGTCTGTGGGGTTTTTAGAAGACGGATGGTTCAAGTCCAGCTTCCGATGGTAGCTATTTCGACTGGCTGTATATAAGGTTTTCAATATATTGGATGGGTCAGGTCCAGTGGCTGTTATTCCTTTGTAAACATTTCAATGAAGACCCATGTTTCATTCCCTGCTTGTACCGTTATGTTTTAGAATTGACATTTGTTATAACACGCACTTTGTTTGCACGTTTTAAGCTTACCTTTCCTTTGCTATTGTCCACAGGTTAACTTTTCATTGTATCTTTTGCATATTATGAAGAAATAGTTGGTCCGTCGATCGATCGTCTAGTATTCTCTGTCTGTGACGCATGTGTAAGCGGAAGTCAACAAGCAACTGGTGCTTCCTGTTGTGATCTGAGAAGGGAGATTACTCTAAACAGTGTTTACGTTATTTTCGCGGGGATCTTTCGAAAGCAGTTATGTCAACCATACGACTAGGAATTTGTCCCTCACTAACCGAATCACTTCATGCCAGACTTAAAGAAGCAGGCATAAAGACAGCGACAGATCTTATTGTAGCAGACTTGGAAGCACTCTCACAGAATTACGAAATCCCGTACAAGGTTGAACGAACGAAAGCAAAATAGAAACACAAGATACAAGTTTATTTGTGTTGTATAGATTGGAAACATAAACCATTAGCCCAGAAGAGCTGTAGTAACGTCAAACGGAAAAATCCTCATCCACGATAGATCATAATCAGAACGGTCTTTTTATATTATTTAGTAATTATAAATATTTGTATGCATACCAATTAAGGAAAGCATATTAATGTACTGGTATAGCTATAGGGAGGACACGTCTCTGCTTAAAATTACAAAATATGTCAAACTTGTTAAAAGGTAACTTTTCGCAAGTAAACTTGTTTTCGTTCTTCTTGGTTCATCAGTCTGAAACCTTTCTGAAGTAAATGCAGGAAAAAAAATCAAATATCTTTGTATGTTTTATCAGAAAATATGTAATATTTCCCTAAAAAATTTTTTTGAAAGCAACAGCTCCAAGAACTACTCCCAGGTGGTAATGACAATTTATATAAGAATGCTTATTTCTACATACAAATGATCAAGTTTTAACTCAAAACAACAATTTTTTGCAACATTTAATATTGTGGAGACACTTGTTAAAATGTCTTATATTTCCAAAATAGTCTTACTGCAAGTTTTCTGACAAAAAATATATATAACTTTTTCTTTTAATAGGAACTGGTGGCATTGCGTAGAGTATTGTTGGCCCAGAATGCATCTTTTCCAGTCAGTGGTGCAGATATGTACGAAACAGCAATGGCTTCCATATCCATTCTAACCACAGGCTGTAACAGGTTAAACAAATAGATATCTATGAATAGGCTTACTTGTAAATTAACATTTTTGTATCTTCATTAATCTGTTTCTTGATAGGCTGAACTAGATGAAATGTTATCTTGCTTTGTTAAAGTATTTTGATTGAATTTCCACATTAGAGCATTTTCTAATCATTAATTACTTGGTATAAGGTTGTGGAAGGGAAAACAGCCCCAACTGTACAGCTGTTGGCTTTTAATTTGTATTACATTATATTCTGCAGGGTTGATGACTTGCTTGATGGAGGTTTATATACAGGTGAAGTGACGGAGATCGCAGGCGAAATCGCAGCAGGTAAAACTCAGGTGAGGTCTATAAACAGGCAAAGTGATGCAGATGTTGGGTGGGGGTGGAAATTGCAGAAGTAGAATACAGGTGAGGTCTATGTACAGACAGAGGGATGCTGATGGGGGTGGAGGGGGGGGGGGGGATTGCAGCAGTAAAACACAGGTTAGACCTTAACATAGATGACAGACCTGAAGGGGAAACTGCAGTCACTAAAATGAAGTATATACATAAAACAAAAGAGAGATTTCAAAGATTACAGTGGAAATCACCGCTGATGGTTCTGAATGACCAACTTTATATTGTATTATTTTTCAAGTTATTTCTACTCATAGTTTGATTTTGTATGACCCTGATTTTAGTTGTGCGTGACCTTATTGTAACTAGTTTTCCATGTGGCCTTATTTCTTGTAGTTCTGTGTGACCTATTTTATATGTGTAAGCTGTGTCTGTAGTTTTGTATGACCTGTTTCTTGCTGTTATTCTATATACAAGCTTTTTCTATTTTTGTAGTTCTGTATGACCTGTGCAAGTGCAGTGATATGTGGAGCTCAGCAGAATGTTTACTACATAGATACGTGTGGGGCTCTGTCTTTGGAACGAGTGCTACAGATAGCAGAGCATTCAGGAAAGGTTAAAACCATTAGTGATAAAGTAACTCCCACCAGATTGTTTGAATAAGCCAACATTTAGAACATGTGATATTTTTAATAAAATTTAAAAAAAAACTCCGTCAAGTGACAATCCATACATTTCCTATTCTTGTTTCATGACAATATCAAATAATTTGAAAACATCATGTATGCCTAATTATTGATATGGATATTGGTGTCACAATTATCGCTCCATGTGATACCATCTTCCATTTCTCTGTAATGTCACATTGAGTACATACCAGCTGTTGTAGCTCCTACTCTGTATATAAGTGATCAGTATGTAGAGCAAGGAATATTGACATGTGTATTGGTAAAGAGCATTGATATTTCACCATACAGTGCTATAACTGAGCCTAAGACAATCCCTATTTATCCAGACTATAAGGTATTTGCTTTTTAAAATTAAATGGTTAAATAAAACATTAATACATAACAATGGTCTCAATCTATTTTCTGACTGATATGTCTATATTAACTTATGCCAACACGAAAGCAGAAACAGGTTTTCATACGCCGCCGGAGGCAATCGTATATTGGCATCATCTCATTCTGTCAGTCTGTACTTACGTCCGTACATCCATTTCTTGTGAACGCAACTCCTCCTAAACGAATCATCAGATTTTCATGAAACTTGCTCAATGTCACTACTACAATGGGTAGATGTGCATGAAGGGGCAATTTTGCGGTTCTGTGATTTTTGTAAGATTTATGCCATTTTCAACTTTGTATCTGTAGCTTGCTCTTAGTGGAGCTTTGTGAACGCAAATCCTCCTAAAATAATCATCAGATTTTCATGAAACTTGCTCAATGTCACTAATACAATGGTTTGATGTGCATGAAGGGGCGATTTTTGGGTTAATTGATTTTTGTAAGATTTATGATACAGTTAAAAGCGATAATGAAAAGGACCAATCTTGATACTTTGTGGCGGCACTCTTGTTTTTAATTGTTGCTGTGTGATCTTTTAGACTTTGTGTTGTGACTCCATGGTCTTATAATTTCAGGAAATAGAGGAATCCACATTCCAGAGAATGAGATGTTATCAAGCATTTGATGTGTTTTCCTTGCTGTCAGAGCTAGAAAACCTCCGATGTAATATTTTACAACAGGTATATCTTATAACAATACAGAAATAGCAATCAGACACCTTTGACTTTATGATATCGCATCGTCTGACAATGCAAGTTTTACGATAAAAAAGTTTCCATTTCTAAAATGCTTTGGTGATGCCCCCTGTGATAAATTTATCTTCTGGTCAGCATATTTAAGGAAGTGGCAGACATTTAAGTGCAAACCTTGCTTGGAAACGAGTTTGGGCATCCTTGGGTATAAAAGGCTTGCAACTTGACCGCTGGGTAGTGAAAGTCACCTGTGTATTATGATAATATGTATATGTGACACTAAAAGGTGCACTCACCCGAGGACCATAAAATTGCATGAAGATGATCAATATCTCTCAACTTTCCAAAATTATACTCAATGAATAGAATAAAAATGAAACAGAAACAGCAAACTCCCAGTTAAACAGTCCATCACAGATATCCTGAAACATGTTCATGTGCAGTAAACTCTTAGACACAACCAATTTTACTATGTTACTGCAGTGCTTTGAAAATGCTTTATTCACACTCATGGTTATGTAAATGCTTGACTAGTAAAAAATGTGCAAGGAGATGACCTGTCATTGATTGTGCAAAAATTTGACCAGTGAACTTTTACCCTAAAGAAAATAACTGGAAATAGTAAAAGCTCATTTTGCAGGAATTAATTTCTGTGCTCTGGAAGAACAAGGTATGATTTGGCATTGTCATATCATTTTTGATATATTGTGTTTTTTTCCTGAAAAATGTTTGGCTGAGGGTATATATGAAAATTGGAAGACAAATAAATGTGTATTTCTATTGTTTGGCTGATATTGAAGGGCTTTGTCATACATGTTCAACATCAATTTCAAGGTTTTTCAGTTATACAAGAAAAAATGGAAGCTGGTAAATGTATGTTCTTATGCAATGTATCAATATATAGATATATAGATTAGTCACACTGCACCATCATTTAAATAATGATGACAGGTTGCAGGTCTTGTATAACCTGGGAAGCCCGTACATGTTTTCATGCAAAGTTTGGAAAACTAACAGTTCCTTAGATACAATGACCACAAAATAGTGTTAAAATGGTGGTGGGGAAGGGGTCTTGAAAGCATTTTCAGAAATATTTCTGGTCTTTTTTTTATCTCAACATTAAGATTTCTAATTTACATTGTCAGCTTTAAATCTTCTATTTGTGTAGATGTTCAGTAAGTTAGTAAGGATGTTACAAACATGTCTCAACATCTACCTGTAATAGCTAATTTCTTTCTTACACATTGATGTCTAAAATAATATAAATTCTCTCTTTCAGACTGATGATTTCTATAGCAACTTGAAACTGCTTGTAGTAGACAATATAGCCTCGGTTATTTACCCAGTTCTGGGTGGTCAGCAGATGGACGGTAAGTAAGTTTTCACAATCAGCTTTCGTTTTTAATTCACCTGGTCAGAATGTAAATTCTTTAAAGTGCATCTCCTTTAAGAATGCCTGGATTCTTATAAAAAGTGTGTTTCTGCACCTTGGGATGGGGGGAATGGGGCCGAACAGGGGAGATAGAGCAAATACTTTAAAATCTTGCTCCTCCTGCAGAAATGGTTAGATTTTGCCCAAATTTTGTCTGAAGCATCCTTGGATGATGGGAATCAAGATTGTATAAATGGTGATTTTCTGACTGCTGGGGGTGAGAGGGGTAGGGCCCATTGGAAGAAATGGAGCAAATTCTGCTTTAAAATGCTTCTCCTTTAAGAATGCCTGGATTCTTTCTCAATTTCTCCATGGGTGAAAGGGAATCAAGTTTGTATATATGGTGGGTCTTGGCTCCCTGGGGCCAGGCCCCATTTGGAAAATTGAGCAAATTCTTATATTCCTGTAGAAATGATTATAGTTTGCCCAAATTTTTGTCTGAAATATCCTTGAATGAAGTGGAATCAATTTTGTGAAAATGTTGGTAGTAATCTTTGTAAGATTTAGGACCAGTGAGTCCTGAGGTGAGTCCCACGCAAAATCAATGAGTGCAACTTACAAAATACTTGCATCCATGGCAACCAAATGAGGATAATCATTGGATTCGTGTTAAAATAAGGAATTTGTTTCATTCTCTATGCTGATAAAAATCTTGCTTGATATACACTTTCATTCTGCGATGGTACATGTATGGGTCACACCTGATTGCCTTGTATTTCATAACCACTGCATTTTGTAACGTGCATGGTCAATGTTGTCTTCATCTCAAATAAAAAAATAAGTGCTATGATAACTTGATAATGATTAAACTTACAAAATGAATTTTTTGCTTAAACAGTTTCCTTGTTCAATTTGTGTTTACTGGACATTGACGTTTCGCTGAATTTTGCCTGATGACCGATGCCAAAATAACTGCTCCGCAAGGAAACATAATTCCAAACTTCATCGGATATAACAGCGATTTTATGAATTTTCATAAATCACCTTGTTCATTACATCATGTAAAAATCGCTTCTTTCAACAACTATTTATATTTCTAAACATAATATTTAAGAAAATTCAGAGAGTACTTCTGTCAAATTATGGCACATGTTAAAATACAGCAGTTTTCCATCACTGCCAAAAATACAACAAAAATACATGTGGCAGGTGTATTCTGAAAAAGGCAGTGCCAGTTGCAGGATAAAGACAACTATGATGTCACTTGGGATAAGAAATCAAAAGTAACGACAATGCCACTGAAATGTCATTTCCACCTCAGAATTCCAGGGTTTGCTTAGAATAGAATACCAGGTAATATACGGAGAAGAAATAGGAAGGAAACCAAATCATGGATAGAAGTGATTTATCTTGAAACCCTTAGGTCAGATAGAGGTTTTACTGGAATAACCCTAAGTCATCACTTCAAAGAATAGACAAACATCCATGCTTCATTCATGTGCATAGTAGTGAAATTAATGTTACATTTGCATTTCTCTGTAGGACATGGACTGATGGTGACTTTGTCCAGAAAGCTGAAACAACTGGCAGTTGACTGTTCTATAGCTATCCTGGTAAAATGTCAAATTACAATTAGTTGAGAACTCCATGGTGTTTAATTTATAACCTATAATTGTTTTGAGTTTTTTTTTTGAACATTAATCAAAATTTTATATGAAGTTTGGGTAAAATTCACCTGTTATTATATGCACAAACATTTTAGGTCATCTGACCCAAAGGGTCAAATGTCACGTTTTATTGGCCTCATCAAAAATTCAATATGGCAGCAATGGTGGCCATTTTGTAACTTGATGGGACAGTCATGGTCTCTCTGAACAATACTCATTTTAAACTTCTTTGATCCTGTGAAATTGAGCTGAAACTTCGCTTGAAATAATCCTGAGATTGTACCATTGTTTCATTTTGGACCAAAATCCAATATGTCCACCATCTTGAAAAACATTTTTCTCAAGTTCCTCAAGTGCCATTGAAATGAATATTGGTTAAAATGTTCAGGAAGGAAAGCAACAAAGTATTGTTATTTTATAGCTTCGCAAAATTTCAATATGGTAGCCATATTGTTACATGATTGCACAATCATGGTTTCTCCAAAACCCAATATGGCTGCCATCTTGGTAAAATAGATTTTAAAACTTCCTCTCGGTTCAACTGATGCCATCTAAAATTTTGTTGGAATGTTTAGAATTTGAAATATAAGGAGTGGTTTTTGCCTTTACTGCTAGAATAGTCATTTAATAACTGTTCTTACAACTACTACTGCTATTATATCATATAAAGGCCTTTACAGTCATATGACTGTTAAGGTTCCATGGGCCTATTGTTGATCTTTCTATATTTCACAGATCACCAACAATGTAGTCAGCGGAGACTGGGATAGGAATAGGTCTGCAGCTCTGGGTAAAACCTGGTCACATGTCCCACACACACGAATCATCATCACCGCTAGCGATGGACACCGACAGATCTCATTGGTCAAAAGTTCAAAAATGGTAATTATCTTCCTTTCCTTGGGATATCTTCATATCATTTTTCAACTTCCATTCCCATAATCATATGCTGTAAAGAGTTAGAAAAACACTTTTCTCCACATTTGCCTAATTACAGAACACATCTACAAGGTGGTACTTTCATTAAGTTTTGTAGTATCCTTGAGGACGAGATGGAGTTCTGTGGCAGAGATTAACAGATTAGAGTGTTTGGCAACATAATAATCTTCCTTGAAGGTTAAGATCCTGCCTATCTCACTGGCCATCGTTTGTACAAGGTGTTATCATTATGCCAAAGTTATCTAAAAATTTTGCTTTCCTAAATATCATGCTCTACAAAACATTATGAAGGTATGTAGAGTATTAATATCTTTGGGTCATTTTTATGAACAAAAAACTTAGGTTAGATCTACTGTTTATGTGGCTCAATGTTCTACTATCCCATTTTGCTTGTCTATAAATAAAATATTCTTTTCCAGCAAACTAACACAAGTGTTAGTTGTGTGATAACAGAGGCTGGGTTCTGTGATATTACCAATCCTGGTTGACGAGAGAGAACAATGGCCACTGCCGTTTATAAACTGTGTAAATCATGTGTCAGTGTTGCCCCTTACCGTAACAGAAGATCAACATGTTATCAAATAACAGTACCAAAGGCAAGGAGGTACTGCACTGAAAACTTTCCTATCAACAGGAGGCCTCCTGTGAACATCTGGTAGTTCATCACAGGAAACTTTACTGTTTTTGGGATGCTGATGTTCAATTTTCAATTTCCAAAGGTCATCTGTCAAGAGTGATTTTGTTTAGGATGAAAAAAAATATTACAGTCAGTGGAAATGAATAGTTGGTCATCAAGCAGACAGAAAAAATGGGAGATTTTCAGTTCTGAATGATTCTGGAAACATTTTTTAAAATCCCTTCATTGTAAAAATAAAGACATAAATCAAAGCGTATACTTCACCTTTATTCCAGTAAATGTTTAATCCTCTTTTAACCTTCATTACATAAATTTATTATGTTTATTTATTTAGTCTACAACCAATCTTATTTAACATAACTGTCCTCGACTCTATGTATGTATGTTACGTTGATAATCATATATAAATTTCTCTCCTAAGCAAATACTTCTAATTACACTTTGAATCTTTCTTGATCATCAAGCACCAGGATTATACAAATATTTATTCTCCAGTATTTACCTGTCACTATCAGTTCATGTTTGGTAATCCAAACACTGTTCACCTGAGTATACTTGGACACTTTGGATCAGGGTGATTGGGTGATGAAACAGTAACGCACCTGCCTTTCACCAAATGTCCGAGGTTCAATTACCGGAATGGACATGAAAAAGTACGGGGTCACATGCCAGATCACATGGGTTTTCCATGGGTGATCCATGGTAAGACCCCTTCATGTTTTCATCCAAGCCAACAAGAGTGGTTGATATAAGCTGATAGCTTGTTTTGCAATTGTTGTAAAATAGATAAAGTTTATATATATACTTTTGTTCCCTGAGTATATCTGTACAATTAAAAATACCTTCCATCTCAAAATGACTAATGTTACAGTAGGACCATTGGATCAGTTGTGGCTTGACAGAGGAATACTCTATAGGTGGTTAATTTCGAGAGTATCTAATTTTCAGTTTTTTGATATTGTGAAAATATAGAAACCCTGAAAATAAAATTAACGGAGAAAACCATTGTCCATTACAGGACTTTCTTGTAAATTACAACATTTTTGCTTCAAAGAGTTAGCAAGGAATGTGAAAATTTGAATCACTGAAGAGTGAATTAGAGTTGAATGGATTATAGAAGAGATAGACAGACATGAAAGGCAGGTTATCTGATGGTAGTTGGCTAAAAAAATCCATCTTTGCAGTGAATAAGACTGACGGATACGGAAAGCTTATTCTGTAGTCAACAATTTCAGAGGCAGATATTTCTGTCTATAAATTGATATCTTTTATTAATAAAATACATATAAGAACATAGTTGTCTGTTTAATTAATTTTCATTCATCAATTTGCATAAAAAGTTTTAACATTCCTGTTCATAAATGTCCCTATAAAACTTTTAAAAGATTACAATTTTAAAAATATATATATATATATATTAGTATCCTAACTTTGATTGCCACTTATATTTCAGCTTGTGTCGGTTTCCTCTTGGCCTGATTTGGTATGTGTGTTGTGGGATGACTGTATACTGTATATATTGTGGTAGGTTTTCTTGTTGTAAGAGAGGATGGGAGTGGCAAATATTGACACGGAGTTGCCGCGAGCAATATGTTCTTTATAGCACTGTACAACAAACTTATTGGTGTCTGTCAGTGAGGGGTGGCTGGCATACTCGTCTATCTGTAACAGAAAGTAAACATATTTTTCAGGGAGGGGTAACTTGAATACTCGTCTATTTGTAACTGAAAGTTATCATATATGTCAGGGAAGGGTGGCTGGCATACTCGTCTTATCTGTAACAGAAAGTAAATATATCTTTCTGGGATAGGTAACTGGAATACTTGTCTATCTGTAACAGAAGGTAAACATATATGTCAGGGAGGGGTGGCTGGCATACTTGTCTATCTGTAAATGAAGGTAAACATATCTGTAAGGGAGGGGTGGCTGGCATACTCATCTATCTGTAACTGAAGGTAAACATATCTGTAAGGGAGGGGTGGCTGGCATACTCTTCTTTCTGTAGCAGAAGGTAAACATATCCTACAGGACTGTGCGACTGGCATATTCTTCTATATGTAACAGGAAGTAAAAATATCTTTCAGGGAGGGGCAACTGGCATGTCTGTGTTAAACTGCATTTATTACAGAAATCTTAATTCAGTATATTTGTTGCTGTTGACTTACATCCATCCACTTGCACTCTGCTATTTCTTGAGGACAAGGGTTGATAGACCCACCCACCGCCTTCATCAAACAGATGTAGTACCAATCAGAGCAGCCGTAGCGGAAGTTATGTTGGTGTCGGAATGTTAATACAGATACAAACTCGGCTTCAACTCCTGTCTCCTCAAATACCTCCCGCCGAGATGTGACTGCCAGGTCCTCACCTGTAGTCAATTTAATACTCAATACACATTCTAGAACAGAAGTCCTTGTAAAAAAAAAATAATATCAACTTCTATTCTTATGACATCACTTATAAAAAATATCCCAAAACTGCCACATTCTCATTCTGTTCTTAAGAGATGGTAGAATATTTTATATTTTGTATTCGTATTTTATACACTAATGAAAAAACTGACAGATCTGAGTCATCACATTTATGCAAACAGCGAGATTTTATCTGTTTGAATTAAGAAATTTGTACCCAACTAAAATTGAAATCGTGTGATAAGCTCTATTTCCTGACATTAGAATAAATTGTACAAAGATGACTATACTGCGAGAAACATGTAGAGTGTTTTTTAACTATTAATTCAATATTTTCTGACATCAAAATATATCTTGATATCAAAAATTTTGATTTTCTGACATAAAAAAAAAAAAAAAAAAAAATGAGAAGATAAGTTGATAACCTCGCCATTTTACAACTATATTGGATTGCTGTGTGTTTTACCGTTTTATGGCCCTAATGACCTTTTATGTGTTGATGGGCCGTTAAGAATGTAATAATAATGATAATTTTACAATTATTCCCTATTTTTTTATTTGAAAAAGTATTTATATTTTACATCAAAAATTATTGTCTGACTTCAAATTTTATTTCTTTTTTTTTTTAATTTTATGAAATCATGTCTATTTAATGATATCAAAGATACTGCATGTTTTCTGATATGAAGAATTTGATTTTGGAGTAAAAAAATTTCAATCCTGGAAACATATATATTGGAAATTTAATGAAAAACTACTACGCAAGATATCAATTTCAATGTAAATTTTTTTTTTGATGATATCGAAATCCGAAAATATTTTTTGATGTGAAAAATTGATATTCTAACAAATTGTGTTGTCACATGATCCTTGTATACCTTCATCTGCCAATCCTCCAGGAAGTTTCCAGTGTTTTTGAATAATGTTGAATCTCTCCTGAATCACCAGGACCTGGTTGTCATCATTGATGACAAAGCCTGCCACACCTTCAAATATAACACAAAGTCTTGAATACAATACAGGTAAATACAATTTATAATCAAACAGTAGAGGAACAGGAATTAATTACGTCTCGCGATTCTTCACTTCTCTAAATCATCAGGATAAAACAAATGTGTTGTACTTGGTATCTTCATGGTTCTATATTATTAATTGAGAATACCATTGGTATGTATTGAGATGGCCATCCATATAGAGAAAAGCATATTCCAGATTTGGTTATGACAGCACATGTACTTGAAGAGATGATAAGCTCAATGTATAGAGCTAAATCAAAAACGTGAACCCGTCACAAAATTCAATAAGCAACAAGAGTTCCTCGAAACTGTATGTCGCCTGCATAAAGTGTCACGGTCACCCAGAAATTGAACTGGATGTGCAACAATCAACCATAAAGTTGTAATACAAAATTTCATTTCTAGAACTTGAAGCATAAAGGGAAAACTACACAAAGCAATATTCCTGAGGAAAAGTTCAAAGGGACATAACTCAGCCAAAAAGGGTCACAGACAGCCGGGAATCGAACTTATTCTGTACCCTTGCAACAAGAAGCCATATGCCAAATTTCATTTCTATAACTCAAAGCATAAGCCAAAAAAGTTCAGAAAACAATATTCCCAGGAAATTTTCTAAGTTCAAAGGAGCATTACTTTGCCAAGAAGGGTCACAGAGAGCCAGGAATCAAACTTAATCTGTACCCTTGCAACAAAAAGCCATATACCAAATTTCATTCTGATAACTGAAAGCATTACCGAAAAAAGTCTGGAAAACTTTTGTACGGATGATGACGAGTGACATCAGGCAAAGTGATCCCTAAGTGTTCGCCAGCCCTGCAGGCAACACAATAAACTGTAGGTGAAATACAGAACCTGTGTTGATACGACCATAAATATGTACAAGTGTATTCCAGATCTCATTACGACAATGTACTTGGAGAGAAATAAAGCTCAACACTAACTTTCAGATAGTTTCTGAACAAAATCCAATTAACAGGTATCTTTCAGTGAAGTTGTGAATCTGAAATGTGTTTGTTATATACAGGTGTATATGTTCTTAGAAGAGGAATGAAGTTCAATGTGGAGCTAAATTCAGAACTTTAACATAGCACAATTGATAAACAAAGTCCAATTCATTGTCAGCTATACATGAAACTCTTGCTTCCATATAACCATTAAGCAGGTTTGGTGATGATAACACTTGTAATTTAATTGAACTACCTGAAATTTAACACAAATGTTGATACTTCCTCCAGAAAAGAAATGCCACAATGTCACTCCATGATTATGTATACAAGACAAAAATAAACAACTATTTCTAGTTTTTTTTTTTTGTGGTTTTTTAACTTTGCCAGCTTTCTCAATAAATAAACACAATGCCTTTGTATATATCTGGTACATATGATTGCACTGTCTTTCAGATTTGAAACAATAATTATTGGTCACTAATTATTCCAAATTTTAGCACACATGAGGCGAAATTTGTTTATTTTATAAGACAAAGTAAAATATTTCGGCTGAAATAGAAATTTTTTTATTTCTTAACACAAATAATCAAAATTTCTTTCTGAATGTACAAGTTAAATAACAATTCTTAGTCCAACAGTGACCAAAACAACTGTTATAATGTATGTCTTCATCGACTGGGACAGAAAAAATATAGCAATTTTGAGCATTAAACAAACACCCAACATGAAAACACTGGTATACACCAATGTTGGCATGGAAGGGTTGAGAAGCTGTGTAAATCTGCCTATAGGTATGATCAGACCAAAGAAAGAAAGTGGAGCAGTTTGAGGCTGAAATTTTGGGCCAAAGATGGACTTATGAACATTAAAAAGAAAATTACTCATCTAAAATATATCAAAATTTCTGTATATCCTTATTGAGCCATGTTAGTCCACCCAAATAACTTCTGCATTCTAAGTTGTTAAATTTTTTCAGCCAAAGTCAGTTGTCCGTGACAGTACGGTCAAAATTATATTCAAGGTTTAGTATTCTAAGATTATCACTCTTTTCTCTTTTCAACCCCTGCAGCCTGAGATTTCATGTCCTTCATGTAAAAAAATATTTCAAAATATCAGATGCCCCTTACCAGAATGAATTGAATGCTGTATACTAAATTAAGTCCTTACTACCTTCAGTCATTCTGGACTAGGTATTATACTGTTACAACACATGGATAATGAATGCTGTCATGGTAATTATATGCTTCAATTACTTTCTGAGCAAGTTAGCTGTACACAAGTGGAATACATACCTAAATACTGGTTAGCAAATCCAGGTAGTCTATTCTCTTCAGATTCAGCTAGCCATTGATTCAACATCACATATCCTGGTTTGGCATGGTGGAAATCTAATCCAAGCTATGTGGAGAGAATGTAGGTACACAATTAACATTAAACAATTAAAACTATTATCAATTCACTGGCTTTAATTAGGATACATATATTTAGTGGGAGATAATTTAGAAATTAGTGAAACTCAATAATTCACATATAAAGTAAAAAGCAACGAAATTTGTGATTTAGTTTTAAAGTTCCACATCATTTGGTTTGTATTTCATCAAAGATTACTAAGGCAGTGCCTCAATTAAGTAGAATGAGTTAACCTTATCTACCTTACACCTGTACACACAGACAACTTACCTGTATACACATAGGAATACACAGACAGCTTACCTGTACACACATAGGCATACACAGACAACTTACCTGTACACACATAGGCATACACAGACAGCTTACCTGTACACATAGGCATACACAGACAACTTACCTGTACACACATAGGCATACACAGACAGCTTACCTGTACACACATATGCATGCACAGACAACTCACCTGTACACACATAGGCATACACAGACAGCTTACCTGTACACACAAACAACTTACCTGTACACACAGACAACTTTCATGTACACACAGACAACTTTCCAGCACCTACACAGACAACTCACCTGTACACACATAGCCATACACAGACAACTCACCTGTACACACATAGGCATACACAGACAACTCACCTGTACACACATAGGCATACACAGACAACTCACCTGTACACACATAGGCATACACAGACAGCTTACCTGTACACACAGACAACTTACCTGTACACACAGACAACTTTCATATACACACATACAACTTTCCAGCACCTACACAGACAACTTTCCAGCACCTACACAGACAACTCACCTGTACACACATAGGCATACACAGACAACTCACCTGTACACACATAGGCATACACAGACAGCTTACCTGTACACACAGACAACTTACCTGTACACACAGACAACTTTCATATACACACATACAACTTTCCAGCACCTACACAGACAACTCACCTGTACACACATAGGCATACACAGACAACTCACCTGTACACACATAGCCATACACAGACAACTCACCTGTACACACATAGCCATACACAGACAACTCACCTGTACACACATAGGCATACACAGACAACTCACCTGTACACACATAGGCATACACAGACAGCTTACCTGTACACACAGACAACTTACCTGTACACACAGACAACTTTCATATACACACATACAACTTTCCAGCACCTACACAGACAACTTTCCAGCACCTACACAGACAACTCACCTGTACACACATAGGCATACACAGACAACTCACCTGTACACACATAGGCATACACAGACAGCTTACCTGTACACACAGACAACTTACCTGTACACACAGACAACTTTCATATACACACATACAACTTTCCAGCACCTACACAGACAACTCACCTGTACACACATAGGCATACACAGACAACTCACCTGTACACACATAGGCATACACAGACAACTCACCTGTACACACATAGGCATACACAGACAACTCACCTGTACACACATAGGCATACACAGACAACTCACCTGTACACACATAGGCATACACAGACAGCTTACCTGTACACACAGACAACTTACCTGTACACACAGACAACTTTCATGTACACACAGACAACTTTCCAGCACCTACACAGACAACTCACCTGTACACACATAGCCATACACAGACAACTCACCTGTACACGCATACACAGACAACTCACCTGTACACACATAGGCATACACAGACAACTCACCTGTACACACATAGGCATACACAGACAACTCACCTGTACACACAGACAACTTTCCAGTACCTACACAGACAACTCACCTGTACACACATAAGCATACATAGACAACTCACCTGTACACACATAGGCATACACAGACAACTTACCTGTACACACATAGGCATACAGGCAACTTACCTGTATACAAATAGGCATACACAGACCAGACAAATCACCTATACACACATAGGCATGCACAGACAACTTACCTGTACACACATAGGCATACACAGACAACTTACCTGTACACACATAGGCATACACAGACAACTCACCTGTACACACATAGGAATACACAGACAAATTACCTGTACACACATAGGCATACACAGACAACTTACCTGTACTCACGTAGGCATACACAGACAACTTACCTGTACACAAACGGTAACAAATGATGAATGTTTCTTATGTACTTTCACCCACAGAGCTCTAACACCAGAAGTCTTCCATTTTTCAATGGCATCTGTAAAAATATTGTCATGATGGTAAGTTACTGAAGGTAGCTATAGGCAGTAAACTTATGTAAAATACCAAACAGATTTTGGTTTTGTTACAGAATCAATATCAAATTGTGAAGGTAATATAATGCCAAGAATAAACTTTATATACAATAGGAACACAGCTTCGTAAATTTTGTGTAAACCTTCATTACTGTTGATACAACAGCTCTTAAATCATTAAGAGGCCTATGGCAGCTCTAACGAAAGAACAGAGAAAGTGAAGTACAGAGTAAAAACCGAAGACTGCAATCACCACAGTAGAAGCTACTAAAATTAGACCCGTATTGGAGGAATTCATGGATTAACTTAATAAACAATATTTGACTCTGAGTGATTCCAACTCTGATGACACAGCTCCGATATCAAATGTATCTGAAGAGGTGGCATGTACAATGGATTACGGAGAATTAGGATACTGTCAGAAGGCACAGACTGTCAAGATGAAGGATCATATGACTGGTCAATGATAAATGTATCATTTCCTATACTCAGATTTTGTCGATACATAACTACACAAATTCGGTTATATTGTAACGTACAGTATATCAAAATGTACAATTAAAAATATGTCATACTCTGAACCATTTTTATGTACTTAAGGGTGTCAACAACATGTTCTACTGTCCTGATGAGCCCAATATTGGCAAAACCAGTCAACAGTAATAAAATTTACTGACCGCCCAATTTTTTTTTAAGCTGGCACATATTGTTTCAACTCCCTAATTCTGATCAATAAATCATTAATTATTACTTTACCTTGTAGTTGTTGATGTATATCTCCTGGAAGAGCTTCCTTCCAGTCCTGTTTACTTGTGTCTATGGTGAGGCCATTGTACCTGGAAATCAATAGCACTACTTATTGAGATTCTGTAATGTATTATTTGAAATTTGAAACCATATACTATATCCCAAGGTACCACTTAGTTTAGCCCAGTACAAAAAATATGTTAGCACCGTAAAACAGAGGTCTCTCGATAATACAGATAGCTTTACCATGATCACAATAGAATTTTTCTCGTCTTTAAGAAATAAAAAACACAAAGAAATATTGACTTATTTAAGTTTTCATCTTTCATTAACCTGTAATTCGGTATTTCTACTTACATGTCCTTGGTAACCTGGAACCCTTCACTGTCCATTGTCATTTATTGAAACAACCCAGGTGTGTTGGTACAATCAATCTCCTCCCAAACACAATTACAGCAATCAACCATTTATACGTGAAGGATTATATAAATATCATTATTATTTCAGTAGTTCAAAATTCACATGTAATGTCACTTGGGCTATTGTTGGCATCTAAAATCACCAGAATAAGGTATTTAGAACTGTTGATAACGCCCACAACCACCAGAATAAGGTACTTAAGACTGTTGATAACGTCCACAATCACCAGAATTAGGTGCTAGGAGAGTCAGTGATGTTGCAGTATTACACACCAATCAGCCTGTCAACACATTACCATGCAGCTCCAGTAATCTCTACTTATCACAACAATAGAAATCATATTAGTACTGTGTAATGTTTCAGACCAAATTTGGTCGAAATCTACCAAGGCATTAAGGAGTAGTGTTTTGAAGCAAGATATTGTCTAACTTCCCCTTCTGGAGCCCCACCTCTAAGTCTCTAGTGGTCAAATCAACTTTCTGAATCTAAGAAATGATTCTCCACCCACAATGATGTTTTATAGTACATTTGGTTTAAATGCATTAAAGCCTTGAGGAAGAGTAGCGTTTTGTAGCAAAATTATTTAATAATTTTCCCTAAGGATCGAATCAATTTTTTGAATATTAGAAATTATTTCCCACTCTCAATGATGTTTCAGACAAAATTTGGTTGAAATCCATTTAAACATTAAGCAAGAGTAGCATTTTGAAGCAAAATATTGTCTAACTTTCCTTTTTTGGGCCTTACGCCAAAGTTTCTAGGGGCTAAATCAAATTTCTGAATTGCTAAAATATTTCTCCAGTCTCAATGATGTTTCAGACCAAATTTTGTCTAATAGCACTTTGAAGCAAAATATTGACAAACATTCCTATTTCGGGTCCCACCAACCTCAAGGGGTCAAATCAACTTTCTGAATTTAAGAAATTATTCCCCACTCCCAATGATGTTTCAGACCAGACGTTAAGCCAGATTAGTGTTTTACAGGAAAATTTTACAGATGATGAATGGCGCATGGTGCACGACAACAGACGATGCACAATAGCTAAAAACTCAAAAATAAGCTAGCACATTTTCTTCAAAAGTTGGGAATACAGTTTTTAGTTAGGTGAGAAACTATTGCCTTATTTTTAGAATGGGCTTATTTTTCAGTTTTTATGTTATTATTTTTTGGCAAATAAGATAAAACAATGAATTAGCACATCAACAACTACTAGTATATCAAGAAAATACGGAAAACAAACTAGCACTAAGTTTTTAGAGCAATATTTACAGCTCTAAAAGTGCTAGATTATACCACTAAACTAGGTATGTTAACAGTTACAGGAAATTATAGGCTATGTTGTCAAATCTGTGTTTACTTTGTAAATTTAAGATAGGAACAGTTTCATTTTACAGAAATATCAATTCCACTAATTTTTGGCACAATCATTAAAATCAGTTCACATCAGGTCCATTTTCATTTTTGTTAAGTCCCTCCCTAAATTGTTTCATTTTTTCACGAACAAGCTCCGCCTTTTTCTTCATTTTTTTATTAGCTTTTCTTTTCTCTGCCTTCTTTTGTTCAGCAAAGCTGTTTTCTCCATTGAAATGAAAATCCAGTTTTTCTACCATTTTCTCTCTTGCTCTCTTCCTGTTTTCTTCAAGTGAGCGTGACACATGCATCTACAAAATCAAACATTATTTTATAAAGTTTCTCAACGTGCTGTATCAAGTATTATTTCATGATACAAGACTAAATTCACAAAAACAATATGCGATAATAATGGCCAACCACCATCTGGCCACCGCTCGTCCAGTGGCCGACCACCATCTGGCCACTGCTCGTCCAGTGGCCGACCACCACCTGGCCACTGTTCGTCCAGTGGCTGACCACCACCCGGCCACTGTTCGTGCAGTTCAGCCACAAAAAAAGTAGATACTTAAAGCTGTAATTCTAACTGTAGCAGCAAGATGGAAAGGAAACAAAATATCTCTACCACTGTAAATATGCCACTGAGAAAGCACAATATCATGCCATATAGCAAAACTGAGGGAATACATTTACAGATATCTCAGTATAATTAAAAAGATGTGAAGAACAAAGGGCAATAACTCTTCCAAAACTTGTTCAGTCAATGTATCATGAGGGAAAGCAGTGGTAAATATGTTTTCATGATCAACCATAACAGATTGATCAAAAAGTGAAAGAGAAAAAACCTCTTGACAGATTTGAATACAGAAACACTGAGAGTCTTACAAATATGGTAGAATCAGACCGGCATTCAGGAAAATATGAAAGAGATCAGTTGAAGGCAAAGAAAGGAGATATCTAGACAATATTAAGATTAAAAAAAGAAAGAGAGAAATATAGAAATTGACAAAGCTTTTTTCATGAAAGCCCTACTTCATGGGATTTTCTTTTACATTAATTTAAAACACCTACTAAATTTCCTTCTATGTATACATCATACAAAAAAGTGCACAGAATTATGAGTTTCATAACGGTTTTCCTATAAAAACCATTAATATTCTGATACTAACAGTGATGCCTGTTGCATCTTGGATGTGTTATTTATAACTCCTTGGCTACACTGACCTTAACCTTGATATTTTATAGTGTTTTACCTACATTGACCTGGATGTCTGGGGAGTCACATCTCAAGGTGGGTATACTGGCCTAACCTTTGAACTAGCCACATGACAAGGTTGCTAAATGCTTTACCATGATCTATGAGCTAGTCAAATTCCTGGATTTCTATCTAAATTGACCTAAGTGACTGTGGGGTCACATCACATAGTAGAAACATGGTTGTTAAATATATTGACCTGGATGTCTGTAGGATCACATCTCACAGTGGACATACTGACCTTGACCTGTGAGTTAGTCATATGACATGGTTGCTACTCACCTTGACCTGGATGCCTGTAGGTTTATGAAGAAGTACCACACAGTTATTGGTCTTTGCCACAGCCTGACCTCCAGCTCCACTCCCTCTCATATAACTCTCTTCTAAATCTTCCTCCTTCAGTTCTGGGAAGTTGTATGAATTCTTGGAAATCAGTCCCCGTTTCAAACTACAGCTCAGCACAGGTTCCAAGTTCAAAATATGAGATTGTCTCATCTGAGAAGAATTGTTGTTTACAGCTAGAGATGAGAACAAGTTGTAATGAGTTGAGGTAATACTTGGATGGTGCACAGACAGCAGTCTGCCACTTTTGTTGTCAGGGTATAGGAAGTATCTGATACTGATCTGGCCGACACTGTAGTGGTTTACTAGATGTGACTGCATCGGATATTTCACCTTAATGCGATATCCATATGGTAAAATATTGGATGAAGAAAGTTGATTTGATTTCAGTAGCTGTCCATGTAAATTCTGAGAGGTAGGCCTAGATACACAATTATCTTTTAATGTATCTAACACAACATTAAATTCAGGTATTGGCTCTGACCAATTGCAAAATTTAGACATTGCTTTCGCCACACAACTGTGAAAAATAATACTTTGTTCGGTATGTGTTCTTCCCGGAGTCAGTGAATCCTTATTACTTGAATAGCAGTCATACTTCTGATGTCTTAGCTGTACACACTTCTGCTGAAGAGAATGCTTCAGTGATCGACATAATTTTGTTAAGACCTCGTATCCGACTATGCTATGATTGACACACTGGTTTTCCGTTGTTTTACAGTTTGATGCTGTTTCACCTGCATTATCAGGATGTCTTTGTTCATCAAATATGGGTGTATATAATTCTGGCTGTAACAGTCTCCTTACCTCGTGCCAACTTGCTAAATCTCTAGTTTGAAATAACAGATCCTCTCTCTGTTTCCGAACCATTCTGAAGCAAGTCTGTCTCCTTATCAGCTGTGCCATATTTCTGTTATAATTAATCAAACGGTCACATTGCCTCACCGCTCCATACTCAGCACACATGTTTCACAAATTATCAGTGAATACAATAACTGAAAAAGGTACCATTTGGTACCCATCACCTGTCTGAAACTAAAATACAGGACCTAAACAAAAACTTAATACAGGATCTACTGTTTACTTTATTAGCAGAATTCTGGTCCCCATCCATTTCATGCTTCAAATTTCCTGACTATATTGTTTTCTGAGGAACCCCTAATGTCACTGGTTTTAATTCAGCAAAATTGAGAATATATCCCCTTTACCTTATCTATTTGGTAATTGAAACAAGCCCACCATCATAGAAAGTAATTGGGATACACATAAATCATAACAAAAATGCAACTGGTGCATGTACAGATAATCAAGATGAAAAGACTTATCACAACATCATACTTACATAAAGGTTTATATACTATAATGTCCAGCACTGCATACATCAGTTTTTATTCTGTAAAACAAAACATTTAAGTGTTTTACTTTATTTTAAAATGAAATCAGAAGTTTTTGTCTATCTAGATAATTAACAAAATAAGTATCAGTTGCAGGCATACTACTGTATATGCAACATGCTGATTCCTAAATATATCTTGCAGGAAAGAAAATAATAAATGCTGAATAAATCCTGTAACAATAGTGTGTACAATTTTTGTAAAACACTGACAAATTATTTAGAAAGCATATAGCAGTTCTGATGAAAAAAAATTTGAATGGTAAATCGGAAAATGCATAAGCATCCATACTGTACATTACCTACATGCACTGCAAGTATGGTGCCTCTGTTTTATACCATAAAATAATCTTCAAAAATTGGAAAGTTTTTCCATACAGATAAGGATTCCTTTTCTTAATAAGAATTACATCTAAATGTCAAGAAAATAGTCCTTTTTGCCAACATTTCAGCAGGTTTATTTATAGGACCATTCCAATAAATTATCATCAGAAACGTTTTATATGGTAAGACTAATATCCTAACTAAGTCTTTAAATAAGAATGAAGCTCGTCAGGCACCTGAGCAAAGCTCTATACGGGTAACATGTTTAAGACCACATTTCTTTCATTTCCAGGACAAGAGGTCCCAGGACTTAATATATCTGAGAAAATTCTTCCAGAAGTGAAAGACATGAAGCATTCGGAAGTGAAAGGCATTAACTATAGGAGAATTGGAGCACTTTATCCAATGCAAACTTTAGTGTTATACAAAAATATCATAACAGCATTTTTTGCTTCCCTGCATGAATTTGTTTGATTTTAAAAACTTCTAATCATTTCTAAACATAGCAATTATTTTACACAAATGAAACTGGCATCAATAAAAATTTCTTTATTCCTACAAGTACTCAGCATATAACGTCAACCAATATCAAGACGTCATATACACAATTACACAAAATGTCAACATGACAATAATTGTGCAACAGATCACTCGCTGGAGCTAGCCAAATTTTCTTTATTTCTTGGAGCACTAGCCAGTTAACCAAAATTTATTGGTGTTTTACTTTCTTGATACTTTCAAATGAGGACATCATTGCAGCAAGCAAGTAAGGTTCAATGCCTGACTTATATTATAGTTTAATCATCCTATCGATGTAACTTTGTGTCCTGTTCCACATATTTTCCCGTGAAGATCATTTCTGTATTGTTTGTGGTAAGTTTGTCCTTTTTCATATTTATTATTTAACCTTCAATTTCTACATGTTCTGATAACAGGGACAACATATCCCTCTTAAATATTTACTGTTAGCATTCACACAGTTAAGACAGCTGAACGTTTAATCCCCTATTTATAAATTATATTGATAAGCCAATGTCATAAATCATTTTGGGCATGGTGCACCATATGCTACATCTCTTCCACAAGTTTTGCAAAATTTCTTATCGGCTTTTTGGGATTGTCGACCACATTACCTCTCTGTCCGCTCACCTCAAACGTATTTATGACATAGATTCGATATCTGGTTGTATTACACGCGAGTATCCAGTTTTCGAGTTACGAAGTTGACATTGTAGCAATGGAAAAACACAGTTTATTCAACATTTATAGGTAGTGAAATTTATAGTGTAAAGATTATCACTGTGCGCATCAATCGAAATGTGTTTACTTGTTGTCCATTAACTCCGTGTAGTTTAGCACTGTCTAACAACACAGCAGTTATACTCGCCTCTAATTCTACATATACCCCGCGGACGCAGACGCATGTTTTGACTTGAGATAGGAAGAGAAGACGACGAAATCTTCCTAAACTCCGGTAAAATGTAGTGAACGTACGGCAGTCTGTTTACCAACAGTAAGTATGACATGTACATATTTTAGGTAAAATGAAAATTTCCTGACTGAATTGCAATGGAAAGACCAAATATGCAAATTACATGTGTTGTTTTAACCCGAAAATGTAAACAAAAACGAAATTCACAGTTGCAGTAGGCATATGAGTAGGTCAAAAAGTCCCCGTTAATCTTAAAGACCAAAACATTAACCCCGTGTGCTTACTGTAACATGTGTTTTTTCTACATATGAAATATTCAGATAATTCATTCTTTATTAATCTATTTACAGTAATCGAAGTATTGTCTCGACATCGGTTCCGAACCGTTATGTATTTCGGAACGGCCATATTGTCCAACCGTATCACTTGAACTATTGACCTGCTTGTCTTCGCTTCCTTATCATTTTGGTTGCTGTAACATATTACGTTTCCAGAAGAATGAAAATTAGTTATTTAAACCATTTACCATAAGATATCAAGAGTATATATTTCATTGGCAAATTTGTGTATTTGTTCTTCATGCACATGTATATATGTCAAACATCCTCCTAGATATGATGAAAAAAACCTCTCATCCATCCTCAGATGCCAATACTTTGTTGTCATTTGTCATAAGCCACAACTTCTTGCAATCTTTTGGCATTGGAAGACCAAACATGCATGTCTGAAATTGAAAAATGAAGATTTTTAAATTATCACATTTGATGACTAATTTCTGATTTTATTTCACGAGTGAGTTAAATACCAAGACACTAAAGAATAACTTTATTTAAATAGCTTGTGCTATATAAAAGAAGTTTACCAAGAAATATGGCTTATTTGATAAAAAAACACTAAACAATAAAAACTAATTACAAAAAAAATCATTTTGTTTACTAAATATTTATTGTTTTATTCTGCCATGAAAATTTACTGCAAGTATTTAATTCAATTTACATGTCATACAAATTTTCTCAGGAAATAACTGAAACTGGCACTCTACAAAATTTCCTAGATTACTTGAGAGCTGTGGGTTTATTCCATACAATTTAAACAGTCATAGCTGCCTTTTGTTTAACTATATAGTGATAGTTGTGTAAATGTAAAGTGAATGTGATCATGCCTGTTTTGTTCAGTTTTAACTGTTCAGATTTGATCTTTACTTTTTTGTTCATTTGATGTTGCTCCTTTTACAACCTTTGATTTATTGGAACAATTTTCGTTGAAAGGTTAGAATATAATGTCAGGGTACCCTTGCCCAAAAAATCATTGAATGAAATGCTCTTTTTTAAATATATATGTAACTGCTTAAAATATTCATAATGGTCCTAATGTTTCGGATTAATTTTTTTCAGATCGTGGTTCTACATACCAGTATGGAAGGAGAAGGTATACATCCGACAGAGGACAACAATGCGAGGACAGAAGGGGCCGATGGAGGTTCAAGTCCTACTACTCTGTCTGTGCTCAAGGACAGCACAATGCAAGGCACAGATGGCAGCCCTGCATCACCATCTCCAGAGGGAGGTATCCAGGTAAATGATGAGGAATCTATAGCTTCCACAGAGACTACTCTTACCACAAAGGCAGACAGAGAAGTGCAAGAGTTGATGAAATCAGTTATAAGTTCCTCTGAAACTACATCTGTTGAGGACCAGTCAAGCTTCACTCAGGACGGTAGTGATACAACAGAGATACATGTGCCAGATCTGGACATTAGCTTTGAGCAGTCGGAAACTGGTTCTGTTATCGTTGGACAAAATGCTCACCATTCTGATCATGGTTCTGTCATTGAAGGTGGTGTTGTTGGGTCAGAGAATGGATTAGTTACAGAAATTGTTGACCAATCAGATGAAAGGTTTGCTAAGGAAGCAGTAGGTGATGTATCGGATAATGACAGTGGTAGCAATAAGCTGGATTCATGGGAAGATAAGTTAGAATCTTCTACTACAAACAGAAATCTAGAAGACAGTTATCATGAACCTCTGACTTCAGATCACTCAGGTTTGAGTGCTGGTGGAGATAATGGTATGCCAGAGGAGGGCGGGCTGATTCATAGAGAAGCTGTATCCCCTGTCCTCATTACCCCACCACCAGATGGCACTGTCTCTCAGGATACACAGGTTCAAGATGGCAACATCTCTTCAGAACAACCCTCACAAGAAAAGTCAGCAGATAACAATGTTTCTCCTGTGGAAGAGATAACCAGCGATGACACAATGTCTAATGCTCAAGGACAAGAAAGGTCAGAAAATGGGACACCACTAAGTTTATTGTCACAACAAAATGGCGAAGTTGGACAAGATGAAGCCCAGCAGAGTCTGAACTCTGTGTCAGATACACAACTTGAGGAGTATGACAGCATGTCCTCTTTTAGCCAACACAAAGAGAAGCAAGAGGAAGACCTCATACTTCAAGGTCAATTTCCAGATGGAAATAGACAGGCTGATAATGAACATGTTGCTATTGGAATGAAAGATAATGATGTGGAGGAAAGGAGTAAAGACAAGGGGAAGGAGGTTGCTGATGATTCTGAGGAAGAGGATTCTAGTCAATTTGCTCAACTTATTGTTCAGCATGTTCTAGGCCATGCAGTGTCATCTTTTAATGAAAGTGACACATCAATTCATGATGATACAACAGAGGCAGGATCCCAGGCATCTCTACCTACAGATGGGGATGTGAAACCTGCACCCAAGGGTGTAACAGTACCCAAGTCTTCAGCAGACGAAAGTGTGAAACCAGCAATTAATGTTACCATAACTAGTGATACAGCACCACTATTCAATCAGGCTACTCATACAAAGGAGAGGACAAGTGAGAGGCATGTGTCACTGGACCAGTGTGATGTGGAACATGGTGCCAGAAGTCTAACTGATATCCAGATTGATAACAGCACTAACTTTGAGGACTCATCAGGAGGGAGTGGGTTGGAATTTCCTAAAAGATCCAACATCACTCTAGATTCTGAGATGGAGAATGAAACTTTTGATATTTCCTTGGTCTCTGGTGAAAGTACTCAGACAGACAATCCTGAACGTATTGTTATCCATGGCAAAGGAACTCCGAAGTATACTGTTGAGGATACAATGTCTGACACAGATTGTAGACCGCAGGGTTTGCGCATGTTAGCTCCCTTGGAAGCATATCCTGAATTTCCTGAAAATTATGGTAATTACGAAGTGTGCAGAACTGTAGGACCAAATGAAAAAGAATGTTTGGTTCTTGAAACAGGGGAAAATATCACTGTTAAAAAGAATGTCAAAATTTCAAAAAAGTCCACTGTTAAGGAAATTCACAGAGGTAATATTGAGGAATTCCCACTGCCAAATGTTCGCCAGTCTTCTCACTCTCGGGATCCAGTAGCTTCTGACGGGTCTAGAAGGCCTAGTAATCGTAACTCTTCTCTCGACAAGATAAGTCGTGAAAAAGGTAACATTCCTGTGTATACTTCTATGTCTAGAGAGGAAAGGGAAGTGACAACACATCCAGTAGGTAATGGTTCAACAGACTCTGTTTTATACAGTGTTAGTAATGGAGATCCTTCAGTTCTCACGCCTCAACAAAATGGAAAACCTGTAACATTAGAAAGCCGTTATCAAGATGGTAGACAACATAGTAATGGTAATTTGACTTCAGATAATTACAGAGATCAATTAAAAAATCAGGTGACAGATACTCGTTTTGTCCAGATGGCGGATGGTGATGTTGCCATGGACCAAGGAGATCACAGACAGTATAGTAGGTATGGATCATTGTCACAGCAAGTCAGTGATGGTGTACAAGGTCATAATGGTTACCATGGTGATAATGCCCAACTACAACCTCAGCTCCTAAACTCAGAAATATTCCAAGATCCAGTTTCCCTCCGGTTATCTCAAAATTCAAAAGGCGGTGAAAGAATTGATCATAGAATTCTTCAGTCCTCAAGTTTATATACACCTGGTTCAGGACTTACTAGTTTGCATGTTCCACAAGATCAATGTCACAAAGGACAATCTTCAAAGTCACAGAATGACATTAGGCCTGACAGACAACCTACTGTGTCACAGCTTGGACATCAGAGTGAGCTTTCTAGTGAATTGCCTAGACAGGATACGAGTACACAGCACAGAGGACCTCTAATCACAGAAGAGGACCTGCAAAGGTATAATGTAAATTTCACTGACCCTAGGGCCTATCAGAGGTACCAGCAGGTACTAGCCAGGGAGAACAGTACTGGCGAAACCTATGCTAAATTCCCTTCAGAGTCTCAACAAGGTCAGAGTATACAACAGGAGCCACCCATAGACTTGGTGGACAGTATTTACAACAGAGTGCTGCGTAATGAAGATTCCAGTCGCAGACACCAGCTACCACAGGGGGCATTCGAAGGTAGTTATCTGGACACTAGGAATGATCCAACTGCATCAGCTGACTTGACAGAGACGGAGAAAGCCCTTCTGTCTCGTATTTACAGGGAGTATGGAGCTGAACACTTGCACACTGGTGTGCCCCAGTGGCCAAACTCCCTGATTAATTCCCAGGCTGTCCAAAGTAGTCATGAGGTCTCCATGTCTACGCCAAGTTCCGGACCAATACCAAATTTCAAAACTCTACAAGAGCAGCAGGTATGTACTTGATATACAGGAAATGTATATAGTTTAATTAAAATATTTTGCCTAAAATTATTCTAATCACTGAATACAGATGTTAGACATTCTTGTAGACAGGTGTCTGGTGTTATATCTCTACATTATTGTGTTTAAGCCAAAAGCAACTCAGAATATAAATTTATTGTTAATCGCTATCATTGTATCTGTCTGACATGAAACTTTGTATGTACTGCCATCTCTGAAATTGATTTGTTTATCATTAGTTACTGTACACTTAAAGTTAGTGATATTCACAGGAAAATTGGTTTACCTCTTCATGGTAACTAAAGCATGAAATTATCTGCCACCAAACATTTTAATGGTGAATCAAATCCTCAGAACACATTTGTTATAAGCCTGTGTAAATAGATGCTATTGATAGATAGTTATATTAAGATGTTAAGCCTATGAACTACCCTAACAGGGAGAAGCAAAATATTTACCTTGTGAAATTAAACAATGATTAAGTAGAAGGTAGTCAACACTGTCAAGAAGACCATGTTCCAGAAAAAACCAATAAACTGCAGACAAGGAATGATGAGGTTCAGAGATGATAGACCAGTGAAATATACTGATACTGACTTCTAAATGAAATTGTTAAGTTTGATGTAATGTAAATTGTTATGTTAAAATAGTGAATTACACTGGCTCAGTTTGGAGATCAGGCTATATGTCATTGAGACAAATAAAATGGATTCCTATTCAGATAAGATGTTATTTTGTTTTTACAGACCAGCTGGATGCAGATGTTCAAGACACTGGAAGAGAAACATGAACAGGAGATGAAACACCAGCGACGCCAGCATAAGGACACCATCTTTGAGATGCAGCAGAAAATGGAGAGTGAGCTATTTGATCAACAACAGCAGCTACGACATAAACTCAAGATTCACAAGCAGGCTTTGGAAGATAGCTCATTTAATAACACTACTGACTCACAGGTGTCAGACATCCACAGGTTAGATCTTAGTACTGTTTTAGATCAATACTCAATTATCTGCTGCTTGCTGGTAATTAGTGATTTATCATTATCATGCATTTGATGGGTATAAAACATGTTTCATCAGTCATTTATTTCATCTTGCAAATTCTGAGTTGTTATGAATTTTCAAAGAATCCCAGGAAAAAATACATCATTACTAACCTTACATACCAGAATTCCTGTACATGTATTTACTAATGTGATTAAACATTAAAAACACCTTTTTAATTTTCTTTGACAATAGAAGTGAGATGAGTGAAAGATCATCAGACAGATCAGCGTACACATCCCCCCGACAACAATTGGATCATTCTCCAAGACAACCCCTAAACAGTGATTCTACCAGACATCCCCGTGAACACTCACCCTCTTGGCGTGAAATTTACCAGGAAGTCAGGCGGTCCATGGATGATCCCCTACCAGTGAGGCGATCACTGGATAATGAATTTACACTGGCCCCCAAACAATCACCATCACAGAGGGCCAACAGTTCACCCCCAATGTTGACAACACCTCCAAGGTCAAGGTCACCAGAGAGATCTAGATCTCCAAAACCAAAATCTCCACCGAGGTCAAGGCTTCAACGGTCTAAATCTCCTCCTATGTTACGGTCATCAAGGACAAGGTCACCACAGAGGCCAAGGTCACCTGACCCAAGGTCACCACCAAGATCAAGATCTCCAAAAGCAAGGTCACCACCAAGATCCAGATCACCAAGGGCAAGGTCACCGCCCAGAATTAGGTCAAGGTCGCCTCCAGTATCTAGATCCTATCTAGAGAGGATGACTGGAGATCTTAGTGAGGCACCACCCAGGGCTGGTGTGTATAGCAGTCCCATGCCTATACGCCGGGGGAAAAGCAGTCAATTGAAGGTACAACTAAAATTCTATCATCAAAACCTATAGCTGAACTGCTTACTGAAAATATCTATCATATAGTTTGCAGTTGTAATACTTAGTTACTAAATATATTTTTTTGTCAAGAAAATTTCTGTACCATTTCTGAAAACTGTTAGTTTAGATTTGCGGAAAGAAATGAAACAAAGAGATAGTTTTTAAAAATAATTTGCCAAATTATACCATTACAATTGTAGACATCTGCAACAGCCAAACCTACAACACCCCCTAGAAACAAAGAGATCTACCCATTGATTGTTTCCCCTTCCATGAGTGAGAAGCGCCAGAGTTCTGTACTTCAGAGGGAGCTAGAGGACCGACATCGTGAGCTTGTGGAGCAGCAGGAGAGCTTTGATACAGAGCTGTATAGTTCAGCCACCATGTCCGACGATGTTCATCTTTCTTCTAGGTAACACCTGAATGACACCACACATCTGTGGAGTACTAGCACACCAGTTATTGTAATTTCAAGAATAATCTTTAACATAAACGTTACTGACACACCATATAGAGTCTTCACACACCTGTAATTTTGTTGGGCGTGGGGGATATTCAAATTGGTTCCATCCATCCTTCTGTCTGTTCGGATGATACTGCTTTCTGCATGATATCTTTTGAAGAACTGGTCAGTTATTGATAAAACATGGTTGGTACACTTGTTACTTTAATCCCTTGGCCAGGTTCGATTAACAGCAAATTCGAACATATTTAATGAGGCTGCGGTGACCTGATGTCTTTAATCACTCTATAAGACATCTTTCTGCACATTATCTTATGAAGGAATGATAAGATTTTTAGGAAACTTGCTTTGTAGATTTGTTACCTTAATCCCTTGTTCAGGTTTGATTATCGACAAATTTTGTGCATATTTAATAAGGCTGCTGTGATCTGATTGGCTGATATTTTCTCCAATTTCCATGTTGCTTACTTTAAATGTATATATTTTACAAATGAAAATGGGCAGGGGATCTTGATAAATATGCCCTTATTGAAATTAACAAGAGTACCATATGGATCAGTTTCTGAAAAAATAAAACATTAGTTTTAAGTTTCAAAACTAAGAAATTTATTGGTTTCATTTTTTATTATTTTTTTAGCTGTACTGCATCTTATTCTAACTTGTGTGTCTTTTGTACAATCTTTGAGCAGCACAAGGGTTGGATTGAGAGAAAAGCATGCAAAGCACATGGCAGACCTCCGAGAGTACTACGAGAAAGAGCTTCAGGCTCTGAGACAAGCACTTAAGGCATCTGATAGTGACACAGTTAGTGGACACAAGTCACTTCAACATTTGGTGTCAGAAAATGAAAGTCTTCACCTTGAGATTGGGTTACAGAGAGAGAAAATTATTGAATTGGAGGACAAATTAAACACCTCAAATAGGTAAGGGGAGTTATTTCACACCAAAAATAAATATGGCAAATGAAATGTGTTTATTTTAGTTTTTTGTTGCTTTACGTTCCTATCAGCAGCAAGCATCAGGTAAGGATGTGCAAGATTTGGGTGGTGAAGGAAAGAGAGAAGATTCTGAGAAGAACCACCAATCTGCAAACAGTACCCAGGGTTTTCCATAATTTTGTTAGTAGTAGGCTGTGTAGTGAAAGTAGGAGGCTGGCCTGCCGTGTACGTGTAGTCATGTACGGAACATTATTACGGAACTGGATTGGTGTAGGCGGCCAAATGATCAAAGTAGCCGGTCAAATTGGCCGGTGACCGGTTCTTATGGAAAACCCTGAGCACCTAGCAACTTCCCCATATAGGCTTCAAGCCCACAACCTAAAAGAGGTGGCTAGTGATGAAGACAGTCAGATACCTTAACCACTTGGCCAGCGCAGCCCTTGGCAAAAGAAAAGTGCATTGAATCAGTTGATAACATACGCCTGTAATGTGTATATGGTTTCAAAAAGCTGTTTTGAAATTCTTAAGGAATGGAATTTCAGGTGCTACAATGGTTATTATTTTCAGTTGAAACCTTTAAAAATGACTTTGATAGTATTGGTTTAATAACATTTGTTTTTTTATGTTTTAGGACAAACTATGAGATTGAACAGAAAGTAAAGGCTTTAGAGGACAGGGCTGTAAGTCTTTAACTATATCAGACAATCACTTGATTAGATATGGTCTTTGATATCATGTTTAGACCTTCAACACTGTTACAATGAGAGTTCAGTGGCTTGAGTGACAGAACATATACATTTGTACAAGTAAAGAGGAAAAAATCCTACTAAACTGAAAATATAGTAGTATAACAGGAATTTTTTTTCTCACCTTGAATATGTTACATATATTCCAGATCCCATGCACCTGTGAATCAAACTTGCACCTGACAGTTTCAGGCTATGTTTTAATTACTCAATGGCTCAGTGATCGAGTTGTCATATCTTGCTACCCCAATGAGATTTTTTAATTGGCATTAACCTAATAGGATAGTTGATTTAGGAATTTTGTTATGTCAGAAGTCAATTAATTTCTAGAACCATTTCACAGTGAAGTTGTGTTCATTTGAAATTCCTAATTACCAGGCATCTCGGCACCAAAATTACAGTTCATTCTTTTTCTTGTTTTGTTTTATTTTTTGTTTTTTGTTTTTTTTTCCTGACTATGTTTATAGCTAATATTTATGCCCAGGTTATTTTACTGGAGACATACCCCTTGCTTTGTTTAAGGTTGAATATGCAGACTTTTACAAAGAGGCCCAGGGCAAGATTTCCACATTCCGCTGCACAGTAGAGGAACTTCAGTACCGTATTGGAGAGAAGGATGATTTATTAGAACAGCTGAAGGCAGAGAACAATGCACACAAAAACAACCTCAAGAAGGCTAAAAAAGTAGGTATTCTATAGTAGCAAAACATCAACAAATACAGATAGATGTAAAACACAACAGGAGAGTACGTAGGTACATTGGAAGTAACTACATTGCTTTTTTTTCTGTCTTCTTTTTGCCGAATTTCAAGTAAAAAAAATATTCAAACAAAAGCATTTACTATAAGCATGATCATGATTGAATGGATATTGTTTGATATCATTTGTCATAAAAGATGATTAGTACCAATGAAGAAAATCTTTTTTTTTAACAATTTCACCTCATTAAGTTTACATATATTGATTTGTCATAAATCATTATTTAGGCTCAGATTTATCTGATTCAGAAATATTAAATGTTTTTATTTGGTAACCTTAACAAGAGATTTTAATTTATCTGATTAAATGTCCATATAACTAGAACAGTCAAGGAGTCCAGGTTTACATGATTCAGTGAATAAGAGACTTAGATTGGTCGCACTATTTATATGATGTCTTATTTTTTGTGTTTCAAGGTCCAAGAGGATCAGGCAACCTATATCCACCGTGATCGTACTGCTCTCGAGAAGGTGAGAAGAACAGTTGTTGTAAAGGAAAAATCGTTGTCTCCATATCAGGCTTAATCCACTCTTACTAGGTCAAAGTTCAGATTAAGCTCTGAGAAATAGTTCACATTTCTGATAATCGCCAGTGTCATTGTCCAGTTTATATTGAACATCACTGAAATGTTTATCAAGTCATGAATTTTTATATTGAATTATAAATCATATAAGGGTATGACATGCAATTGATTTTATGAATTATTTAAATTTCATATTGTTGCAAAACCTCAGCATATATATTGTGTCTTCCCCATTTGAATAATACCTTTGAATTAATAGTTTGTTTACCTATTCAGTTGGTAGAACAGTTCCAGGCCAATGAGAGGGAGCGTGCTATTCTTAAGGTAAATATGTCTGTTAAGTTGATATTACAGTCAATCAAACGAATTAATATTGCCTCTGAAAGATGAGGATTTCATAATATATATGTATGTATTTATATAAATGACCTTAATTACAGATGAAGGTTGTGTAATATAGATGATATATAATATTATGTATAAATGATAGTTAATGAAATCCTTGTCAAACTTTAAAACTCTGTCTTCATTTATTTCAGGAATTATTGCATTTAAAAATTTTCAGTAAAAGATCCTTAACTATCATAAACATGCAGTAGCATTTTTTTTTCTCACCATTTTAGGAATTGCCATGCGATCAAAATTTCCTAGATTAATCAAATTTTGGAAAAGAAAATTTGGTGAAGGGGAGGAGGGGATGGGATTGGGAATATTATTTGCTTTAAGATAACTAGGGATGGTTTCAAAAGTCATACTTAGAAAAAATATAGGCTATGCAAACACTGAAAAGAAATTATATTTGTCTCATTTCCAAGTAATCATAGGATAGAAATAGCTTATTTATGAATGGCTGGTTTCCATCAAGAAGTGCTGGTGAGGGTACTGTATAGGGATCATGAAATTATACCTGTCTTATTCTTCTGTTACAGGAATCTGTCAATGACCTAGAAAATAAGTTATATGATGCCAGGACAGAAAATGTGGAAATGAAGAGGTACATATTGTCACAGACATCAATTTTTAATGAAAATATAAAATTAAATGACACCTACAAATTCCTTATTACATTTTATATGTCATTTATAAATGATGGCTTGTGATTAATCAGGATGGAGTTCACAATAATTAAAATCTGCACTTTCATTTTACTTAATCATTTTGATTAGTTTAAAACAGGAGCATTTATCTTATTACAACAAGCTGAGCAAGAATTCTGTATAATAACATAAATTGTTTAATGACCAGAATTACTACCAAGCTTGAGTTGGAGAACAAGAGGCTGGGCCGAGAAAATGATAACCTACATCACAAGATTTCTCAGGGTGTCAGGTCAGTATCTTATGTTCTTAGGATATAGTGGTCAGTACCTATAACAGTGCCCAGGATATACTGGTCAGTATCTAATGGTCCAAAGATATCCTGGTCAGTATCTAATAGTCTCCAAGATCTACTGGTCAGTTTCTCACAGTCCCCAGGATATACTGGTCAGTATCTAACAGTCTCTAAGATATACTGGTCAGTATCTAACAGTCCCTAAGATATACTGGTCAGTATCTAACAGTCCCTAGGATATACTGGTCAGTATCTAACAGTCCCTAGGATATACTGGTCAGTATCTAACAGTCCCAAAGATATACTGGTCAGTATCTAATAGCCCGGAGGACATACTGATCGGTATGTAATGGTATTTAGATAATATTTGTTGCGCATATTTATCAGATTGGTTTCTTTGCTTGAAATGAACTGTATTCTTTTCCTTTTACAGTCACAATATATCAGGTTCCATCTACAACAGTCTGCATGAGTCCTTAGGGGTCCAGCAGGAAGCTTTAGCCTTGGATCACCGCCACCCTTCTCCTGCCAGACCCTCTGTTCGTAAGCCCAGCCCAACCAGAAATCAGTTTGAAAATAACAGTAGCTACCATACCTCATCAAGGCGGCATCCCCCATCAGACAGTCGCACTCCTTCTAGGACAGAACCTGTATCAGCTCCCTATGTGGAGAGTAATGGAGTGGACAATTCTGTTCGCCAGAGTCAGGAGAATATCCTCAATGGTTCCTTCCACAGAACCGAGGACACACTGTAAGTACAGTAGTTGTCTGATGATAGCGGTATCATTCTCCAGAGACTAAACATATCAGGATTGAAAGATGTTTCTGTATAATTTATAACATATGTACAATGTACGACTGCAGCCAGATAATTACCTGGGGCTCTCCATCTGTGGATTTTGTGATAGAGTTAATGGTGTTACTATGCTTGATAAAATTGATATATCATTAAGTCTTTGTCCTGTAAAGTTTTCAAACAATATGTTTAAGTTTTCCTCCAAATTTTGTCATAATATAAAAAGAAATGTTTAAGTTAAGCATTCAATAAACTGTTTAGTATATTGGACTGAAATGAATAACAACAATTTTCACTTCAGTAATTTTGATTCATACTCAATTATTTCTTAAAATAAAACATAATTAAGCATTTATAAATATCTATATTTGCAGTAAATACTACTGAGGCATTTGGAAATAATTCAAACAGCATCATACAGATATCTTTATCGATACATAATCAAGGGAGATAAATTTGGTTAGATTGGCCAGTTAACCCAACAGCTGTCGGGAAAACTCTTAATTCACACATTTTTTGGCCAGAACAAATGTAACTTGATTATTAAAGGTCTGCTTTAGTATCATAATATCAAGGTATACACCTGATCAGATTCTGGTTAGCATAGGAGGAAGGGCCTTCCTGTTTTATGGGCAGTTTCTAGTTTCATTTAAGTGCTTAGTAAAAATATAAATAGATAATTTTCTTTTTAATATGCTTAGTTTTGCTTTGAAAAATTTTGTTCTGAGTGATATTTTATCTATCAATTTGTTAAAACCAGAACACCACCGAGAAATACCAGGTCAAGATTAGAACCAGAGAGAGAGGAGGAACTACTATCTGTGTCGTCTCCAGTCATGCGTGCAGAAGAGGAACTTTATCGCCTACGGGACGTCTTACGGAACTCTCCTACACCGTCAAGGGAACCTACTCAGCCAAAGTTACAGAAGAAGTTCTATGGTAGTGATGTGATTACGCAAAGTCGTCGGACAGAGATGTCCCCTGATAGGCTGTCTGACAGTGTAAAACCAAAGAAAAAGTCTGCATCTAATTCCCCGTTAGTGAAATCGTCAAAGCATTCCAAATCAGATACAACGCACTCTAAAACAAAATCCTCGTCACGCAGAACTACATCAGGCAAAGATCACAGCGGGAAAGAGGATTTTTCTAGTCAGACAAGATTTGATATCCATTCTGACAATCAGGTGACAAGATCACCAGGTGATGGTCAGCCCAAACCTAACGGTGTTGTAAGGACAAATAGGAAACCACCAGGAGGTGATAACTCCAATGCTACCCGCACAGAGGACAGAAAGAAAAAGAAAGGTAAGATACCATCACATGGTGCCTGCATGTCTTTTGTTAGAATTTTGTGATCTGATCAGATTGGAGTATTTTAGTAACAACAAACAAGTCGCCTTGGATTAATGGTAATTCCTTCATTTTTATATTCATTGTTTAAAATAAAGCAAATGTTTTATGAAAATATGGTGTGAAAATATAAGTTGAGACTTAATTTTTCATAGAATTTCAATTGAATTTGAATCGGCTAAATAACAAAGATAAAAAGACAAAAGGGAAATAACTTTCAGTAATATTTTTAAGTTTGAATTTTACTAGATAATGTCGAAAAAAAAATTTTAAATTTTTATCATGCTTTTGTTTTATGAACACCATTTATGTTTTGTTTTTATTTACTTTTATTTACTGACCTCTTGCATGTATTTTGAAATTGGTTGATGATTGGTTGAGATTGAGATTTGCATGCATTGTTATATGTACAAGTTTCTTCAAAAGATCAGATATATGTCATAAGTACAGAATTATGAAGTAATAAGTACAGAATTATGAACAGTGCATTTTACTGCCATTCTTGTTCAGTTATGAAACCCCTGAGGGGGCGTTCTCGAACAAGATCTAGGTCTCCAAGCCCCTGTGTGAGGAGGCGCTCCTCCAGCCTCCCTCGTGTGCCCCGCCCTTGTCGTAGTAAGTCGAGTGTCTAACAATCAGATAGACTAACTTAACAAACAGATGGCTTTTGACAACACCAAATGGAATTTTTTTTTTTTTTTTTTCTTACGGAGAAGGTGCGTCTTGATATTGTGTAATTATACTTATATCATTTATAATTGATTGTGACCTCTACTTAATATAGCTATTTATAATCAAAATCAAGAATCCCAGCATGCGCTGGAGGTGTGTTATATCCATATGATTTGAACTGACCTAACTAATGATGATTTTAAGATTTAACCTGTTTGGTTGAACCGCTTTCATGTACTGAATAAAAACTATGTACTGTACTAGATTTGATGATCTGAATCAGTAACCTGTTTGGTTAAACAGCATCTGTGTACTCAAAACTATGTACTATATCAGTATTAAAACCAAGAATTTCATTTTGTCTCAAAGTGGACTAATATGTTTAAAGGTCTGAAATCTTAATGTATTTCTTGTTTATTTTAAGTTTCAATTCAGTTTAGATTTACAGGGGTCACACATGGAACAAACAGTATCAAGAAAATAATGTTGAATCTTTTATCCCAACATTAGTATGTATATACGTTTATACAGTATTGAAATCTGACAGTATTAGGATGTCATTCACTAGTAACCTTTCGGCCAAGAGTCAAAGTCAAATAGTTAGTACATCAACGTATAGATGGGTAATTTTTCTTGTTGCCATGGTGACTGATTTTGTCCTCATTATGATTATGAAGATGGAAATTGATTGCACATTTTCTCACCACCTACATTTGAAAGTCTTGACTTCAATGTATCTTAAATATTTATGATTGAATTAACATATGAATGTTAATACTTGTTACACAGGAAGTCATGCTGTATCATACAAGTTATAATCAAACACTGGATGAGAGAAATGAACTGTAAATTGAAATAATCTTATTAAATGTTTCATAGCTAAATAGCTACAAGTATTTAGTCAGTAGCTTTCTGTATAGATTGAAGTTTTTAAACATAGACTGATGTTGATGAACCTTATGCTTTATCAGTGTAAATTACTTTGTATCATATTACTTTCTATAAGTCATTTTCTTTTTCTTGTTTAATGACAATGTTTCTCACTTTGTTAAATTTCTATACTTGATATTATTTTGTGTTGTTTATACAGGTGTTACAATAAGTTCATTTTAGTAAATAGTTATTTTACAATAGGTTTACCAATAATTACCCCCCTTTTACAGAAGGTGTAGAGCCGGCTATGACTGTGGACGAGATGCTGGACCGGGTAAAAGCTGGGGACTATCTCTCTAGACCAGACTGGGAAGATAAATACACGTCTATGGCCTCTAAACCAAAGGCTGCACCAGCCTCTCCACGACAACCTACTGTAAGTCATATAGAACCTTCACGACAGCCTACTGTAAGTCATATAGGACCTCCAAGACAACCTACTGTAAGTCATATAGGACCTTCACGACAACCTACTGTAAGTCATATAGGACCTCCACGACAACCTACTGTAAGTCATATAGGACCTCTAGACATCCTACTATAAGTCATATAGGACCTCCACGACAACCTACTGTAAGTCATATAGGTTTTCCATGACAACCTACTGTAAGTCATATAGGACCTCCACGTCAACCTGCTGTAAGTCATATAGGACCTCCACGGCAACCTACTGTAAGTCATTTAGGACCTCCACGACACCCTACTGTATATCATGTAGGTTTTCCATTACAACACACTGTATGTCATACAGGCTCTCAATGACAACCCTCTAAGTCATACAGGCTCTAAACAACAACTTACTGGATGTCATATAGGCAGGTTTACATGTTCTGAAATGAAAGAAAATTTCATGCTTGCATAGTGTGGAGTGATTTGATTTTTCCTTCTGTTACCATCAATGTGTGTTTTATATCTCAGTTTGTCTCAGAATCCACACATGCCATATTTTCATTACATTTACTTTTTTTTGGTTTACTGTATGGGTAACTGGTTGTAATTATTTAAGAATGATATAGAATTGCCATAAAAACATAAACATTAGAAATGATAATATGGAAAATTATATTCTGGCCCACGATATAAAAGAAAAATAGATTGATTTTGCTTCAAATGTATAATCAACCTGCAAAAAAATTAATTTTGAGGGGAAATTAAGCTGATTTTGACATCATGTTGTAACAAAAACAGTAACGTTTGTCAGTGATTTACTAGATGGACCTTACATTAATATAACCCTGTTTTGTTTTCAGTCTCGTGAAGACAGAATCAAGGATAGACTTAGATCTATAGGGGACATGGAACATCGATATGATGACCTTAATACTGAGAAACGCCAGGTAAGTGGCACAGGATTACCCAAGGGTATCATGTTTCTGTTTATTCCCTCTACACACAATGATACAGTGGTGCCAGTACTGGAATTGTTCACAGAAAATATTTACCAACATATCATAATGTTATTCATTTTTTGATTTCAGCTTGAATCTGCACTCAGTCGGTTACCATCCCACGGGAAAAGTAGGAAAAAGAAAGTAAGATATTATCTTTTTATGCCCCCGCCATTTATGGCCGGGGGCATATAGCGTTGCCCATGTCCGTCCGTCCCGTCCCGTCCCGTTGCGTAGCGTCCCAAATCAGTATATACCACCTAACAACTTCATTCGGAAGGCAATTTTCACGAAACTTCATACAAATATCAAGTATGGAAAGACCTCATGCAGTGTTGAATTTCTCGGCATTCTAAAAAAGATGGCCACCAGGGGGAGATAACTCAAAAAAGAGGAACATCATCTTATTTCTACATAATTTGGTACTTGTGGGTTTTAAGGCATAAGGAACTAATATACTCCCTCATTTTTTCCAGAGAACAAAATTCCAAATTCATGTATGTTAAATCAACTTGTCAATTTAAGTATGAAACTTAAGTTGTACATAGTTGCATACAAATTAACAAAATCATCTCTTTCGGACCTTTCACTATTATTTCACATGGGGGGGGGGGGGGGCATTCATGTCTTACAGACATTTTCTAGTTCTTTTAACTATAAGTAAGATATTATCTTTTTCTTTTAACTATAAGTAAGATATTATCTTTTTCTTTTAACTATAAGTAAGATATTATCTTTTTCTTTTAACTATAAGTAAGATATTATCTTATTCTTTTAACTATAAGTAAGATATTATCTTATTCTTGTAACTATTTTAACATCCAATTTTATCTTGTTTTCTGAAAATGTCATACAATAACTTTTAAACATACTGATTCTTTATCTCAAACAAGTAAACAATAACACAGTCTCAACAACCAACAGTGTATAATGACATTTCCTGAACATTTGAAGAAAAATATTATTGCTAGAGCCTAAATGTTTCAGCTTTATGAAAAACAAAGAATTATTAGAAAAGGTCTGTTAGATTTTTAGGATAAGTATTTAACAGAATTTCAGATGTTTTTTCTTATTTATATATGTTATGATAAAAAGATGACATCAAAAATATTATTACTGCTAAATTCAGCTTTAATACAATTTACTTGTATTTCATTATAGATCTGACTTTAAGATTCAAAGTTGGTTTGTGAGATGTTAAATTGATGGTGATAAATTTGACATGATATTGCATACATCTGCAGGAGGAATTAGAGGAAAACCTTGACCGAGTGGAACGTGAACTAGGGTCCGTGAGAATGTCATTAAAGAGGTACAATGTCCTCAAGTCTACAATATAACTCTACAGAAGGATGGGAGAACTGGTGTCTGTGAGAATGTCACTGGAGCAGTACAGTGTTCTCAAGTCTACAATATAACTCTACAGAAGGATGGGAGAACTGGTGTCTGTGAGAATGTCACTGGAGCAGTACAGTGTTCTCAAGTCTACAATATAACTCTACAGAAGGATGGGAGAACTGGTGTCTGTGAGAATGTCACTGGAGCAGTACAGTATTCTCATGTCTACAATATAATTCTACAGAAGGATGGGAGAACTGGTGTCTGTGAGAATGTCACTGGAGCAGTACAATGTCCTCAAGTCTACAGTTTAATTCTACAGAAGGATAGGAGAACTGGTGTCTGTGAGAATATCACTGGTGTTGTACAGTATCTTCAAGTCTACAGTATAATTCTACAGAAGGATGGGAAAACTGATGTCTGTGAGAATATCGCTGGTAAAGTACAATGTCCTCAAGTCTACAATATAACTCTACAGAAGGATGGGAGAACTGGAGTCTGAGAATGTCACTGGTGTTGTACAGTGTCCTCAAGTCTACAGTATAATTCTACAGAAGGATGGGAAAACTGATATCTGTGAGAATATCGCTGGTAAAGTACAATGTCCTCAAGTCTACAATATAATTCTACAGAAGGATGGGAGAACTGGTGTCTGTGAGAATGTCACTGGAGCAGTACAATGTCCTCAAGTCTACAGTTTAATTCTACAGAAGGATAGGAGAACTGGTGTCTGTGAGAATATCACTGGTGTTGTACAGTATCTTCAAGTCTACAGTATAATTCTACAGAAGGATGGGAGAACTGGTGTCTGTGAGAATGTCACTGGAACAGTACAGTGTTCTCAAGTCTACAATATAACTGTACAGAAGGATGGGAGAACTGGTGTCTGTGAGAATGTCACTGGAACAGTACAGTGTTCTCAAGTCTACAGTATAATTCTACAGAAGGATGGGAAAACTGATGTTTCTGAGACTATATACTGGAGCAGTACAATGTTCTCAAGTGTATATTACTGGAATAAGGGGAAGGAGAAGTGAACTGTGTAAGAGTGTCACAGGAGTAGTTCAATGTTCTCAACACTACTATTTAACTAGACGGAGTGGAGAAAGAATTGGGGTCTTTGAGAAGGTCTCTGAAGGTAAGCTACATTGGGACAAAACTTTCAACTCGTGGAAGATTAAGTTATATAATAGCTTCCTCCCATGCTGCTATATCTATAAAGTTGTGTGGAATACACTTACCCTCCAGGACACAATACACTACTGTGGTACTATGTAATATCAAGTGTTTGCTTAAGATGGTGACATGATTTTGAAGGAAGGGAGTACACTTCAGCAGAAATCCTAGGAGAGATGGATGTCCTGGCCTCACAGGTTTACCTTACAATCTATGAGTACATGATTTTCTTTCACACTTGGTGTAGAAACACTAAGAAATTACGCTATTTTTGAGAAGAGATTCATTGTACTAGTATAAATGATAATATAAAGCTTATAACCATTTCATACATTCTGTAAAATTTTCACATACTGATGTAGACATGTTCAAGTGAAATACTAGTTTTTCATTACTGTGTAATTTCTATTACAATATGCCTATTGTAGATCTACAGCTGTGATAGAACATCAGAGATTACATTGTAGCAATACCCACATTTTTTGTCAGATGATGATGAATTTTTTCACTGTATATAAATATTTATTAAGTTTCTATTGAATATTGTATTTTCTTAATGCTACATTTTTGGGAGTACAGCATTATACATATCTCTGGGTCAGAAATGTCTTTATCACTAGCACAGTCAATAACACCAATATTATAATGACTTAAAACTTTACAAAAGATTGGCAGTTAATTTTAATAGATGTTCGATACAATGTCATGTTGCTTAGAAAATGTCCTTGAATAAATATTATTGATCTGATAGATCCAAGCTAGAATGATGATTACAAAGGTATACTACATGTAACTCCAAAAAAACGCATCACATGATAATTGACAGCAATCAAACATTTATTAATCTCTCTTATTGCTCAATTTTCAAAATGATTTATATTACCTTATATGGTAAATAACACTTGCTCCAGCTCCGCAAACTTCAGACCAGTATCAAATCTTGAATTCTCTATATATTTTTAAAAATAATTCCAGAATTTTTCAGACATGTCTTGTGATATCATTTCAAAGTTAGTTAGATAAAATCTTTTCACCTTTTTAGTTGAAAATACAGATTAAATGTGGCATTTATAATGATCTTTTTTATGGGATTTTTCCAATATATTTGTATAATTTCAAGTTAAGATATCACTGTTGCATTAAACTAGTACATGAAACTATTATCTAATGGATGTAAAACTTTGGTATTGTATTTTGATAGTCACTTGACCAGACTAGATGATAAATATTATAGACTTCCAATATGCTTAGAGAATATTTTGAGTTATCTCCCTTTAAATAGCGTGAGGTTTTCTTTGAAGGCAACTACACATGTACACTTCTATAGATTTTCTATGAGTTATAAATGAAAATTAATATTTAATTTTTATCTCATGAATTAATTACAATTCAATGGAATAACTACGATGTACACAATATTGAGATATTCTGTGTGGTATGTTTTCTACTGGAGGACTTTACAGATTTCCCATACAGAGTGTACTTTTTACAACTGTATGGCTTGAAGATATCCTATGGGATTATATTTTACAATTATTGGCATTCTACCAGGAAGACTTGCTTGCCATTTTTTTTAATTGATAAGTTGATGACAATCGAATGAGATGATCTAGCTGCACAATATATATCATTGGTGTTCTTTAGAGGAGATTTTCTTATTAGTGTGCATTAACCAAATAACTTTATTCCAAATCATTACAGATGTTCTGTTGGAACTTTATTCCAAATCATTACAGATGTTCTGTTGGAACTTTATTCCAACTCATTACAGATGTTCTGTTGGAACTTTATTCCAACTCATTACAGATGTTCTGTTGGAACTTTATTCCAACTCATTACAGATGTTCTGTTGGAACTTTATTCCAACTCATTACAGATGTTCTGTTGGAAAATTATTAACCCTAATCTTATTATATTTCTTATTGGTTTAAACACTGTTGGTTTATATCTTACAGTTATATTAGAGAAAATGGCAGTTTAAGTATTACATATTCAATACTCACGGTCTTAATGTTTAACTTGTTTCTTTTAATCACGATGTTGATAGTTACTATGTAAGGTTGGTGCAGATTTTAGTGTCATGTCTACCTTCTTGCCATATTGTTTTATGTCAGAATCATTCTCATGTTCTATTGACTTTTTATCATCAAATCCATATTTAAAAAAAGACCATAGAATTTCAGAATAAATCTGATAATGTAGAATAAAAGTATATTAAAACTTCAGTTTGATCCTAGATTTAAAATATCCAACCCCTATTTATAATATGTTTGTAGTACCTGTTTCATAACTAATCTGGTCCAAGCTAGGACGCTTATTATTGGATTTTCCTTGGGTGTTGTAGAATTAAATTGTTGATAATTGTTGTAAAATTTCTTCGCTTATGATGCTTGTGAATTGATTAATGCTGTCTCATTTTAATTTATAAACAATTAATTACAATTAATTATTAGTTTTAATCTATATTTGTGATATCTTAAAATGTGGTGGTTCCAAATAAATCGGGTATATCCTTTTTTTGTTAGTTAATGATCAACATTAATTGTGTATAACTTATATATTCAGTGTACAGTAGGGATCACATTCATCACAATCGTCTTCTCTTGTTGCTGTTTATTCTTTGTTTTTAACAGTGAATTGTTGGTTAACTCTACATTATGTAATGCTTTGTGCAAGTCTTTGTCATATTTTGTTAAGAATTATACCCTCTGTAACATTAGCTGGATGTATGATATGTTCTGTTGTTAAAACATATTTTTACCATATTGAGTGATTGTCTTAATCAGTGATAGCATATAATTCTGTGACTGCAAAACTTTAAAAAAATTGCTTACCTGAATTATGCATATGTTTATTTAGACTTAAAAAGCTCAAATGTTTTCAAAAATTACTGTTACTGTTAAGATTCTAAGACATATAAGACAGAAATTGGTTATATTGAGATTTATTATTAAAGATTTCATTTATTAAGTATGGATTTTGGTGAAAATCAATGTTAGTGAAGTTTGTCATTAGGTTTTCATATTCCAAGTTCAAGTGTTTATTGAAAAATAAAATTCAGTTGCTACCTGTTGGAATCAACAGATTTTATACTTACTTCAATATACTTATATAGAGGTTTGAGGAGGTTGTGTAGAAGAGATGGTGATTGTGATCCACGCTGTGTTTCGTTATAACCTACAGCAATACCTGTACTTTGTTAGATGTGTGGAGGGGAGCAGGACTATATATATATATATATACACTAATGTATGGAGGCTTTAGTGATCATGTGTCTACAGGTAGATAATACTTTGGACAGGTGTAAAACTAGGTAACAAAATGGACCAGAGCCACATAATATTTGATTGATCCAGTCACTGCCTAATCTTACGTGGTCTCATAATTATATTGTTGTGGTCCTTTTTAACAGAGGAATGTCTAATATTAATTATAGGTGATGGATTGATACACAGTTTCACAAGAAATTCATGTCCTACACATGACTAGTTGCATAGCATCACAAATAATCTGAAATAGCTCTCAGGAATGAATTAGACTACATATTGAGTATAAATGTCGCATCAAAAGGATGAAAGACAAGGTAACAATAGTATCAGATCGCCCTTTCCACATCGATCAGTTCCTTCATGTCATTGCTTTTTCTCATGCAGTGCTTTGTGAACATTAAAGATTTCCCGATTTTTCTCCTATGTTGATAGTTGAAATGAAAAAAATTAAACATATGGTTTGAAATACCAAAGGAAACTAAAAGTATTTGTTTTTTAGTACGCGAGTGATTTTTATTGAACAGGCACGAAATCCAAACTGCCAAAGATGTTATCAAAAGCCATAAAGATACCGCTGACACAGTACTCATCACTGTGTAATTACTTTCTAGACCTGGTCTGAAAACACTTCCATTCACTGTTAAAGGTTTGCTGTTGTTAAGAATATTGTTATTTAGGACATAATTTTTCAGTAAATTTTCATCAAACCATTTCAGCATTATAATTAATTGTTTGATATCTTTTTCTGATGTATCATTAAGTGGAAAAGAATTTTTTTTTTTTAATTTCATAAATATCAAAAATAATTCTGACAAGTTGTTGGAAGTTTTCTGATGGTGATGGTTAAAATGTTGTTTTTGACTGGGGGTGAAGTACTTGAAAACCTGAAACACATTTTTTTATCACATAAACTGCTTGTTATCCAATGACATCAGACATGTAATATTTTTGCATATATCTCACTAATGTATTATATCTGAGAGCATTTGCATTGGTTGCACCAGTAGGAAAATGATTGTGATGTCCTATTATGGACAATGATGTAAGGTCATGATTTCAAAATGGTGCAACCAAAATGGGTACCACCGTTTGATATTCTAATCCAAACTTTTACTTTCAAACTTGTCAAAATGTTGTGTGATAAAAATATCTTGCATTGACTTTCTTTCATATGAGATTTTATGAAACTTGTCTAAAAGTTTTTCATATTTTCTTGCAAAAATAAAAAAGAACTTCCAAGACTAGTGTCATAAAATCTCATTTGAAATGGAAACTCAATTAAAATCTTATATGTTATTTGTACAATGTAAGCTATGCAATCCAATCCACTGCTGACAAAACTTTCTTGAGAAGGACACACTTGTTCAGCTTTATTACAGCACATACCTTCTTCACACAGCTGATAGTGCCTGAAACATTTTGTTAGAAACTGTTCAATATCACCAATGCTCCATTTCTTGTGTATATGTAACCAAATGTTCCAATAAATTTGGTGTTAACTGTTCAGTGGTGGTTTGTGTTTTGTCTGAGGGAAGGATTCCAATGGCTAGCCAATTTTAATTTTTTTGGGCAATTCAGCCAAATATTTTGAAAGGATTCAAAATGGGTGCAAAAATGTGAATTATAGCTGCACCGGCAAAAGTCAAACTACTTACCATGTCTTCAAAAATTACTCACCATTACGGACATCCCGACAGCCCATGAGGAAGATGTAGGTCACCCCCTCACGTCGCCAGAACACTGAAGTTCATCAGCGAGATAACTCCAATGAATAGAGTTATGGAAATTGAAAATCATTAACCAACCAACTACATTTAAACACCATAGGATGGGGAAGCTGGATAGCTTCTATATAGAAAAGGATTATTGATAACAGGGAAATCAAAATCTTCGCGTTTATCGTACAACTTGTTTGAAAGTCTGTTGGATGATTTCTAAATCTGATGAGCAAATATGTACTGGGCATGGTCAATACATTTCTTGATATATGCTGATGAATTGAACGACTTTTTGATAAACTCTCTTTTTAGATTTGTATTCAATGTCTTGTTTCCAATGTCACAATTTTCACGCAAGATATCGGTAACTGACAGGCAAACTCGTAACACAGGGTTTCGAGACATGCAGGCTGATGAAGATTATGGGACAGTTTTAAGGTCGTCATAGTGATCTCATTCGGATACCATCGTTGGCATTACCAATAGTTCCGCTCTCCTTTCGGAACGTAACATTACGTGCTTTAATTTACACTGCGGGTGCCGTCGATGAATAAAAAGACGCTTACTCTTCCAGAACACATGGTCTTGTGATTCTAGTATTGTCTTTCCTTTGTTCACATTTTCTATATTTTCATGGGATTTGATTTGAATTAAGATTAAGTTGACATGTATAGCTATTGCTATTACCGTCGTTGTTATTGTAAGATTATATGTCAGCTATCGACATATTGAATGTCGTGATATCAAGATATCGTGAACAAACCATTGAATATCGAATCAACGGCAACATCTAAACGCCATACGTTGGAGGAAACAGGTTGTAACCTGATTCGTTCATGAATTTGAGATTGGATTATTTTGTTAGCCTTATAAGAAATGTGCAGTAGAATGAGGTGATATACCTTGTTTGGTGCTGACCAATATCTCTTGTCAGGTGGTTGAAATCTGCAATAATGAGTATTATGCTTTTTTGGCAGTATTAGGAAACAATATCGCTGTTAAATTATTCCGATAGAAAGCCAATGTAATGTATACCTGCTGATACCCGTGTTGAATTAGCTTTATCCCATCAAGCAATGATATTAAAAATTGCGGCATAAAAACTCAAATTTATGAAATAATAATTTACAGTTATTTTCCTGTTGGACTTAAGTCTACGGACAGAATGAAATGGATTGAACGGACCTTTTAAAAATTTCTTTGATCTGTAAACAATTTCTATAACAAAATATGTTGTTTGTGTTTTCTTTGCACAATCGTTGTTTATATCTGAATGGTAGCTGTAGGTCTCATCAACGTCATTATAAAAGCATCGAAATTCATGTGCACATGAGCGTGACCTTTTCTCAGTTACCGATAACACCTGTTCGTCGTAGAAGATTAAGTCCTGAATTTCTCGGTATCTAGGGGAACTGATAAGAGAGCCATATCAACAGAAAAGACAGCAGGCAAAACGTCGACATGCTTAGAATTATACCAGTAGGTCTGTTGGTGATTTACGGTAAGTTGTACATCAGAACAATCGCAGTAAACACATCAGGAGATGTTGAGTTACTATGAAATTATCAACTGATTTCAATTCGACTGTCTCCATATCAACACCCAACATGCCCACGTCGTTCCACATTGAATAATCCATGTAAGAAATGTCGATCTGCTGATTAATCTATGATGTCTTAAATAGGTGGTTACAATGCCTTGGCCTGTGAACGCGTCCTGAGAAACTACGATAAATATTTAACGTAGATGTGCATATCAACATGAAAGTAAAACCTTAGACTCATCTCCCGATCAAGATTTTCATATTTTTTTTATCAATATTAATTTTCGTCAGACACTTCCTAAGTTTAAAGAATGACCCTTCACCTAATTGACTCCCAGAAACAGCTGTATAATGCAGTTAATCTATCGTTTGGCTCTATTATATCTGATTTTTAATTTGTATTGAAAGGTGCTATTCATTTGTGTCCTTTGCTCCTTCATCAAAAGTGGGAATTTTATTACACCGAATCAATGACCAACAGGACAATTAAACAATTTTGATATTGCTATAGTAGGATAATACACAATGACACGGATTCCTCGTTACAGCGGCGGTTACTCTGGCCTGTGTCGATAATAGGGAATGTACAGCCTCCTGTACCGATCACTACCATGAACAATGTAACACAACAACTTCCTCGTGCTACTGTGCCCCGGAACGTAAGTAAAGGTGGTCGTTCTAAAGAGGTTGATATGAGAAGTGTTCGCTATACAGAAATGACGTGGCCGTTATATGTTATCGTTATACAGATAGGAGTAGTTCGTTTAATAGAGTTCTTCATGGTATGGTCGTTAAATACAGTGTTTCCTATTCAGATAGGATGTGGCCGCTATTTATTTTCATTGTATACTGACGATAAGGTCGTTATATAGAGTGTTTACTATAAAGATACGTTCACTATATATGTCCGTTATACATTGAAGGGTAGGTCGTTATATACAGTTTTTCACAGAAGTGATATGGTCGTTAAATGTATCACACAGATTATTTTGTCAATTCATAATGTGGTCGCTTTACAGAGGCGATTTGGTCATTATATACATTATCATATTGATATTCAATTAATGTAGAGATATTGCTTAGATTCAAACATTCAGCTGAGACGAGAAGTGAAAAGTGTTTCCTCTCTGCGCTGTCTATTACAGGACCATGTAAGCAAACCTCGGACTGTCCTTCCGGAAGTGGCGTAGGGTGTCCGCCCGACCAAGCGAAATGTGTCTCTGGCTTCTGTTTCTGTTTCCGATAGTTGATCAATAAAACAATAAAGCACATTGTTTTCGTCGGTTTTTAAAACTAAACACGATTCTAAGGTCACTAAAAATAACATTGAAAACTTTGAACTCAATTTCGATGAAACCAGATGAAAAATGGACAAAAGAAATCTATACAGAAAACCAATAAAAAATGAAAGGCGAATAAGACAATGTATTCCGGAAGAGTTAGTCGTCTGCTTCATCAACAACACCCGCCTTCATATATGTTTTGGTTAGGCCATGTCAACAATATTGGTTCCAAAATAAGAGCAAGGTAACCTACAGCGTCACCAGCGAGGATATTAACGAGTTTCGGACGTCCAACACCATATTACACAAGGAAAAAGAATAAGATCGTTATGACGACAGTAAAGCTCTTCTGTGATCTTCGCCAACCTGCGTCTATTGAAACCCAATTTTGTGAGTTTGTTTGACAGCTGCCGAAATTTTGTATGATCCTCTTGTCGTACAAATAATCTTAGTCTTTCATTCCACACCTACAGAAAACAAGTATGGCGCCGGGAAAAGACCATTGGCTTTCGTTGTCTTAACACCACAGGATGAAGAAGCAGGAACATTTGATTCGACATTCAACGGCCTGTTTCTATTATCATAATTTTCATTCATGAAGTTGTCGTCTGACGGACAAACTCGTAACACATTGCTTCAAAAGATGCAAGTTGATGAAGATTATGCGGAAGTTTTTTGCACGTGGGTAAGACATCAAATAATTTTATCCTTGTCTCAGGGCATGGTTACATTTCCTGCATACAAAGAGAATGACGCTTGCTGGATTACGAAGGAAATCCTACTTGTACCTTATGCAATTTTTCCGTAGAAGAAATACTGGCTAATCATGCTTCAGAATTACAATCTTTCAGATTGCCTATTAATGAGAAAGATACGGACCTTCGACGTTTATATCTAATTTCAAACCTCGTCAAGAATCCATACAAACAGCGTTTTATTGCTGGTTCGTGTAGTAGTTTGACCAAACCTTTGTAAAATCTTCTTACTATCATCGTCAGTACTGTGAACTCAGCCTAAGTCTTAACTGATGTGATGCTGGTTGCTCAAACAGTGGTATGTGTATTTTAAGGAATTCTTCAAAGAACTTTTGACAAATCTTGAATACCCTCTTCCAAAAATATCTGTTTTAAAAGAACATTTGCTTTTTTTAAACACTGTTCACCAATGTGCCTGATGAAAGGCCTTCCTTTACATATTGTGAGAACTTTCTTCTGAAAACAACATAGAAAATACTAGCATACCAACATGAAATTAATTCAAACTAAAAATTCCAATGAAACTGGGGCTAAATATGAATAAAAGTTAAATATGCAGGTAAAGATGAGTTGTGACAGCACTAGAACTGACTTAAATAATGATGAAATGCTGTTCATTCTGTGTGAGAAGTTATGCATCAATTAATTACGAGCTCATTTTGTGCTGCTACATTTTGTAATTGAGTAATATCGTACAGATGTATCAATTAATTGCATAGATATTTTATCGCCGTACGTATTGTTAAGAGGAAGCAGTAAACTGTACTTTCACAGATTTATCAATTAATTATCGGATAATTACGCTATCAAAGTCCTAGCGACACCTTGGTCGGTGATCCATGACGACTTGCCCGCCAGGGGACCTCTGTACTACAATCTGATATCAACACCAGTCAACACGCAGCACAGAAAGGACCACCTTGTAAAGACATCAACTTCAATTTGCAATGTTGATTTTAAAAAAATGGACATCTCTAGGATGATATTTTATAACACTCGTAGGATTTTTTTACTGAAAATATCAAATGTTCTGATTTTGTTCTGTATAATTTGTCCAGTTGTTGCTTCTGTAACAGGTTGGTGATGATCGGATTACATAGAATGTGAATTACGTTTCCTGTATCATTTTCATCTAAATGTCATTGATAGTATAACGGAATTTTCCCGTTTTATAAACATTCTTAGTATATTCCCATATATAGATATATATTTTTTGTCGTACTAGGGTTTATGTATCAATCTTAATACTAGATTTCGTTCTGTATTGTTGAATATATTTATCTTTTCGATATATATATTCTACCTTTATGAATGTAAATTGTCATAGGATTTTTTTGCATCCATTTGAGAAAACTTTATTTTTTTATAAGATTGTACAAAAGACAAATAATGGATTAAAGTGCTTCATACTGCTGTTGTGTCCTTTTAGGACTCGTCAGTGATGCTAAGGTGGTAAATTATGAAACCTAGGAGATGACTAAGGAAAATGCTAATTAATCAAACCAAAACATGCTAAAAGCCAGATGGTGGGGTTGACTTGCCCGAAAATACATTAATTTCAATATTGCTAAATTTCTAAAGAACGTAGAATACATGTGTATATTATGAACTGTACCATTTTTAAACCAAAACAAACTCCAGCCATTTGATACATATTTCTGGTGGATTACAGACTGGTGGTAATTCATTGTTCAGATTCTGATATCAATAGAATGAAGGACTTGGCAATGATTTCGGCTTGATAAGATATTTGATAAATTATCCTAGTATGAAAACAAAAGAAGTCAACAAAGAACAGGTGCACAACTTATTGGAAGATCCTACCATCATACTCATCGAAAATTTTATCAGTCACTAGTTCAATTATTTTCACGAATTCATCCTCTACATTTTTATTGTTGGTTTTTGGACATATTTAGATATATTTAGACATAATTTTATGTACATGTTATAACATCTAGACTGAATAAACCAAATATTTATTGTTGTAGAAAGCTGAATATGAACCAAACAATCACATCAAAGATAAAGGCAGTTTCATAGGGGAAATAGATAAACCAAATTCTCCATTTTATTGGAACGTAGCTTGGAGGAAGAGTTATATACAACTTGGTAGTTTTACTTACAAAAAGTTTAATAAAAAACAAACACACACAAAAATAATTAATAATGAAAATAAAATTTAAAAAAAATGACTAAACTTTTGAAACTACTGATTGATTTTTAGAAATATTTCCGTTTGGAAAAATTATACTTACACAAAAGTTACTGAATACTTTTCAATCGGTATTTGTGTTTAATGTTCTTATGTTTATATTCGCTCGTTGGTCAATAAAATTGGACAAGCCATCTATCCTTGGTGCTTACTGGTGGTGCACACTAAAGTCTCCAGGTTTGTCGTAACCTGCCTGTCTAGTTTTAATTCATACACAAACACTATTATTATCCTGAGGAAATTATTCGATATTGAAAATTATAGAATTGATTTTTTTTATTATTGCATGTTCCCATCCGAACATTCTAAATATATAGTTTAATTTTCCTCCGTCCCCTCCTAGGTTCAATATTTAGACTTTTATCCTCATTTACGAACCTTAGAAACACGAAACGGCAATATTATGCAGATTGATTTCAGCATTTAGCTCTGCCTTATCTAATTATGTAAAAATATATAATTTTATTATTAATGAATATTGAATAAAATAACTAATTTTAAATTTGTACTTAAAGGTGCTATTTATTTGTGTGTCCTTTGTACAATCCTCACAGCTTGCTCTGATCTGGTAAATCTCGGTAGATAGAACTATTCTATACCAACTGAAGGTATTGTCATATCACTCACTACCGCGTCACCAATATCGTGACCAAAAACAAAACAATAAATGAATAAAACAAACAGAAGCATATGGACACGACTGTAAGTAATATTGGTATTAAGGATATCGATAATATTGTATACTTTGTGCATTATGTGTCTGTTTAATAGTACCCATACTTCATTCAGTCTTTCATTTTTCTACAGTACCTGACAGAAACCAAAGGTTGTTCTTATCGGTCATCCATCTCCTCAACTCTGGTAGAAAGTACAATTAAACAATTTTTATAATCGTGTTACCTTTGATGTTAATCTTTGATTTGAGGTGAAAAATATAAAACAGCAATTTTTTTCAGCATTATTTGATTGTATAGCAATTAGTTCAATGGCTTTAATATCATTGCCCGTAACCTGTACCCAGATTTGAATAATTACCTTGTTTCGCAAATCAAAACAGTCCGAAAACTGATCAATATTTGTAAGGCAATTAAGTACAAGTGACCGCAAAAAGGAATGAGCAAGATGAAAAATCATTCAGGTGTCGAGTACACTGTGTTTTATAGAAAATCAATGCGAACTCAGTATTTATTTTCCGTTCGAAATACATAATAATTTAATTAAAAATTTTAAAAAAAACCTCTAAATACTAGAGACATTAGAAACATCGTGTCTTGATGGGCCACTACACTGACTTATGATTATATGTAAATCTATCACAATTCTGAGTATGTTTATAGTGTACGGATACACCATGTTAATCTTATAAAAATGAATTGAACTTGCCAAGATTATGAATGTGTAATTTTAAGCTGTTCCATTTGGTTAGGCCCATCTCTGTATATTGACAAAAAGACTTTCAATTTCATTTCAGAATATTTTATTGTCACGATTTTATAAACAAAAATGAATTTGGCAACAGACATAGCATAGGAAATCTCCTTGCGTTTCTAAGCAAATATACACATCGGTCGGAAAACAAAGGAGCAAGTTGAAAAGGTATAGGAATGATAAAGAAATATTTGAAATGTGTTTTATGCTATAAAATAAAGACTTCTATTTGTGGTAACAAAATCAGTTCATGATTATGACAAGAATCAATCCGAATGGCACCAGCATTAAATGAAAGTTGCTTTGTTCGCATTTACTTGACATAGTTCACTTGTTTGCTTCTATAAAACGTTTACAAGAGAACTGTCATCACCCTGTTAAGTTGGAACGGAATGAAAATAATACATATCAGATAAACAAGGACATTTTTTACACGTTAATCGTTATTAATTAGGATAAAACATGTCTTTATGAAATTGATTTGATAGGAAGAATTGTTAAAATCTATTTGAAACAGAAAAATCGATGTCAACTTCTTAAATACAGGATAAATATAGAAAACACACATGCATTTGTTCCATCATTACTGTTCCTGAATAGTTATGGTAATAACTACTTTTTTTTCAATTCAGCCAGGTCTAATCAAACATTAAAATGAAAAAAAAGATAATAATGAGAGGACAGAGCTATTAAATTCAGTGTCAGCACGTATATGGACAGCAAATGTTCCCAAAAGGTGTTACATGTACCAAGAGAGGAAGAATCATGTTATATTACTATAAGACGTAATTATATTCTAGTATGGTATCATTTAGACGAAAGTACAATGAAGTACAAAGCTTGGTGTGTGAGAGATTAAGCAGTGAGGCTGAATGGCATCTGTATGGATATAGATCACGAAAACCTCATGATTGAAAAAATGCTAGGAGTCGCAATGACACAAGCAATAGAAATATAAAACGAAAAATGCAAAGACTGCTTTATCCTGTGTGTCGTGATTTCCCCTCTGTAAAGCTGAGGTTCTGACTTGCAGTCACTTTAGGTAATGTGACGACGTTAAGACGGGAGGAGAAAAATCCCTGCTGACACCGCGGAATCCAATAAGACACGCCATTGATTGAGATTATGTGTTACTAGGGCGCCCCCTGGGAAAGATGTTAATTTACTCGAGTTGTGAAAACGACACCTCTTATACGCAAACTCTTTATAATGGTCTTCAAACGAACCTACTACGCCGAGTCTGCCTCATAACGTGTCCAAGAGAATAGATCACAAGAAAAGAGCTACGGTCCCCTGGGAAACAAACGCAAATAAGACTCATCGTTCGTCATCGCTAACCTCCCTGGATTTATAGGTAAAAATTGGGCCTAACATTGGCTGCCTATAGATTGTCACACCATACTGGCGTGCTGGGGACCTGAGCGGGCCTAGATTATCAATTATCCTTTCAGAAGAATATTGGGTATCGTGCTAACCAGACAATCTCATGCAGACTTATGACATTTTAGTTATATAATTATAAAAACATTACCGAACGATATATTGGAACCTTATGCCCTAGTGTGAGGCAATTCGTCGCGTCTTCGTATTAAAATAATAAAGACTCTGATATGATGTGAGTTATGTCCTTCAGATGCTATATATTTCCTGGAAAAATACCTGCAATATGCACGGTAGCTGCTAGGATTTCACCAAGCATGTCTTTGTGCTGTCTAAAGCTACGTAAATGTTAGGATTTTGTATCGCTGTTTATTAACTCAGTATTGACAAACATCCCTGTCACAAACATGATACATCATTGAATTATATGCCATATTCTTACCTAATGTACTTTTGTTCAGCTCTGCTATGAAAAATAAACCAATCATCATGTATGATCACTTATCATTTAAGCTGATGTAATTAGAAGTTCAATTCCATCATAAGTAACAACTAGTCTTATAGAATGATTCCCAGAAGTGTCTGTTATAACATGTTTCTTTTCGGTTATCAAGTTTACAAGTGCGACTATCCATCCACTTCATTTAAAAGCCAAGCATGGTTTAACATGTTGTTATTTTGTTGTTTTGTTTTCACCTGTCCAACTCTGCTTACAGACAATGATATGCGTAAAAGCTTTAAATTTTCTTAAAGCCAAAATCTAGATATCTGACACCAATTATACACTAGCCCTCCTCCCCTCTGAGTACACTTTTTAACGAAATTTAAATAAGACCTAAATATGTGGTCGGATGAGACAGGAACGCCTGGTGGTATTCTCTTTGTATAAATATATTGGCAGTTCGATATTTGTTGTTGTCTTGAGGGTGAAAATGTTAATGTAACATACAGGTACACTGAAAAAATGACAGCATTAAACAAGAACAATAGAATATTTACATGTCAACGTAACGTTGATTGCAACAAACCTAGTTATAAATGAGGATAAAAAATGATCGGAGAAAATGTTTATACGGATTTTGGAATGTTATTAGGAGAATAAAACTAATTGTTTAGAATGATTAATTGATTTCTGTTTCATCAACGACAATGCAAGTTCAGTTCTAGTCGTGTGTTTTCAACGCGAGATATGGCTAGAATACAACAAACGTTTGAAACAAGTAGTCTCAGCTTTGTTTATCTTAACATCGCTAAATCATTAGTTAAATCAGACAATGCTAGTTAGATGTTACCAACAGATATAAGCTTCAGACCTAGATAAACACTCAATATCTAAATAAGATGTTTAAACCTAACAAAATTTTTATATCACATTACAAAGAATATCTCCTGTTCACATGGGTATATTCACTGGATAACAGGCTTATTATGTGATAAATATAGGATCTTATATGAGGTTTAATATGAAATTGTATAAAATGAGTTTTTGTGAGATTTTAAGATGAGATTCATCAAATCTTTGAATTGAAAACCAAAGAAAGATTTTTTATGACACACTCCAGGAAAGTTACATTTAGACAGGTCTGAAAGTAAGAATATAGGGTACAAAATCAAACGGAAGGCAGCCATTTTGTTGCGCTATTTCAATTGATGACGTGACGGCATTGTTTATATTATGACATCACAGTCGATTCCTGACTGGTGCAGCCAAAGAAAAACTCTGCAGGGTTTATTACTCTCTCAACACTACGCAAAAATATTATATGGACGAATTTACAGTCATGGGATAAAAATCTGTGTATATATAATCAAATACTTGACATGGCAAATAATTTAATAACATAATAATGATTTAAAAATAAATAATAATGGCAAATGTTTTAACAAAGCTTTTATCTTTTTTAACCATATATATATGTATACTTCTTACATCCTTCATTTCTACTTCATACCACACCTAAATATTGATTTCAATAATACAAAACTATACCTACATAAATTATTTCTTTGAAATACAACAAACCATGTCTAAAGTAATCATTGGCATACTTTCATTTAATGTATCAAGTCTCGTGTATTAAAAACTTGTGACAGCAAATATGATATCAGATCTACTAGCTCCCAACAGCTGAAATGAGATATAAAATTTAACGGTGGAAATATATTTGATATTTTCACTTAATAACAATAGCAAATTATTTTATTTATATTTTATCAATTATATCACAGCATTTGTAGAACAAACATCATTTTCTCCTCCCAAGATGTCCCTGCAATGTTTTAGGTGATTGTAGGGAATGTTAAAACTTTGATTAAGATAAGGCTTTATGATGAAAAAGGTTTTGACATCATCATTTACTTTCTACCAATCAGGTCACAGTGTATGCAGTGGAATATAAATATCTTCCAAAAAACCTGTAATGTACTGATCCTGACTGAAATCATCAAAAATTTGAAGACATGTCGGTTAGCTTTAGTTCAAGTTCAAGTTCAAGTTTATTGGATCCTTGATATTACAACGATTATAATTATAATTATTATAATGATAATCGAGCACGCCACTTAGCTACAAATTATAGGAACATTGGAGATAGGAAGTGACTTTAATAAAATAATCATTATGTCTTTATTAATGTTAATCATATTACATCGTTTGTGATGATATGTTTGCGCACTCTTGATGAAATATCAAAACTTCCATAACATTCAATGAAATGTAAAATGAACGCCAATTGTTTGTTTGTTACATACATTCCTGTCAAAACAGAAAAGTCATCGATATTTTGTTATCAAAATGAAATGACTCTATTCTTTTACTTGGAAGCAGTTTGATGTGGTCGAACGTGACAATTTATAGTACCGGAACACACAATGCAAACAGCAAACCTTTAAATACTATTGTTAAGGCGGATTGTCTCTGGTCTTCAACACTGATCAGTTTACTTATGAATAGACTTGTGTCTTTCTTGTTTGTTGTCAGTTCTATCAGCGCCTCCTGTGGTAGCTTTGTAGTGTTGGAGTTGGCTCCACCACATGGACAGGTAGGCGGAACCCCTGTCGTACTGCTACCTTGTAAAGGCGATGATGTTAACGTGAGCGTGACTGGCACCGCCAGAGGTAATGATGCTGTAAATGATGCGACAAGTGTCGTTGTTGATATCAACCTTGTCACCTATTCCAAGTTTACTCCTTTTGTTATTTCTGACGTCGCAGTATCTGTTTTTGTATCCTTAGTACAGAGTGCCAGATATCCTTCACAGACTATTAATTTTCTATACATTTTCGGATATCATAAACAGAAAAATTATAATTGAGTTAACAGGAATAGCGGAAGTCGCATTGAAACGAAAGGGAACGAATCTTTGGCAATATATCTCGTTTTAGTTAATAATATGATTTGGGATGTATGTACCGTTAGACAGACGATTTGTAATGTACATTGAAACCATCAAGAGGACGGGTTAAAGATGATCGACTTACGTAAAGTCTTAAAATACTTTATCGATTGGATTCGAAGACTGATCTCATCTCATGAAAAAGAATTGGGTAATATTTTTACAACAAAACACTTTCATGTCTCCAAATTTACAGATATCTGTACACCAAAACAAACAATGCCTTTTGGAACAATGTATTTCATGCATGGATAGAAGCTATAAAATTAATAGCTTTAAACTGACAAAATGATATTCTAAAATCTCCAGTATGGTATAATCCATACATTATTATTGCAAATAAACCCATTGACATTGTTGTTTGGTAAAAAAGAGAGTAAAACTGGTATGTGGTATTTTTTCAAAATAGCAGTAATGTATTCCTTCTTTTCGAGAACAAAATTCAATGTCGAGTCCATGAATTTACTGAAAAACAGTGTAAGTAAACTCATGAAAGAAGTCTGCCGACACAGTGATTAAACACGAAAATCTGATCCGACACTTCACAGGCTTTTTATTCCTAAACATACCAGTAACCTCTTAAAACTAATAGAGTTAATAAAGATATATAAAACATATCACGCGATAAAACTAAATGTTAAAATAATGGAGAAAGAAAGAGGATGACAAATCCATATATCAATATTACTGATAAGAAAACTTATCTTAAAACATACTTAAAATTTAAATGTTAAAAAATTAGCGCTTTCAATAAAGAATACAAAATAAAATCTTAATCTAAAGAATAAGATAAATGTAATTTATGTAAAAATGAAGTTGAGATTCTACAACACCTCTTTTATGAATTTCAAGAAAGTAACAGAACTACAGATGCTTTCAAAACTTGTATTCATAATAAAATAAATATTGACATAAAATTTTGGTCTCCAAACTGAATTTAATTTAACCGATCAGATTATATATAATTGATTCTCAAACTTCTCCATGTCCCTGTTCTTTATACAAAACACTTCAAACATATCAATTTTTCCCACATAGTGAGTAAATGTAAGTTTATGTCCTGTCCAGTCTTTCTGTAGTTGTATCTATTGTGATATAATTGTTGTATTTATAGTATGTTAGCCCTAGATAAATAATTACAAATTACAAACAATATCTTATATATAATATATATAACAAAACACTCAAAATTGCATAATTAATCGTCTGCATATTATAACTTTTATGTTTATTTATAGATATCATGCTGACCTTATTTATGAAGGAATGTTTATAAATATCTTCCTACCATGGCAAGTTCATATAAAGAAACAGTTGCAGTTGTGATTACGTTTGAATATATAAATATGTGATCTGGAGTATCTATCAACATGACAAATAAATTGGTCTTGTATTTACATATATTGGGATAAATGATGTGAGTGAAGTTTGAGAAGCATGATATAAACCTTTATAGTATCTTTAAAACTAGCTCAGGTAGTTAATGTTTTACCGCAGAAAAAACTACCTTTGTAATGAAATTACTTAAACATGACAACGAGTCTTGTATATCAAGAACTTTTAATTTTTCCTTTAGAGAAAAACTTCAATTTTTGTCTCACAAAGATTTCGATTCTGATTACATTCTTGGGACTTATTGAACATAGTTTGAGGACCTTGTGGTGTTTCTGACGTATAGATCGTATCATCAGTGTAAATAATAACGAACTTCGTGTTTTAGCAAACAGGCAATATTTTACTCAAGCATAAAAATAAAGAAGATATAAGCAAACAAAAATGTCAAATAATTTTCCAATATTTTAACGCAATATTGGAAAGGACCGAGTAATATTTCACTACCATTTATCACACATGTTAAAAAAAACTTTTTAAAAAATGATTATTTTTAGCAGAAACCTATTCGCCATATTAAATCGATTTGTGTTCTCCAGAAGACAAATGCAGCCTGTACAATTATATAGGTACACGCAAAATGAAAATATTGTCCATAGTCAACTACCCTATTCTTAAACCTGCACGAGCGTTGCTTATAGGACCGATCTCAATAGACAGATTGTACAATCGATGTATTTAGAATTGACGTGAAAGTTTATTCCCAAACAAGAAACAAGCGTTATTGTAATTATTCAAATCCCTACTGTCATCCTTCTGATCTGTCGTCAAATCAACTTTATGCATTTTTTTTGTGTTATATCAATTGTGTTTGAAATATTCCAGTATAGATTTGAATAAAACCTAGCTTTCCTTAGTTCACCACAAAATCTCTTCTTGAATTTTCAACAGATATTGTCTGACAATTTTCTAAACTCTTTGTTTGTTTGTTTGGTTTTTTTTGTTTGTTTGTTTGTTTGTTTTATTTTTGCTGTTGTTGTTTATTAAAATTAATTCTAAGTACTGAGGTTTCTTTGGATTCATGAGTAAACCATGGCTCGAAGAGACATTTTTATTCCTGATATTTTGTGCCCAAAAGCATTTCCTCCATGTTTTCGTCAACATACTGGCGATATCATTTACTACGTAATGTACTTCTGATATTTCAAAATCAGAATCCTGAAAGTAATTAGTTTTCACGTTAATCACTTGTAATTCTCCTTCGTTTTCCGATCTTAGTTCTGATATACAATCGCCTTGTTTATTATTACCCATTTTCAAGTTTTCTCAGTAATTTCAACTGGTTCCTCAACTGCTTTTTCGAACAATTTTAAGGAAATTTCTATAATGCACATCTGATATTAAGGATGAACATTTTGTCCTTTGACATTTGACCGCAGGTAAGATAAACTTTAATATAATATGAACTCCAACATATAATCTTGAACTTTTTTTGTATTGTTATATAATTTCTTATCTACATTAGTATTTATAAACTTAAAACTATTTTTATGACATTCTAAAGAAATTTCGCTTGTGGAATACTTTTTTTGACGGCGTGTTGACGGCGTGATCCGGTTTTAGCGTCAACTATTTCAACGTTTTCTGGTTGCTAAGGTACTTCTCTTAACAATAAATCTGGAAGTCTCGGGTAGATTTCAACTAAAATTTTTATGAATTATTACCACAAATTAAATTCGTGAATTTTGGTAGACCATGGACACTCTTTCCTTTTTAATCACGAAAAATATATCCTGAAAACGAAGAACCACCATTCATACACACGAGGTACCTAGAAGCATGCAAACAAGGGACCACTATTCATACAAAGGAGGAACCACGATTCATACACACGAGACACCACCATGCATAAGGGACCACCAATCGTACAAACGAGGAAACAGCATACATACAAGCGAGGGACCACCATTCATACAAACGAAATATCACAGTTCATACAAACAAGGAACCGCCATTCATACAAACAAGGCACCGCCATTCATACAAACAAGGAACCGCCATTCATACCAACAAGGAACCGCCATTCATACAAACAAGGCACCGCCATTCATACAAACGAGGAACCACCATTCATACAAACGAGTAATTACCATTTATACAAACGGGTGACCACTATTCATAGAAACGTCTGTTTTGATCACTTTGGATTTCCCTTTGTCGCCTCCTCGGCTTTAAAATTTAGTCTCTTAGCCTGACGAGTTCTAAAAGGACGAAATAGCTGTATGATGCAGTTTAATTCATTGTTTGGCTCAAATGTATCTTACTCTAAATTAAGTAAAGGTGCTATTCACTTTTTTCTTTTGTAAAATATTTGATGAATACTATATATATATAGATAGGTGCAGTGTAAATTTAAACAGATACATCTAGTAAATGATATTCCAACGATATTAAACTTCTGTAAAAACGAGGTTAGCCCAGTGTAACTGAATCTTGATTTAATTAGGGAACGAAATAAATCCATTTTTCTACCCAGATCGAGATCTATCATGCGTAACAATAACTGATGATTGTATTTAATCAACATCTCTTATTGCACCTCCATATCTGGCTTTTGGTAATCTATTTGTCCAATTTAGAGTTTCTTTCATCCGTTGCCTCCTTAGCTTTCAATACTTCAAGCCCGTATCGTTAGTGACGACTCATAGAGGGACGAAACAGCTGTAGGACGGAACTTAATAAACAACCAAAAATACCGACATATAAACAGTACCTTAATTCGAAGTCAAACTCACGAGGAACCGAAGGCAGAACATAAACGAAAGTAAAATTTACACGGAGATTCCATACAATATACAAGGGAAATATGACCAGATGTTTCAAAAGGGTAAGCGTCTTCTTCTAAGTCAAACACCTTCAACCTCATTCGCACAAGGAAATGCAATATTTCTCGATGAAATCATTATGATGACTGTAAAACGACACCATAATCTTAACCTGCATTTCTTGATACCCTCTTATATGATTCTGTCTGTCAGTTTCACGTTAATCATGATATTGGGAATAAACATGTGAATAATGAATCAGTGGCAACTGTTAATTACCATAAGGTTGGAAAAACATGTATGCAATCTTCTAGTAATAGTAACTATTCAATAGGAAATTTGAAATCATCGTGACTATCATACAGCTTTCTGAAAAAAAATCTGTTATGTTTATTTGAAGGTAAAGGTCGAAGTAAGCAACTAGTGTAGAAGTATCTGTGGTATCATTGTTTCCCTTTTCTGGTATATACCATTATGAAATTGTATTGGCAAGTAATATTCCCTCAATACACTTAATTCTTTACTGAATATGAATGAATTCAGTCATTGGAATTTGTGGAAGTATTTCAAAACTGCTGTGCGAGAATCTTTTGAATAAGCGCAGTATAGATAACGTGTTTCCTTATGTATAATTTGTAATGTGAGAACCTTCCACTTAATGTAATACGATAACATTTAATACATGAAAAATGAAACTAAAAGATGAAAATAATTTTAAAATTCTTAGATATATAGATCGTGTGAGTGATTGGTAAAGTTAATTTTAAAGGTCTGATTCATTTGTTGAAATTCCTTAACAGATACTATTTGAAAGTGCTGAATGAAAATGAAAGTGTTTTACGTCTATCGCCAATCCCATCATTAATTTAAAAGATTACTTCATACAGGGAAACATAAACAGGTAGATTTCAATAGATTATTATTTAATTTTACTGTTCAATAATCAATAGGAAAATCTCAAACTATGTGTAACCATAATATCGGTATCAAATGTCAGATAACTAATTCACGAGGGAACGTTTGACAATAGACTGATGCATGCATGCTAGGTAATATCCGTGTAATCAAATTAGCCATCCTATAACGTAAATCGGGAGCCATTGTCAGGCGTTGGTATGATGTAACAGTGTGACGTTTAATTATCAACAAACTAGTTAGATATAATGGTAATATGTGTGTTGGACGCAAGCAATGGCCTTATCAAATAAAGATGCTATAAAAACGAAGATTCCGGAATGTAAGTAATGACATATTTGGCGGTTTCACCATTAAACAACAGACCCCGTGTGAAGTTTGTGTTACCGCGTAGTGTCAAGTCTTTTCTGATCCTCAAATTAAATACAGATTTATTGGTAGTTTCACACTCAATGAATCTTTGTTGATTTGTGAAGTTTAAATGGAGACAGTAGTATGACAGAATATTGAATGTTTAGTATCGCTGGGAGCTTTCGCCAAATTAAAGTATGTGCAAAGTGTGCCTATGGGTAATATCATTGGATTTAAAGGACAAAGTCATTTCACATTTATGAATCTTAAATCTAATATAGTATTTAATAGGGAAATATATAACAATTTAATTTTTTAAAGTTTTTATTTATTCTCTCGTAACATTTCCAGGAAGAGTTCTTGTAGTCTGGTGCTAAAAGCCCTTGTTTGAGAATAGTTGCATGCCTGATAACGATCCCACGTAGAGGATGATATATCTTCCTTACAATACGACCGGACAAAATCTCCGGTTCCGATGACAAACAAGCAATCACCAAATATCACTTTAGACGTTAACATATCTGAAAATCACCTTCGCACTCTCCGTGACTTTAAACTCGACATTAGCACCTCGATTTGGCACCTTCGAACGAAGGAACTAATTTTCACAGCGGAGTGTATTCCCGAAGGGTGTGATTATTGCGCAAGGATAATCTAATGAAGCGACAATGCTGCTCGGCTTGTCGCCTAGTGTCGCGAACGATTCGATTACGGGTCGGCGGCTTCGTGTGACTTAAATATTGTATTATGGTAACCTCCGACATTGCATTGTTATATTCTAGGCAATGAATGCTAATCCCTGTTTATGAGTTGATGACAAGGGCCCGGATGTCGAGAAAAGTTATCCGATTCCACCATTATTATCTCTTAGACAGACCTCCTTCACCAAAATACGTGGTATAATCTGTCGTTTCGAAGCCTTTAAACGTTCAATAACCCATCGTTAATGAAGATTTAATCATATATACGTCCAGACGACTTGTTCCTGACGGGAATAAACCAGACCATTTACTTGTCATTAGTAACATATACTTGTCATCAGTAATATTAAGTAAACACGTGCTCTAATGGAAGTGATGATGGCCTCCTTACGACTCCGCCCATATCATACATCGCTGACAATACCATGCATACGATTGTATTTACTATGATAACATTTTATTCTTGTTTATTTCACTGCGAAAACGTATAAAATGATATATCGCTCGATCTGTTTAAAAAAAAAATTTAATTGCAAGGAATTGAATGAAAAATAAAAAGAGTTGATATTTGTGTACAAAGAAATAAGTATTTTTCTCCATGTGTTGAAAGAAATTTATTCTTGATTAACAATTATTTTTCTTCAATGTGAACATGCATGTGCATTATACAAATAATTTGGAAGTGTAAATGTCAGTGATTGTACAAAGGCCACACAAATGGACGGCACATTTTAATACAAATTTTAATAAGATACGGTAGTGTCAAACAATGATTTAAACTGCATCATACAGCTGTTTCGTCCTTACAGGACTCGTCAGTGATCCTACATCATACAATAGTTTCGTCCTTCTAGGACTCGTCAGTGATGCTACATCATACAAATTTCGTCATTCTAAGATTCGACAGTGATGATACATCATACAATAGTTTCGTCCTTCTAGGATTCGTCAGTGATGCTACATCATACAATAGTTTCGTCCTTCTAGGAATCGTCAGAGATGCTACGCCATACAAGTTTCGTCCTTCTAGGACTCGTCAGTGATGCTACGTCATACAAGTTTCGTACCTCTAGGACTCGTCAGTGAAGCTATATCATTCAGCGGTCTCGTCCTTCTAGGACTCGTCAGTGATGCTACATCATACAGCTGTCTCGTCTTTCTAGGACTCGTCAGTGATGCCACGTCATACAAGTTTCGTCCCTCTAGGACTCGTCAGTGATGCTATATCATACAGCTGTCTCGTCCTTCTAGGACTCGTCAGTGATGCTACATCATACAGCTGTCTCGTCCTTCTAGGACTCGTTAGTGATGTTGAGGTTCTAAATGTTAAACATAGGTAGCGACTAAGGTAAATCTAAAGTAATCGTTTGCTGTACATCGTTGTGTCTATGTTAAGAACGTACACGGTTGCAGAGATGAAATTAAATGTACAAGCAGGATTATTTAAAATAAAAAAAAAAGTTATTCGTTATTCCGAACATCTAGATGTCGAACGTTACCGCAAAGCTTTGTGAAACGTTTACAGTCTATCGATAAGGTAGTGAACATGGTATAAGTGGAAACTGGTGATCGGAATTTCAGGTGTATAAATTACAGTTCTCCTTCCCTGTCTTTTCTCTTTGTGATATATTGATAGGTTGAATGATCTGTTATTTATCAATCAAGAACGAATTCGCTCTTAGATTTTCATTTTGTTGACCTTCTGCACACATATGATCACTATGTAAAGTTTCGAAGCAATCATTTACGGGGGCAGCAGTCGAAGAGAAAATTAATATTTTTGTTCAACGTGGAATTACACTGATAATGAAGAGATACTCAACAGGCACAACGTTTGAGGAGATTTCGACAATTTATTGTAGGAAGGATGACGGAGCTTTAGTATTGGATACAGCAAGCAAAACACATAATTTCAAACACACACTCTCACCCCCCCCCCCTTCACACACACCCCTCACCCTCACACACACGCTTGCTTTAGTTCTTTGTTACTGGCTGGTGACATCTTATTAAATGAAATATTAACAAGTTCATTTTATCATTTTACCGCGTTTCAATAATAATGAAAAAAGGTTCAATTGAAAGTGAAAACATAATAATAAGTAAATCTACAGTTGTTTATGTTACAATTACTCGCAAATTAAAAACAAACCTTTCTAGGCCTTGTTAATTTCTTTTTGTATAATATGTAGTATCTCATCTAGCGTAGACCGGAAATATCGGGTAAATTTGCATATTTAAATGACATTTAAGTGTTCCATTTTGAGACAATGACTCTCCCACCGTCCTCCCTTAGGTGTATTTCTAATATTGTTTTCCTGAAGTCGTGTATGTGGGTGTAGAGTCATTAGCATACTTGGTGCTGTTCCACTTAAATTTCAATGAAACAAATAAAATCAATCTATTGAGAGGTATTCAAGTTTGAAGAAATCAACTACGTAGCAATATTTTCGCAAAAAAAAGAAAGAAAAGAAAAAATAAAGCTGAAACATAGAAAGATTTTGAAGCTTATGGGTTCTGGTGTAGTGGATCTGTTTTACATACGTTCAATATCCGTTACCTATTTCATCATACACAATGATAACATCTAAAAATAATTAAAAGCAATTAGTTGAACGGGTTTGTGGAAACCGAATTTGATTATCACAATTTACAAAATGTAATATCCGACATTACTTTGCTGTCTGATTTCTTTAGGATACTTAAAATAGTGTAATTTGAAATGAATGGTTTGAAACATCGCGTTTAAGATTTTTTCCTGTAGTGTATATAAAATACAAAAGCATGATTTCAACACGTATTCAAAACGAAGCCAAGTAAGATTTTCCTGGCAACCCTGGGTTGTCACATGAACAAAGTTTCCGGAAATAGTGTTATTCTTGTCCCAGTATTTCTAATCGCTTTTAAGAATTCGGACGTGTGAAGTATGTTACGGTCTGCTGAATTTCGGTATATTCTGGAAGTTTTTGTGTAAGGTTGTAGAGCTTGTCTTTAGTCTGTAGTATTTATCTATTTATATCCGATAGTTTCTATCCATGATGTTTATCTGTATGCGTGGTTCCGATATGCTCTTTTAATCCATTTATTGATTTTTTTTTTATTTAATTAGCGTAAATTGCATCCTGTTGATATGTGATATGATATAGGGACACAAAGTATGAATGTCATTCACATTGGTTTATATAGACATATTTAATATAATCTCGAGAAATGTATGACCTCACGACAGTATTTCTCTCAATACTGAGCACATTCTGTTTTTGAATTCAAGTACATCGGAAAAAATCGAATATTTCCATATTAACAAACAACAACAACAACAACAATAAAAGAAAAATAAATAATGATACAAATAAATAAATAAATAAAGTTACAAAGCTCGTCATTATCCTCAGTGCCTTCCTTTGTTATGAAGATCCAAACAGACACGTCTATCTCCGTCTATCTCATAATAAACCTATACTATGCTCAAGATTATATTTATCTTTCATTCTTGTTGTGTAGAGATTCGTTGTATAGTTTTTTAGGTGCAGCCGGAACACTCAAGCTTTCCTATACTATTTTTCCATAACTGACTTTTCTCCGTGGTAACAGAAAAAAATATAAAAAAAATAATGAAATCAGTCAAAAAAATATAAAAAAAAAATGGCTTTCAAGTTGAATAATGAAATCAGTCACAACTACATACCTGAGGTGTATACCACAGTTTTTTTCCTTGCGGAAGGCCTCTTCATTTGATGGATATCAAATCATAAAATGGCTTTCAAACGTTGTAATTAACTACTCGCACACGTAAAAAAAACCTTTAAAGTAAGTTTCCAACATTTTACACACGCAATAGATGTCTTACCTTTCAGTTTAGTTCGCATGTCAATCAATGCTACGTTCTTCGGGGTACTATAATGGAAAATAAATATAATGAGACTGGGAAAAGATTAAATTTCATAAGAAAGGTTTAAAGTTGATTTAGTTACACTAACTATCATACAATGTGTCTCTCGTATGTTGTTCACTTAGGTAGCCATCGGCTACTACAGGGGACTTGGCCTCGAAATGACAGTCTATTCACAGGCGATTAACCCACTAGACATAAAAAAACGGAATACGAACCTTTCTGTAGGATTGTTAGTAGTGCCAAAGGACTGCATTGAAACTTGCTGAGGTAAAATCGATCTGCTGAAAAATAATGTCCCGTTGAAATATAGCCCCACGGAGTCGTTTTGATAGGGAATCGCTCATACGTTAATAAGACGCAGGTTAAGTTCGTATGATAATTATATCTATGGGGCTTTAAACCAACCTAGTCAGGCGTTGAAGACGCTATATATTTTTATGATTTACTTTCGGAGACGACAGATATTAGCTTTGTAGAAATTTATCATATAATTTTACTTCAAAGTTTTTTTTCTCTGAGTATTTCTAACCATTTCTGATAAGAGTTTTAGTGTTTGTCGAAAAACACACGCAGATCAAAATAACTTTAAGTTGTAAATAATGTGGTAGAGAAAAAAATTGCTCCCACGACTATTCAAGGGTAGAATTATGGTATTTTATTGCAGTCGAATTTATTGCACTTAATCATAACGATCTGCACATAATGGTCATCATCCATTATTTGATGGGTCATTTTGAATCTAGGGCTCCTCGTAGTAGTTGGAGGCATCACACCTGGAAAAAAAGCATACGAGGGGGGTGTTGTATGCCATTTAGAGTTGAGTGTCTTGTCCAAGGACACAATTGTAAGTACTGACATACAAAACATTTAGTGTATACCTACATGTACCAATGGTATGACAGACTGTCTATCATAAGTAAAATTCAGCAATTCCGTCACTGATGTTCCTGGCCGCCATTCACCCCCGTAGACTTTATCTCGCCTTTTTCTAATGAAGAGTTCGAATTAGGGCCGCTTATGTTCTGACAAACACATTCTTAGTTAAGCACGTTCTCAAATATATTATTATATGCTGTAGAATAATAACCTGATATGAAAGAAACGGAATGATGATTTCATGTTTATTACTTAGAAAGAAACAAGTCTACAAACTTGATTCTTAAGATTGGTAAAACACGCTGAACAAGTTAGAAAACTCAACGTAAACGTTTAAGTGTACCGATACTTCTAACACGGGAAAGGGAGATTTTGTACAGCTGGTAATATTCGCTGGGGATATTATTTCGTTATGTTTCCCAAAACTGGAAGGATCGCGAAATATTGGCCTCGCGAAATTAAACAATTATACAGTATATAAACGAGCCAAAGACGCAGTTCATTTTTCAGAAGGTAATATATATATATATATATGTGTATATATTTAAACTGATATGACGAGAAAATGATACATGAAAGGTCAATTAGAAAGCATCCATCTTGTGAATACTTTTAATGAGTAATGCATTTGCAAAGAAGTTCCTTACAACACTATTGTTTTCAGCTACGGCGGTTGTCGGGATAGGCGTTTACACAGACCAGACAGCTAAGGCGACACTTTTATCTACTTACGTCATAAACGTACATGATGAAGACTGTCGGAGAATATCACTTCATCGAGACGTTAATGTCAGAGCGTTAAAGCGTTAATCTAGATAAGACTTTGGAATTAGGAATAAAATCTGATGTAGAAAATGTCTCCATATCCGTCATATACAAAAACGTAGCGATTAGAAAGGATCATATCGTCATATCACGTGATGATGTCACTTTTATTTTGCTGTCGACAGCTGCTAGTGACATATGTATCTATTTCAGATTAGACGTAATATCTCGGATTTGATAACCCCCGATCCTTTTTAGTCTAATAATAATACCTGTAATTTATTTGTTACTGTTAGTTCAGTGTCTAGTTAAGATTTTAGTTCAATTTTCCGTATCTGCATCAAAGTGTATTTTCATTGAGGTAAATATGTATTGCTTGGTTTGTGCTAATACACCGACTGAAACATGTAGTATCTCAATTTAAGTACAATTTAAGTACAGAAAATGAAATGTATAGTTAAATGGTTATACTACAAGGGAGGTAATTACATTTACAAGGCATCTGTGTATATTATGAAAAAAATATTACGTTTACTATGAATTTTTTTTTCAGAAGACAAACAATTTTCAGCGACAAAATGCTAAATAAACAATCTGGGAACGTTCAATTTTTCTCTGTTTTTACGTTCCTTTATTCAAATTCAGTATCTAGACAATTAAAATCTGAAAAAAACATGAGCGAATGTGATTTGATATAATGTTTGATATATCATAGTTAATATTCATTGCTTTTAGAACGTAGGCAGCACAAGCGATAGTGAAATCAGGCATGCCATTAGTGAGCCTTTCAGTGTTATGTAAGTTAAGTGTTTTATAAATCATGGTGTTTCGTGCAAAAAAAGTCACGCTATAAAGCCTGTTGCTAAGTGATGATACACGTGTATGCACGTGCAGTTGGGTGTATTGCATGCAGCCATTTCCCTGGATAGGAAATAATTGAATGTTAAGTGACGTCGATGTTACTGATAAGTCGTCACGCCAACAAAGCGTCCAAGCTGTTGCTGGTATTGACATCCTCTAACGTGTTACTCACCACCCTGACCTACCTGATGGAGGTCATATCAACAATTTGTCTCACACCTGCTATCAAGGTATATATTATTGATGGATTTCAATCCTGACACAGGTTCAAGGTTTTTGATATTTTTGACATAATATTGATTCCATGGTTTTTTGGTATACATAAGGGATCCCTATACTACAGAATCTAATGGAAACACCTGATGGGTGTTCTCTTCATTTAATCACATTTATCATAAGTATAGGAAAACGACATTGTTTGTTAATCTCTTCTCTGTTTAAGGATTTATTTGATTTTTAACACAGTACTTATCTCCAGATTACAAACAGCACGTGATGATGATTTAGTACTTTACATGATTGCAGTCTTTATTGAGAATTATAGGGAATTTTACCGTTAGGATTTTTAAAACAAATTTCCTACTGTTTTCACATTTTTATCCAAACCTGTTCATGTGATGCTATGATAAGAGACCTGTATTACACTGTAGTTATCGAATGAGTCAACGACTTCTGCTTGACATTATAAACCAGCTAGCATTCTTATTAAAACTAAATTTCTAATATTGAGATTTTTTAATTTGTATACCAGACAATTAATATAACGATGCTAATATGTTATTTAAATTTAACATTTCAGTAAAATTACGGAGAAAAGTGTTATTGGATGATGTGCCTCAGATTCCTTGTAAAAAATTGTTTTAAAACATTATTTCATTTTCTTAAACAGTAAAAAGAGAATTGAGATCAAGTTTTGGCATTATCATCAGCCTCTCCTCCTACATATACAGTACACTTACAAACATGGCCATTATTGTGCAGCGGGAAATATAAAGCAAATACACCAGACAAATATATACAATCAAATATGTGGACAATGTAATAATATGACTAAAGATGAGAAGTGTGTGTCAGGATATACATATCTCCCACCCGACTATAGAATAAACATAGAATGTCCACTGTGTGTCAGGATATACATATCTCCCCTCCGACTTAAACATAGAATGTCCACTGTGTGTCAGGATATACATATCTCCCACCCGACTATAGAATAAACATAGAATGTCCACTGTGTGTCAGGATATACATATCTCTCACCCGACTTAAACATAGAATGTCCACTGTGTGTCAGGATATACATATCTCTCACCCGACTTAAACATAGAATGTCCACTGTGTGTCAGGATATACATATCTCCCACCCGACTATAGAATAAACATAGAATGTCCACTGTGTGTCAGGATATACATATCTCTCACCCGACTATAGAATAAACATAGAATGTCCACTGTGTGTCAGGATATACATATCTCCCACCCGACTATAGAATAAAACATAGAATGTCCACTGTGTGTCAGGATATACATATCTCCCACCCGACTATAGAATAAACATAGAATGTCCACTGTGTGTCAGGATATACATATCTCCCCTCCGACCCGTGTGTCAGGATATACATATCTCCCACCCGACTATAGAATAAACATAGAATGTCCACTGTGTGTCAGGATATACATATCTCTCACCCGACTTAAACATAGAATGTCCAAATATACATAGAATGTCCACTGTGTGTCAGGATATACATATCTCCCACCCGACTATAGAATAAAACATAGAATGTCCACTGTGTGTCAGGATATACATATCTCTCACCCGACTATAGAATAAACATAGAATGTCCACTGTGTGTCAGGATATACATATCTCTCACCCGACTATAGAATAAACATAGAATGTCCACTGTGTGTCAGGATATACATATCTCCCACCCGACTATAGAATAAACATAGAATGTCCACTGTGTGTCAGGATATACATATCTCCCACCCGACTTTAGAATAAAACATAGAATATCCACTGTGTGTCGGGATATACATATCTCCCACCCGATTATAGAATAAACATAGAATATCCACTGTGTGTCGGGATATACATATCTCCCACCCGATTATAGAATAAACATAGAATATCCACTGTGTGTCGGGATATACATATCTCCCACCCGATTATAGAATAAACATAGAATATCCACTGTGTGTCAGGATATACATATCTCCCACCCGACTATAGAATAAACATAGAATGTCCACTGTGTGTCAGGATATACATATCTCCCACCCGACTTAAACATAGAATGTCCACTGTGTGTCAGGATATACATATCTCTCACCCGACTATAGAATAAACATAGAATGTCCACTGTGTGTCAGGATATACATATCTCCCACCCGATTATAGAATAAACATAGAATATCCACTGTGTGTCAGGATATACATATCTCCCACCCGACTATAGATTAAACTTACGTTACCTATAAGTCAGGATCACATGTATATTATACATGAAGGCGGACATAAGGCACAAAAACATATAAAAACTTTTTGATGAAATTCATATGTTTGTGTAATGTATCTGTACATTGTCTGTTTTAACAATGAATACCTTTAAAACATGCGAATACATTTCAGAAAAAAACACGTGTTTCATTTCTTGAACATATTGCACAAGTGACCGATATTTAAGTACTTTAGTTAGTGGCTCAAGTACAGTCTATCTAATTGCAATGTGATTGCAATCTTGTATATATTAATTTTTTAATGTTCTCGTATTGTTTTTTATGCAAAAATTATTTCTGTAATGCTGGAGGCAATTTTGTAGAAATTTGATATGTTTTCTCAAACCAAAACTTATTTGACAAAATTTGTAAATGGAAAAGGTACATGTACTTTTCGAAATCATTTGCATTCCAAACATTTGAAAATTTACATTCTCGAGTGCATACTTCACAGCTGTTCGCTTTGGACATCCATGAATGGATATATATACGATTCATGATAAGAGGAAACGGCAACTGTCATGTTTATCATCCAATATTAGGATAGTTTCATTTTTAAATATAAACTATTCCTCTCAATGATATGTACATAACATTATGTTGTTACATTATAGCATAAATGAAAATAACGCAATTCATTGAATTATAAGTTACTGCACCCACTTATATAGAATTCAAAATTTCTGTCCGTCAATTTTTTTTTCTTCAGTATTCTAGATTTCTGAAAGGTTCCAAGTTTAAATTAAATCAGATAAACCCATCGACTGCGTTTTAAAAATTAAATAGGCCTGTGATATGACATTGCCTTGAATCGTGAGTGTACGACATGTGTTCATTGTTTATTCCAAAAAGCTATCAAACCGCTGTAAGTTACAGCGTGAAATGAAAGAAACAAAAATGTTAATTTTTCTTGCATATTTCTAGATACACCAACTATTTCTATTCCAATATCTCCTTAAATGATCGAGCTCAGTGTGCACTAACCCTTACAATTAACAGATGCCACATGAGCGGCAACGATCACAACGAGATTAACGATGAGCGTAAGATGAGTGAGAGAACATCTGCACGTGGCCACATTCCGTAAGAAGAATGGCTCCAGGGCTTTTGCTTCTTTTCAAAAGTGTTGCTGGAGAAACGAAATAATTTTAAAAATATACATATAAACAGCCAATGCTGTTTGATTGACTAGTAAACAGGAAACAGTGTTATGGCCGTTGAACGATCTTGAAAATACTTACCACATTCCCGACTTTTAATTACTTTTTTAGCCATTCTCAATTCTATTTAGATTTTTTTTTCTATTATTATTTTTTTTTTATTTTTGCAAGACATTTAACAGACAACACATACAAATAATGATACATGAATTGCTGACAGACCGCTGAAACGACAAACAGAAATATTTACAATCAGGTATATCTTAACAATTATATCAATGACATATGTACATGTGTACGAAAGATCTACAGAACAGAAAGGGATATAGAACATCACAGAACACATCTAATAAAAGTTTCAAAACTGTAAAAAAAAAATTTAAAGGTAAATAGACATACAAGCACACTACAAATAACAACAAATCTAAAAGACAAAGAATTTGCATGGTTAAGTTGTGCTTTATTCTTAAATCATTTATTTTTTAAATTAAGATTATTTGGTGTACCGGAACTGGAAGTAGGTAAATCAATTACATTAAATTGTCGTTTCTAAAAAACACTGCACAAAATTTTAATATTTGTTCATGTTTGAAATTTCTATTGAACTTTTTTATTTTGCAATATTTTGATGCTTGTTTGAGATCATAATTTGAAGCAGTTTCTACTTAAACAAAGATATAATTTGATGTTTTAATAGCTTTGTGGATAAAATAACCAACCCTGTCGTACACCCACGGCACTAGATATATCACAGGCCCTAGGGACCTGTTAGATTTGTTTTAGACACATTATATTGGCTGTCTATAAAGCTGATACAAATAACACCCTGGTACTTATAATTTGGTTATTTTGGTTGAATGATAATCACCTGTGCGTCTTTTATGGAATCTTTGTATTCAAATGTGCCTTTCATTTGTGTTTCTGTACAATCTTGGTGTTGAAGGAGCTTATCAATTGAGGGTCTCTTGTACAATTTTGGTGTTGAAGGAGCTTATCAATTGAGGGTCTCTTGTACAATCTTGGTGTTGAAGGAACTTATCAATTGAGGGTCTCTTGTACAATCTTGGTGTTGAAGGAGCTTATCAATTGAGGGTCTCTTGTACAATCTTGGTGTTGAAGGAGCTTATCAATTGAGTGTCTCTTGTACAATCTTGGTATGAAGGAGCTTATCAATTGAGGGTCTCTTGTACAATCTTGGTATTGAAGGAGCTTATCAATTGAGTGTCTCTTGTACAATCTTGGTATTGAAGGAGCTTATCGATTAAGTGACTCTTGTATAATCTTGGTATTGAGAGCTTATCGATTGAGTGTCTATTGAACAATCTTTGTATTGAAGGAGCTTATCGATTTAGTATCTATTGTACAATCTTTGTATTGAAGGAGCTTATCGAATAAGTGACTCTTGTATAATCTTGGTATTGAGAGCTTATCGATTGAGTGTCTATTGAACAATCTTTGTATTGAAGGAGCTTATCGATTTAGTGTCCTTGTACAATCTTTTTGATTAGGTGTATCTAATTATCATACCTACGTAACAGCTAAGCTATAATAACTTAGTACAGATTATATCAATATTGCTGTTCAGATGACGTTAGACCATCAAATCTTAAGAGGTTTACAACATCATAAACTACGTTTCAATTCCCTGGTTTCCTGTTTACCTGACTCATCGGAACTCTAGTGAATACCTATAGTAAATTTTCCGTACAGATCGATAACAACCAGGATTCTGGTAATTCCGTCCCATTTTGGGACTTAATATACACTGGTATCTGACATTTTGTTTCTAAATGATTAAATATTGAACGTTATGATATTAATTGAACTTTGGTGTTAGTGAGCCTTTCAGCTTTCAGCAATCTCATTTTCATCAGTCGCCTCCTAGAATTTTATATTTTTAAGCCTCTTAGCATCACTGATTAGTTCTAGCAGAACAAATCAGATACAAGAAGCAGTTTACGTCATTATTTGGCTTTACCGTAACGTATTTTTAATTAGTATTGCAGTGTGCTATATCTGGTTTCGTAGAATTATATTCTTGATTATCAAAATGCAACCAAGACGATTTCATTGACAAATGAAAATAAGAATACTTATAACCACCATATACTAGTCACAAATAACTCATTTGCATATCTAGCCCGGATGACGATTGTTGATGACGTCAGTTATTCCGAACGACCCTGACACGTGATGAAAATAAAGAAAGGAACAAAAGTGTAACACCCTATGTTACTGGCCTAATGAGCAAGGTAGCCCAGGCTCTGAAATTAAGCTTAGAAACAACACCAAGGCTTGTATTCATGAAACCATTCCCATGCTCAAGCATAGATTTTGTGCTCAAACAAGCCTTTTTATAATTCTTCTAAATCATATAAAATAATACAAATGTCAAATATAAACCTTGAATATAGCTTTGACTTGAATTTCTTTCAATTTGTTTTTAATCTTTGGCAAAATCAGTCTTATTTATTAATTTTCAACTTAAACAAGACATAAGGCTTGAGCACAAAATTCATGCTTGAGCATGAGAACGGTTTCATGAATACGGACCCAAATGTTTGCTTTTAAAATATGTAGGGCTTAAGTGTCGACAGTGAAATCCAACTTGCAATAATATTATTTATGATAAAGATACATTAATATCATGCAATTTAATAGTATATTTGTTGTGAGAAAATACTATTATGTTTCGAAGAACATGACCATGAAATGAGGTTAACTGACATCAGTCAGTAATGTGCTGATGTTTAGGTGTAACTAGAAATAGGAACATTAGCTATATTGACTTAACGATTAAATAACCACCCCACCGAGGACAAGTTTGATGGCAGATAGCGGTCGGGCAGTTTTCATCACTTTAAATAACGAAGAAATTGCGGTTGCAATAAAATCTAATGGACATTTCATGTGCAAAATTACTATTGATATTTTTACTGATGATCATCAGCGTGTCCTGTGGTTTCGCTGGTATTTTGATGTTTTGGTATTTTAATACTTCGGAATTTGTTTCGAGAACGTTACATGAAGTGGAATTGTTTCTATGTTTTTTTTTTATTTATATATTTTTATTTTTTCTTTTCTTTATTTATTTATTTGATTTTTGTTTTCGATATCTTTATTTTTATACTTCTGTGTTTTAATTTTTAGAATGTCACATACTTTACTTGGCATTGTATTTGTGTGCATTGTTATGTTGCAGTGTTTTTAATTTGATTTATCGATGTTTTTTCTAATGGTCCAGTGCTTTTATTTTGATGTCTCGGTGTGTTTTATTTTGATGTCTCGGTGTGTTTTTTATTTTGATGCCTCAGTGTATTTTTTATTTTGATGCCTCTGTGCGTTTTTATTTTGATGCCTCAGTGTATTTTTATTTTGATGTCTCTGTGCGTTTTATTTTGATGTCTCGGTGTGTTTTTTATTTTGATGCCTCAGTGTATTTTATTTCTGATGTCTCGGAAGGTTTCTATTTTGATTTTGAGAACATCAAATCACTTGGCACTGACAGAACTTGGATGAAAAAGAAGCAGGTTACACAGATGGACACCCCAGTCTTTCCTGTAAATATGATCATTAGGTTCTACTCTCAAATCAATGTACTCCTGACATATTGATCATTATTTTGTTTTTTTAAGTTTCATCATACAGCTGTTTCATACCTCTTTGAATTCGTCGGCCTGCTTAAGGCTTGAAGTGTTGTTTTATATCAGAAGCTTGATGCAGTCCATAGCACATAATGTATCAATATCTGAAGTCGTATTTAGTGATGATAGTAGTGCACACGTTTGTAATACTTTGTGTGTGACTGTACAATTTGTTTGCATACTTTACAAATTATAAATTTGATAAACATACTACTTTATTAACATGTTAATCACGTGATCGTGTAATACATTTGTGTTTATGTAAAGTGTTTATGTAAACATTGCTTTGAATATCTAAAAGTATGACACACCAAATTTCTCTCTATTTTTAACCTCTTGATCATAATGGGCTTTATTTATCTTCATAGCACAAAATTCCTTTATCGTTACAATTTTAACCGTCTTATCTCACAAAGAACACACTTGTCAGACACATAGCCAATATATTACTAATAAAACGCAATGTTCCATACGTCAATTTCAGATATAAATGATTGTGTTCAAAAACACCTGGATTTTAATAAATACAATTGAGTATGTTATGTCCAATTCACAATTTGCTTGATGTTAACGGCAAACTGAAAAAAGTACTTTTGAAATAAAACCCCGCCTCCAGATGACAAATTTTTGGTTTGTTTTTATTCCAAAGTATATGTGTTTTTTGTATTTTCTTAGAATTTTCTTTTAAATTTGAATTAGTTTTTTTTAAGATCGAATCCTCAGAAAGACTTTAAAGTAAGCAAATGTTTTATAAGGATGTATATGTTATGTTTACTATTTCATTTGCTCCTGAATATTAACAGCTTCAATGCATTTAAGAACAATTCATGCAAAAAATGTGTAATTTTTGTCTTTTAGTTATGATTGGTTTACAATTCAATAATGAATTCCGTTCAGAGCTGAAGGAGTTTTGAAATGGTTATTTATAAATCAAATAATGAGCATGTCTGATATAACACTGAAAATAGTTCAAAATACGAAAAATAGATGTCATTTCACTTTTAATGTAAGATTATTCTGCCTCTCAACGGTCATGATTTCAGATAAATAATGATACCGTAATTTATTCCAACAATTATTTTCATGCCAATAATAAAAAAAGAACTTTAAACAAATTTATCAAATGATATCCTCTTAATTTTAAGGCTTATTTACTGAATAAATGAATAATATTATTTAAGTTTTTTGAAGAGAGATACTGTTATGAAATCGAGTAAACCATCAAGTTTTCCAAATAATATTTATAGAAAAATCTTTATCTAACTTGTGTCTTTCTTTTATAAATAAACTATTTGACATCTTTAGTAAATGAAAAAAATGATAAAGGAAGACATTTGAATACAATGGGCTAATCGAAATAATGAAGATGTACCTAAAACAATGATGTACAATGTACTTAACATACAAAAAAGATGTTGGTATAAAATTTATATACAATGTGCTTATCACATAAAAAAGATGTTGGTATAAAATTTATATACAATGTGCTTATCACATAAAAAAGATGTTGGTATAACATCGATAAACAATGTACTAATCAGATGACTGGTAGGTTTTAGCATAAAATCGGTATACAGTGACTAATCACGTGAAAAAATATTAGTATGAATTGATGAATAATGTACCAATCAAATGGTACTGTTCCGAAAGAAATGATACCCTGTGTAAAATGATGTCAAAATATGTTATATTTAAACTTATATCAGAGCATTTCCTATCTAAATTAATGACAAATGATATTCAATGTAAACATATACTGTAAGATATTACTGTATAAAATCATGATGAAAAATATAAAGAAACTTCTATTAGAAGATTCTCTGTTTAAAATGATAATGCTAGATTTTAATGTAAACCTATTTTAGATATTCTGTGTAAAATGTTGCCAAATGATATGAAATATATTTTTGTGACACAGATATTCTTTTTAAAATGATGACAAATGTTGCTAATATTTTCAAACTCTCTAAGGTATATATAAGTCATATTCTATGCACAATCATGTCAGCTGATTATCTATCTGTGTCGAATATGAACTTTTGTCAAATTCTGCATATATGTCAGTTTATTGCCATGTAAATCAATGTTCAATCATCTTTAATATATAAACCGGTCTTAATTTTTTTTAAAGCTGATGATTGATAATAGAGCTGATGCAAAATCATATGTCAAGTAAAGCGGTGTACAATTATTCAGTGCTGTATGAAAATATATTCAACATTTGGGATGATATTAATAATACACTGCACAACATAACAAAGTGATTTCTCGTTCTACAAACAATAATTTCTTGTTACACATTAACTTCCGTTTCCGGTTGTCGAACATATACTGTGAATGGCGTTCTTTTCCATGGGCTATAAATGGATTGCTCCAAACAGTTTGTAAAACAAACTAAAGAAAGAAATAATGACACTAACAAAAAGTACATTGACAATGTCTTAATGTAAAAATAGATTTTTTTTTTCTCCTATCATTCACAAATTTGTTTCCCGTTTTACCTGTTCAAGATGTCTCGTTCACCCCTTAGGGAGCAATGTCTCTGTCACCCCCTCTTGGGGGATGTCTCTAGTCACTCCCTAGAGCGTGACACACAGCGCGTGCTATGAGCTACTCACAATAGAGTATCGTTCATCATTTTATTTAAGGTAACGATGTTACAAATTGATGACGTCATCAATTTCGATGTACATTTCATGGAATATTGATGACGGCGTGGTGAATATGTTTCATAATAACTTACATTTTTTCCCCTTTGTTTTAAATGTGAGAGAAATTTTCAAACATGTGTTTGTTCCAGGTATATTAAAACAGGATAATTAAAGAAGACTTTGTCTGACCAACCAATCTCCCACACACTGGCTGAGATACCCCTCTGTCTACGGAACAAACCCATGTCATATTCCATAAATACACTGTTTTAACAACGCTTTAATCCTTTTTTCATGACTATAAGCTTCGGAATTAAATATTTCAGAAATTAGTAGTCAGATTCGACAAGTAAGGAAACGAAATTACTTATGTTTTATTTTGAATGAAATTATCTTTAATTTGCTTCAATATATCTTATTTGGACGATGGTATATTGAGGATTGACATACCCTACCAGACGCTAACACAGCGGGCTGAGGATAGGCTGTTTAATGTATTACTAAGTAACGCAGGACACAAGAGAATCCATCCGAGGCCCGCTACATATTGTTTGTACATTTGATGGAGTTAGCTACCGTCTTTTGTCGTTATTAATGACGTTTTATTACGACCGAAGCAAAGTAAACGTACGCTGATTATAAGAGTCATATACACAACAAGGGCCAGCACAAGTGATTAGACAAAAAATGATTAGTATCTCCAAGAACGCCGAGACTTTCCTGATCTTATATGGTTCTACGCCATTAAAATCATGTGATAATGCGAAACATCTACACAATATTGGATAACAAACGGCGTAGAGAAATTTGAAGGGTTAAATTGTAAGAAAATCTAATATCTGAAACTAATATGGACCAGAATTATATATTGATTGATAAAGGAATATGTATCATATGAAAGCCTGATACATACATTGTTAAGCAATTAAAATCTCGAAAATTACACCTTATATAAAACAATATATTAGTTTCAATATCGATGGATATTTTTTCCGAATTTACTGCATACCTCGATTTTTGCATGAAATAAAACTTTTAAACGGGAGTAGTTTAACACGTAGATGTCTGGCAATTGTGTATCAAAACTAATTTTCCTTATTGTGAACTTTTCGTTTTATCATAATTATGTTTCGAAACCTTTGATGATTTCATGCACATTCAAAAGTGTGTTCCAAATATCAGGAATTTCGTAATAGATGTCCATTTCAAATAAATACCAGCAGATTTTGAGCTTCGGATGTTCCGTGCGATTAAGATTTATGACTAATTTCACCAGCTTTGTTGTGGTTTCAATGTATTTGCCCTCTGTCTCTTTCTACTTGATACGTAAGATTTTGATTTAGAGTTTCACTTTTCTGTGTCGGGTATCACCGATTAATGCAAAGTTAAATATTTGCCGTAGATTTAACAACCAAGACGAAATAAATGTAGGATACTGCATGTATATCAAACTCAAATGATTTATAAAACGAGTTTTGAAAGTTCAATTTTAGTTAAACTTTGGGGAGCTTACATAAAACATTTATTTTATAAATCACACATCACAAGATCATAGAAATCAAGACACAATAATGATTTATATGAAACCAAGACACCATAATGAATTATATAAAACCAAGACACAATAATGATTATATATGACAACCAAGACACAATAATGATTTATATAAACTAAGACACAATAATGATTTATATGAAACCAAGACACAATAATGATTTATATATAACCAAGACACCATAATGATTTATATAAAACCAAGACACAATAAGGATTTATATAAAACCAAGACACAATAATGATTTATATGAAACCAAGACACAATAATGATTTATATAAAACCAAGACACAATAATGATTTATATGAAACCAAGACACAATAATGATTTATATGAAACCAAGACACAATAATGATTTATATGAAACCAAGACACAATAATGATTTATATAAAACCAAGACACAATAATGATTTATATGAAACCAAGACACAATAATGATTTATATAAAACTAAGACACAATAATGATTTATATAAAACCAAGACACAATAATGATTTATATAAAACCAAGACACAATAATGATTTATATAAAACCAAGACACAATAATGATTTATATAAAACCAAGACACAATAATGATTTATATAAAACCAAGAAACCAAGACACAATAATATTTATATGAAACCAAGACACATAATGATTTATATATAAACCATAATGATTTATATAAAACACACATAAGGATTTATATAAAACCAAGACACAATAATGATTTATATGAAACCAAGACACCATAATGATTTATATATAACCAAGACACCATAATGATTTATATGAAACCAAGACACAATAATGATTTATATAACACATAGACACAATAATATATAAACCAAGACACAATAATATATAAACCAAGACACAGTAATGATTTATATAAAACATAGACACAATAATATATAAACCAAGACACAGTAATGATTTATATAAAACATAGACACAATAATATATAAACCAAGACACAATAATGATTTATATGAAACCAAGACACAATAATGATTTATATAAAACATAGACACAATAATATATAAACCAAGACACAATAATATATAAACCAAGACACAATAATGATTTATATAACAGGTTATCTTAGGTTTTCATCAGTTAACGGGGTTAAATAAGTTAATTAAAATATACATAAAGATAAGGGCGGTAACTAGACGAAAGTAAGGTTCCAAGAGGTTAAAATAAGTTTGGGATTATTAAAATATACATAAAAGTAAGGATGGTAACGAAGTGAAAGTAAGGTTCTCAGATGTTAAAATAAGGAGACATTTATTGGGCTGGAACTTTTCAGATTACTGTGTAAGCATTAATGAGACGTCAGTAGAGGAGACAAGAAGGGGAGGATATTCTTTTATATTAAACATCAGAAGGGATCTGTATACAGTAGACAGATAATAATGATAGTATTAATAAGACGTCGGAGGAATCCTTTTAACAGAAGGAGAGATCTTTAGAGCGGACACTAAAATCATCTCCTCCAACAATGATGGATGTAGGAGATGTTGATGACCTTTTTACACGGATCGCTAGAAGCCTATTATGGTAATTGTTCGGAGTGGTCTCGTTGTAACGTGATTGTGCGAGAGTCATTACATTATCTCTCATCGCAGTATAATGTGATTGTAAAACAAATATAAGTCATCGTGATATTGTTTTATTAAGGTTTCTAGGTTTTTAAAGTCGCCAATTTATCTAAAATTATGAATGTATATTGCGTCTTGTCTTTCGGATGAATCGTTACCTGTTACAAGATAGTGTTAAGCTAACTGTTGTTTTGTTCGCTGAGAAAATTCTTCTCAATTTAACATGATCCAGTTGTTACAATGCATGCATATCTCTCAATCATATTGCTTAGAAATTTAGAGGGAAACATGTTATATAAATCTTGTTATATAGAATTAAAAATGATCCAATCTTTACAATGTATGTATATCGTAATATAGAATTTAACATGATTCAATTGTTACAATGCATGTATATCTCACAATTATATTGTTTAGCGATTTAGAGGGAAACTTGTTATATGAATCATATAGAATTTGGAAACTGATGATGCACTTTTACTGTAACAATGACACTGTATGGTGGTAGTGTTAGCCGAGCGAGAAAATATAAGTCACATCCCAACCATCCTACCAATACCGAGGTAGGGTCGTTACGACAGATGTCCAGCGCTGTCAAAACTAGAGAATTTATTAGTTTTAACCTAGCTGGTGTTTTAATTAATCAACCAATCAGAGAAATGTTTCAGAACTATTTTTGAATCATTCCTATCAAATTAACGCCAAAATCTCGCCATTTCTCGGCTGATTAATGTAATTCCTGTCTCCCATTGAGGTCACGTATTTATCATTCAGACCTAATTTGTATATAGCTAATGTCGGCTTCTTTACACTAATAATCATTTCACGAATGAGAGGGGCGTGGATGATTGTGACGCATTAAATATCAGCTATGGATTACTTTATAGAGTATACATATCGACAATGACGAAGTCCCGATATCTCGAAAAGGACAATAAAGGTTGACACTTTCCATCTAAACTTTAACATAGTGTGTTTTGTAACCTTTCTTTAAAAATCCTTATTCCGAGTTTGACTCAAACTCCTATTAACCGTAGTAATTTCTATCTTTTATTGACAAGCGATCATATTCTAGTAATTGTTAATTATGTAATTATATATGAGACAATTAATGTAATTAAGCATCACGAAGATTTGGAATTAAAAATAAAGGTACTAATGCTGAAATATACATATATATATATATTCAAATGAAGGCTGGCTTAATTGAACGTGTTATTTGAAGTTATTTTAATAGATATACATTGTGATGATGATGAATGAAACGATTATAATTCTAAAATGACCCCATTGCAGTTATAATAAAGATATACACGATCACAACATTAATACAATTCTTGCAGCGACATGGAATAATCACAAATTATATAGATATTGACTAAAAGTAAAATATATATTAAGTGATATAATCAGTCTATATTATGATATTTACAACACCATATATATTTACATTAATTAGATATCAAAACACCATGACAACAAATACCTCCAAATGTATATGCAAAACTATAGACAAACACGTGTATCAGAAACATTCCATTATCAAATTATAAAAACAACTTCTTGTTTGTGATAGAATTGTTTTTCATGTTAACACTCCGTAGAATATGCTTCCTTTTTCTTTGTTTTACATAATTATAACCATAGAGGTGTTCTTAGTATCTAGATTCAGATACACAAAGTTTTCAGATTTTGTAACAAAATGGCTGTCAATGTTAAGAAATTGTGTATAAGTGGTAACTCATTCTTTGTTTAATATCACAAACAATTAAGAACGTCAATGTAATATGTAAACTATAAGACAGACACCACTTTTATAGATATGTTTGGTAAATTGTTATTTGTCGTCATTATACATATATATTCATTCTCACATTTTATTTTTTTTTCAGACACGTGATTTTCCGAATTCCTTTCAGCATTTTCTGAATCGCCCCCTTCCTGAGTACATTTTTTATTCAATTTTCCTTCCCTAAGCATGTATTCGTCCTATGTTCACCTATATGAACCATAGTCATCAAAGTACCCCTTACCACCGCTTCATTACGTCAAAATTCTCTTAAAAGGAGAAGCAGTGGTCTTTCAACAGATGGAAGATTTCCTAACCAGCCATCCACACACCCTCAACTATTTATTTTTCTTTCTTTTTTTTTCTTTTATACAAGACTTTTCCTACGTATTCGGTGTTAATATATTACATTTGAAATACGATGTTACAGGCAATAAAAACATCAGTTAACTCATTAAAAACAACAGAATTGCAAAATTCATACAAGATTCACACAGGTTTATAAACAAACACTTTCATACAACGCATTCAACCATACGTTTTATAACATTCAACATACAACTTAACTCTCACTGTAGCATTAACACGCCTAGCATAAAAGTTGACTGTATAAAACGTAAATACTGATGAATATAAATAAAGGCATTGGACATCGACATTTCATGGGGTTCTTACTAAATATATTAATAGATAATTGAAATTATGAACATTGGGAATACGTGGTGGTCTTATTATCTTTGTACTTTTTTGAGTTTTTATGTAAATCTTTCTTACATTACTTTTATATTTTACCCTAGTTTTTAGGAATTTGAGTTTGGATTATGATTATGTTAACATGTTGGTATTTTCTTGTTGTTTTTGTTTGTTGGTGGTGTTATTTTGGTTTTTTTTATGGGAGTTGGGGGTGGGGGGGATGGTTATGAAACTTGTCCATTATCATACAGAGAAATTTAAAGCTTTCAGAAGTAAGTACTTTCAAATATCTAATATATGATACAATTTATTTGTTGTATCTAGAGACAGTATGAAAGGACAAAAGAAGTAATTATTTACAACGTTATTTTCATTGGACTCGTCGCAGGCTCATTAATCTCACTCTATCCACATCACAGGTATTATCACTTAATTGACAATAAAATATTCAACGTTTTAGAATTGCTGGTAATAAGAAGTTTAGAGATCTTTCTTGAAGGTATTTGTATTTTGTTAATTGTTTTAAGAAATGAGAGTAAATGAAGAATCAAGGCTGTTCCATAGGCACATGACACCAGAGAAAAACCTTGGATGATGTGTATATGTCTGATATTACCAGGGTTATTATCTTTTATATCAATGAAGGGTTCTATAATGTTGAACATTTCATTTCACACTTCAAAGATTTACTAAGGACACATTGATAGCACCTACTAATATGATGATTCTTTCAATACAAAGATTTTGCAAAAGACACAAGTGATTAGCGCCTTTTAATACGAAAATTATACAAAAGACACACGAGTGAAAATTGCCTTTTTGATACGCAGATTGTCGCATACATATTAAAGAAATGCCATTAAATGGTTAAATGGAATTCAAACAAAAGGTGATTATTGAAGGGAAATTTATGAACAAAAGGTATTTACACTGATTGAAACCTGAAAACGTGTTTGGATAATGGGATCAGGTGTTCCGAAAAGGTATGCGTTCTCTGCTCTCTCGGCAAATTTCTCAGGTTATCATGTAAATCTTGGTGAATCAAAATAAAAAATGCGAACCATTTATAGTATTGACAAGACCAGGTAAACTAGCGATAAATAAACACACGTGACAAGACCAGGTAAACTAGCGATAAATAAACACACCTGACAAGACCAGGTAAACTAGCGATAAATAAACACACGTGACAAGACCAGGTAAACTAGCGATAAATAAACACACCTGACAAGACCAGGTAAACTAGCGATAAATAAACACACCTGACAAGACCAGGTAAACTAGCGATAAATAAACACACCTGACAAGACCAGGTAAACTAGCGATAAATAAACACACCTGACAAGACCAGGTAAACTAGCGATAAATAAACCCACGTGACAAGACCAGGTAAACTAGCGATAAATAAACCCACGTGACAAGACCAGGTAAACTAGCGATAAATAAACACACCTGACAAGACCAGGTAAACTAGCGATAAATAAACACACCTGACAAGACCAGGTAAACTAGCGATAAATAAACACACCTGACAAGACCAGGTAAACTAGCGATAAATAAACACACCTGACAAGACCAGGTAAACTAGCGATAAATAAACCCACGTGACAAGACCAGGTAAACTAGCGATAAATAAACACACCTGACAAGACCAGGTAAACTAGCGATAAATAAACACACCTGACAAGACCAGGTAAACTAGCGATAAATAAACCCACGTGACAAGACCAGGTAAACTAGCGATAAATAAACACACGTGACAAGACCAGGTAAACTAACGATAAATAAACACACGTGACAAGACCAGGTAAACTAACGATAAATAAACACACCTGACAAGACCAGGTAAACTAGCGATAAATAAACACACCTGACAAGACCAGGTAAACTAGCGATAAATAAACACACCTGACAAGACCAGGTAAACTAGCGATAAATAAACACACCTGACAAGACCAGGTAAACTAGCGATAAATAAACACACCTGACAAGACCAGGTAAACTAGCGATAAATAAACACACCTGACAAGACCAGGTAAACTAGCGATAAATAAATACACCTGACAAGACCAGGTAAACTAGCGATAAATAAACCCACGTGACAAGACCAGGTAAACTAGCGATAAATAAACCCACGTGACAAGACCAGGTAAACTAGCGATAAATAAACCCACGTGACAAGACCAGGTAAACTAGCGATAAATAAACACACCTGACAAGACCAGGTAAACTAGCGATAAATAAACACATCTGACAAGACCAGGTAAAAATAACCCACGTGACAAGACCAGGTAAACTAGCGATAAATAAACACACCTGACAAGACCAGGTAAACTAACGATAAATAAACACACGTGACAAGACCAGGTAAACTAACGATAAATAAACACATCTGACAAGACCAGGTAAACTAACGATAAATAAACACACGTGACAAGACCAGGTAAACTAACGATAAATAAATACACCTGACAAGACCAGGTAAACTAACGATAAATAAACACACCTGACAAGACCAGGTGAACTAACGATAAATAAACACACCTGACAAGACCAGGTAAACTAACGATACATAAACACACTTAGCAAGACCAGGTAAACTAACGATACATAAACACACCTAACATGATTGTGAAATGAATTACTGATGATAATTTGCAATAAACATGAACAACAAGCAAGTTGCAAATTTATAAAGAACAAATAAAAATTAAACTGATTGAGTAGATCAGTTAGAGTAGTTAAAAACCTGGTTCATTGACCTGATCAAATACTTAACTAAAACGAGCCGACCGATTAATATGTACAAACTATTACATTTAGGTGTAGCTGACAATGTATAGCATAAATGTTAAAAAAATATTTTACGGTTTACTGTAGATGAAATGATACACATTACGTCATGCACAATAGTATATAAGGTATTCAGGCTCCGGTTGTACAAAGGCTAGTTGGAATTAGCCAGTCGGTGGAAAATTCAAAATGTTTCCACAGAAAATACTAGATCGTTTAAGGCAAAAGGAAAAATTAAAAAAAAAATCAAATTGACCTGTTGACAAATCTACAGTCATGAAATGATTACGAATGTTCCCAATTTTGTTAAATTCGTGAAAGAAAATTTTCACTAACCACTGAATATCTCTAACCGGTCTTTGAACAACCAGGGACTGGTTGCAATGACGTCATCACTTTGGGATGATAATTCTTAATAGAAAACGTTACCACTAATCACACTAGATAAGACAAAGTATTGCATTTTGATTATTGTATTAGAGCAGAATAGTACATTATGTAATATGTACGACAGTAGAATATTGCATTATGTTTATTTTATTAGAGCAAAATATTATATTATATCTTGTATTAGAAAAAAATACCTTTTAAGCAGCCATTGAGGATGAAACTTCATTAATTACGCTGTTCAGTCTCCCTTCTTCTAGACAGGAAATGTACATTAATCCTAAATGTCTGAAATTTAACTTTTATTCTGGAGATGATTTTTTCAAAGATAAGATAATGAAATTCATTCTAAAATTCTTTATTGCTACAGGCGTGAGAATTACGTAACAGGAACACTCATTTTTCCCTGTTTTTGTTATCTTTTTTTTACGGCAAATCTCTTTTTTAATGAAATGCAATAGAAAAAACTTGAGTAAGGGGGAAATCTGAAAAGGATATTTTATTCAATTTTACGGGCTAAAAACTCCATAGAAACCTAAAAATGTCAGTTTTTTTTTAAAAATTACTTGAATTTTTTTTGACAACATCCTGAAATTTGACATTCTAAAACAGTGTATCCTTCAAGGGAAAATATGTGTTTATGTTTTCGCAATTTTTCAACTCAAATATCCATTTTTACCATGATCAAGAAACAACCTGAAAAATCTATTTCCTGTGTGTGTATATTTATATGTTTGGAAAGGGCTTTATATATACGTTGTAAAACTTGTGTCCAATCCTATTGCTACTTATGTGCAATAAAATATGTTTAAATCAAATCTGTTTTCGGGTTCTGAAAATAGAGAGGAGAGACCCAATGAAATTTACGCATTTCAAATCTGTATAAGGTGTTGATAGTTCATCCATAATTCTGAATAAAGTCTCAACCTCGTGACAACACCGTATACATCCATGTTCATCTGGTGTTTGTCATTCTCGATTTGTTCATTCGTGCACGCGACGGATTACAATTTGATAATCAAAGCACAGGGATGATACAGATATGTACCTTTTCTGTAAGATTACAGAGAAACCCAGTCTTCAGAACCTCAGAATATCACAGTCAATCTGGATCCTTTTGTGGGATGTACAGCGCAGTGCTGACAATCAACAAAAAAGCCTAAAATTTGTATTCCCGATCACAGCTATAAAACCTTATGGTAAGGAAATATTCATTTAAAGTAAACCCCCATTTTAAACTCAACGTGATCTTGACTCAATAATTAACTAGATTTTTCTGTAATTATGTTTCGATTTGAAATTGATATAAGTGCAACAGTAAGTTTTTGCCTTAAACTTGACACAATACATTATGTCTGGTAAATCACGACATGTGTTATTCCTACAGAGCTTCGTCTATCCTGTATTTCTTGGTCTGCCAGGGGGTTCTACTTGGAAAAAGAAACGAGTATGTGTAATAACCGGTATTACAGTACGCCCGTAAGCCGTTGTGATTTTCCACAGATTCATCACCTAATTACATAATCTAGATAAAAACGAAACACCAAAGGCCTATGGCTGTCGTGACAATCTACTGTAACGTGTACTTCAGAGCACGAGGGGCGATGGCCCCCTTGTTACTGCAGCTTCTCATCTGTTCAGTGAAGAAAGAATTACATCGCATTTCTCTTCAAAAGAAAGATAGAAAGAAAGAAAAAGAAAGAAAGAAAGAAAGAAATTCATTATATAGCATTTCTTTTCAAAAGAAAGAACGCTTTTTATTGGACAAATATATTAAGCTAATAAGTTTCATTCGTGGCATAATAATGTGAAAGCGAATGAGATTCTGCGTTTACCAAAATACCTATTATAGAATGGTGATAATATTTTTTTTTCTTTCGATAAAACATTATCTTTTGTCTCCTTGAGATATTAAGCAGTGTATTTTTCTCCCGTTTTACACAATAATAGAAGATTATCTATATGTGAGTAAAACCGTAATTCTAACGAAAGCGTGGAAGCGATAATTAAAACGAAAAAATGTAAAAGAAGGATTACATTCGAACAGTAAACGAGATATCTAGAGTGCTTCATAAACCCATGATGCATTTCAATGGTGAAAAAATAATGTTACGTTCACAAAGTGTTAACTGGGGCAGTGGCGATTATTAACCACTCGTCAGAATAACGAAGATCAAAACATTCTGCAAAACAAATATGAATTTTAGATAAGGGAGGTAATGCAGGTGATAATGAAATGTACCAGACCGGATGTGTAAGATTTCTAAATATATTTTTAAATACAAATTGAAACATTTCTAGTACCATAATTTCACAAGTTTAGTGCAATCCGTGGTTGTTATTTCTGGGAATGACAGTATAAAGATTAATTTCGTAAGGAGTGGATCCGAATCTGGCCATACAAGTAAGCTAGCTACTGACGTAAAAGAAAAAAATGATAAGGGAGATTTGTCATTATCCCTCATGTTATCTAAATATTTATTGTTCTTAATATTTTAGCATTTCCGTCTTCATGAAAGAAGAAAACGACTTCCTTGGTTATGAAGCAAGGGTGGGTGTTTTGAAAGCATTAAATGTAATTTGTCTTTTATAAGGATAAAATGATTTGATGCCTTGACAGAAGTGTAGTTTCGATAACGGTAGAAAACAGTGTTTTAGATTGGTATTGTGCATCCTCATTTTCATTATGGAAAATATCTATTTATTGTTGTGAAGCAGAGAGATGGAATAACGTAGAAGGACATATACAATCTGATTAAACAGAAGTTACTTAGAGTTCAAATAATCTCATTATGGAATAAGAATTTCCAATGATAAAGGCCAGACATGTTTACTTACAATTATTATACCGACTTACGTGAGCCATCTAGGCTGAAATATCGCCATGCACGCGATCCGTACGCTAATTACACGCGCTGGCAATCGCTCCATATGTTTTACATTGATTGATTCGCTATCTGTGTCTTAATCACAAAGAATCTTGAAAGTGCTCCATATCGTTATAATAATGCTGTAAAATGATTGCTTTGATTCCATTTTGTTTGTTGTCTTCTCGTGATTGTTCCCAGCAGTTGTTTACCTGTTGTAACCGTGTGTTTCAGGTGCTCGCGTTCTCAACGATGCTGTTGATTTTAAAACTCGATGTTTTCTTAAATTGTTAATTAATATCCATTATAAATGAAGATTTTAAATGTAAATGTAATTAATGCATTTTTAACCTTGAACTTTTCTAAATTCTTGAATCTAGTTAAAAGTAGATTTTAATTGATGATTTTCAGTTAAAACTGTATATACTAATTATTAGTTGTTAATTGTTTTTTAATTGTTAATTTCAGTTATCGATTCTGGTTTTAATTGATGATAAATATAGATAGTAATTGATGTGGATCCTAATTGTTCATAATTTCTTGTTTATTTCAGTAATCTGTGTAAAATTTAATTGACGGTTATCTCGGGATCAGTAGATTTTTGTCATTGATTATTTGTTTAAATTTGTTGATTGCTATTACTAATGTGGATTCCAAAAACTGTTCAATTGTACTAAATGCATACAAACAAACAAAACTCTACTAAAATCAACTAACAGATATTTTCTTCTAGAACGATCGATTTTTTGGATGATGCTGAATACAGAGATATTTTTTTTTTGTATTTGAACGTTGTTGAACTTTCCGCACTGAATACAGATTCATGTTTGTATATACATGTATTTATATTTTCTGAATGTTGTTGAACTCTCCGCACTGAATACAGATATCAATATTTTCTGAATAGTGTTGGCACTGAATAGAACGACACATTTCCTGATGTAGAATTGTTGGCACTCGATACAAAAAGGCATTTTTCCTGTGTAGAATTTTCGGCACGAAATCCAAAGGCGCATTTTCTGATGTAGAATTTTCGTCACCGACTTCAACGAAATGCTTTTCTTATTTTGTAAATATCATCTCGGCACAGAACATAACGAAGCGTTTTCGGATGTTAACATACCGACATAATTCCCCAAGAGATCTACCATTTTCTTCATATCACGTTTCAATTAATTCCAATCGTGGTATGGGTTAGAATATACTCATGAATTTGACTTAAGTCTAAAATTATCAGATTTACGACAATAACGAAATTTACTAAATTATGGGGTTAGTGTTCTTCCCTGACTGGAAATTGACTTTTCTTTCGATCACTTTGGATTTTCCTTAGTCGCCTCCTAGGTTTCATTGTTGAGGACCTTAGCATCACTGAAGAGTCCTAGAAGGACGAAACAGCTGTATGATGTAGCATCACTGACGAGTCCTAGAAGGACGAAACAGCTGTATGATATAGCATCACTGATGAGTCATAGAAGGACAAAACATTAGTATGATATAGCATCACTGACGAGTCCTAGATGGACGAAACAGCTGTATGATATAGCATCACTGAAGAGTCCTAGAAGGACGAAACAGCTGTATGATATAGCATCACTGAAGAGTCCTAGAAGGACGAAACAGCTGTATGATATAGCATCACTGATATAGCATCACTGACGAGTCCTAGAAGGACGAAACAGCTGTATGATATAGCATCACTGAAGAGTCCTAGAAGGACGAAACAGCTGTATGATGCAATGAAATTTATTATTTAGTATAAGTGTTATCTTTTTCACAAAATTTGTATTTGAAAGGCGCTATTCACTTGTGTGTGTGTGTGTTTTTTTACATTCTAGTAGATCTTTCTGCACTGCATACAAAGACACATTTTCTGATGATGGCACATAATACAGTAATACAGACACGTGTTACGGGTTGATATATTTAACCTGTGAAATTGTTTAATAAGATCATGATTGAAATAAGATCTATCAGCTTTAAAAGAATAATGTGATTATAAAGCCATAATATGTGTCAATTGAAACCTCAGCATTATGTTTCCAAAAAGTACGATGTTCTATATACCACCGATGTGTTTATTAGCGAAATTATTACAAGATACAAAAGTCATTTTCTAGACTTAATTGTGTTAATCGAATAAAAGATAAAAAGCATTTCCAACAAGCCTCAATTATTTAAAACATGAGTCCTCTGTGTTCACTCATTTGGACAAGATTCATATATCTTATTTAGACGATAACTGTGTTTCAAGTTTTGTAGCTGTACACAGTGGTTATAACTAAATTTTTTACATAATCATTTTCGCAAGTTTCAATACACAACACGATTATGTTATCACAAAAAACACAATAGTTCAGTGTTTCCAGGAATCTAAATTACTTTGCACGAGATTCAATAGGTTAATCGGAATTTCGTTGACCTTTCATTATCACGTTATTGTCGCTGACGTCATTTTTATGACGTGTCGTGGTCAATCAGGTCTTTGACGTCATAATCAAACAATCGTCATCCGGGTTCAATATGCAAGTGAGAAATTTGCAGAAAGGCTATTATGGTTATCATGTTAAATAAATGTCTCTTCACCTGTCTCGAGTAAGAAATGACAGTTATTCTATAAAAATAACAAGGTCCAAAACATTCGTAAAGTATTCGGTTGCACTCTAAGTAATCTTCACTGCCATCAATAACATGAAGTTGGCAATCTCTGCGAGCGTGTCTTAGAACAATTTTGTTTTAAAACTGCTATTTTATTACAATTAAATTTCATATCCGAACTTCGTTGATGTTATCGCGTACTTTTCGCTGGATTACGTTGCATGGCTTCAATAATGCTGAGAAATTGTTGAAGATATTAACTAGCAGGTAGAAAGATCTCGTGTGTTTATTCTTCTTCATTAATAGGTCTCATTATGAATATATAAGAGTGTAATTGAGTAACCAGAAACATCACCGGCACGCTCAATCAATGATATTTAGTGCACTTTTCCGGCGAATAAATTCGAACTTTGATTGGATTTAAGTAAATCCGCCTCTAGATTCACTTGCGCGACCGCTCATTAATTTGTTTATTTCAGTAAAGTATATCGAAAGGTGCAACTGTGAACTCTGACCATTTTTTTTTATATCCGAAGATTAGACACTTTAATTCGTTGTGCAAGTACGGTTATTGTATCGTAGAGTACATTTCTCTTTGTACCTGACATCGGAAACACCAAGTGAAGGAAAACAATGTGAGGCTAATTTGTTCAGATACGACTGTTCCAACGCTTAATGTAATAACAACGCTAAACGTCATTTACTTCAAGTGTTGCTTAATGTCATAAACCTCTTTTAATAACATGAAGTGTTGCAACTGCTACGCTTAGGGTAATGATAACAATTTATTACAATAAGCGTTATGACAGGTAATTATTATGTAAAAAGGAAAAAAATGGTTCTTTTTCAGCGATACATTTATAGAAGAATATTTGTTTTAGTTTTCTATCGATTACAGGCCATTTACTGCTTTAAATGCAGAACTGAAATATACATTATACACTTCCGTCATCAACAGGGAGCTCATTTCCAGGATACACACTGACATCTTATATTTCTTTCCGTCTAAGTGAACTGTAAAGGGCTGCAGTCTTGTCTATAGATAACACAGGCCAAAATATCAGTCTGGTTTCCGGGAGAGACTGAATTACGAATCCATAAACTCAGAGGATTGAAGCTACCACTATTGTAATAATTATTACATTAACGGTAGGGACTGCATTGTAACTACTACAACTATTGTAATAATTATTACATTAACGGTAGGGACTGCATTGTAACTACTACCACTATTGTAATAATTATTAGTAAAAGAAAAACAATTGGTCCATTTGTCCATGATTCTGTTTATTTGCTATTAATTTTCGCGCCATGTATTTCCGCAGAAAAAATTACCACGAAAATTTGAACTCTGAGAGAAATACAACGTGTATAATATTAAGTTAAATTGTATTCTAAACGGATTAATCACTAAGTAGATAAAGCATGAAAATCGTGGTTTTATGCAATCCGTTTTCTGAATAATCGGCCGGAACATATAAGATTTTAATGTAAGATAAAAATAGTTTATAATTTAGTCAATTCACATCTTATCGTCCAGTTTGATATAACCTTTATCCAATCCATTCATAATATAAGCAGTGTATGGTAGCCATTAAAGTATATCAAATGAATACGGAAACAAGTGTTGAGACAGTTATATTAATCCGCTTCAAGATATTAACTCTTTAGATTTGACGAGGCACGGTGTAAACAGTCTAGACTCAGCAAAAATGTGACTAATTGGGGATGAGGAGAATTAGAAAAGGAATAGGGTAGATTTGGGAGGAGGGAAAGCAGTTTCCCGTCATGCCAAAAGATTTTTAGAAGAAATGCACACAGACATAAATTACATAAGTTTAAGGGCTGGGAGAAGGTGAAGGGTCTAATAGCAATACTCCAGAAATCAAATAAAAAGTATTGGAGCTTCAATCAAATCTCTTCGAGATTATGATGAAGTTTTGTACACATGAGAAGATCCTATTGTTGTCATCAGACAGTTCCTCGCTACCAAAGAGTAGTAATTGCGTTGAAATCTGTTAATTCACTAAAGATACGTACGCGCAGTCGGTCGACAATACAATAAAAAATGTTCATTTGTTTCGTTCCCATCATTTTAGTAATTTTTTTAAACAAGTAGAATTTGAGGGAACTGCATTCCATTTGTAGTCTGGCGTGGAGAATCTGACCCATTCGGCTACCAGTATAATAAAAAGGCAGCACTGTAATGCTAGGCTCGTTTAGATGTTTTTTAAGTTTTCTTATTGATGGATCACATTTTATACGATTTGGCGGCATATTCCATGGACCAATTACAGAAGGCAAGAAAGACTTTTTATATAAGCTTGTACGACAGGAGATAGAACGGAACTTGTTGGCAGTGTGAGTGTTATGACTGTGCCAAATTGTTACATGCAGGAAGCAGATCTTGGAGGTATTGGGGTACTAATCCATGAACCATTTAGTGAAATTGAATTATCTTGTGATGTATGCGTCTTCGGTAAAGTGGAAGCCAGCCAGTTTCTGCATAGGGTTTGGATCTGCTTGTTAGTCTTGTTGCACCAGTAGCAATGCGTGCAGCTTCTAACTGGATATTATCCAGAAGATCGGATTGTGCTTGGGTGAGATTGCCCAGGTAAAGTTCCCGTATTCTAATATTGGCCGAATTAGAGAGAACTACAAGGTTTGGAGGCAAGAACGGTCTAAAACAAGCTTAAATTTCCGTAAAATTTTGAACTTTGGCGAAACCTTTGCTAGTAAGTAGTTAATGTGAATATTCCAACTCACATTATTAAAAAAATACACCAAGGTGTTTGTGAGATGTTACTTTGGAAATATGGATATTATTCATTGCTAGTGATGAATGGTTAGGAGTGATAGCTTTCCAGCTTATTAGAAGTGCTTCTGTTTTAGTAGGATTGAATTTCACCAACCAATCTTGTGGCCATTCTCGAACTTTTTGGAGATCGTGGTTTTAAATCTCCACACTTATCATATCAATAATAACATACAACGACGTATCGTCTGTAAATAATTGAACAAAGGAGTTGCTGTTTTATAGATTTATAGATATAAGAAAAAGAAGAGGTCCAAGAATAGAGCCTTGTGGCATACCCGGCTTAATATAGGATCAATTAGAACTTTGTTAATATCTATCACCGATATTGGTATTCATCTTTTTCTTGTAAAACGAAATAACACATTTTTTGTTTTCTGTGTTCTCAATTAGTGCCCCCTATAAAAAGCTCTTGCAATATAGAGGAGAAACCTTAATCAACGACACACAGTGAAATTTGACACAATGCACAAGGGAGGTAACTCAATTGACAACAAGTACAGATGCACGCTCTCAAAAATATTGGCAGTAGTAGAGTGATCATATACAACGCTGATTATGTAAGGAAATATACAATGTTTGCCTTTACGACTTTGATACTGTAAACACAGACGCCTGATATACATCACAATAATGTTCATAGTAGTGATGAAACTAATTCAGACCTGCGACCTTGACCTTTTACCTTGTGACCTTAACTAGTTATATGTAGCTGCAGTACATTCAGCTATAATGTCCACCAAGCGATGTTTGGTTGATATTGTTTAATTTACTTTCTTTTCCATTTCTTTTGTATTATTAATTACCCCCAAAAACTTCACTTCTTAGAAATATGTTGACTATATATTTTCGAATTTGTCGGATTCAACGGAAATTATTGATAGTAAATATCCACAAGTATTTCCCTAAAAACTTTCGCCAAACAAAACATGTCTTTCCATCGTTATTAGGCAATCACTGTGCACTGTATATACTACATACTGAAAATTTGCACTATTGAATTTTTGACCTTGCAGAAAGAGGTTTCATGATCTAAAAGTTTTATATTGTTGATTTGACACGAACATGCGTGTATTTGACCTTTGACCTAATTACAGTGCTCTTGATTTCCATGTATAGGTGAAGAAGGCATGTCTTAAGTTTAATCAATTAACAGTTCACAAGCGATGGACCAGAGATTGCACTAAAACATTGCACTTATTCGAGCGTTGACATTGAGTTGAAGGTCACAGTGACCTCATTTTAATGCACTGCACACCGCATGTGAGCGCTGTATATACGTTTTAAAGTTTCGTCTGAATATTTTCATTGGTTCAAAAGATATGTCCGGAAAAGAGTTGTAAGAAGAACTTGAAGTAGAAACAGTGCAACACGAAGCAGAACTAGTACTGTCATTTCGCAGGTTTCCCTTCATGCAAAGTATCACCTCACCATGCTTTCGGACTTAATCACATTTAGCATTTTTTTAATTTGTCACTAGAACAGTTTCGACGCTTAATATAATAATTATTACATTGGTCGCTTATTGTTATAAAATCCAAAATATATCTAGAACAATACGCGTTTCAACTGTGACGCTTAATGTTATTTAAAAAAAGGTTTAATACACTACGTGTGCTTAACAGGCAACTTAACAAAATCGAAGAACAAATTCGGCCAATTTACATAGTCAGATAACAGATCGTGTCATTGTACAAGAACAGAGAACTGACCGGGTCAGCTTAAAAAGTGATAGAGAATGCGTCAGTATACAGCCAAAAGAGATTGTTTGTTTACAGCGTCAGAAAGAGGACGGAGTCTGCTTACACACACAGACAGGACTACGAATGTTTACAGCGTCAGAAAGAGGACGGAGTCTGCTTACACACACACACATACACATGACTACGTTTGTTTACAACGTCAGAAAGAGAACGCTGTCTGCTTACACACACAGGACTATGTCTGTTTACAGCGTCAGAAAGAGGACGGAGTCCGCTTACACACACACACACACACGGACTACACATGAATGTTTACAGCGTCACACACACAGGACTATGTCTGTTTAGTCTGCTTACACACACACACACACACATACACATGACTCCGTTTGTTTACAACTTCAGAAAGAGAACGCTGTCTGCTTACACACACAGGACTATGTCTGTTTACAGCGTCAGAAAGAGGACGGAGTCCGCTTACACACACAGGACTACGTTTGTTTACAACGTCAGAAAGAGGACGGAGTCTGCTTACACACACACACACATACACATGACTACGTTTGTTTACAACGTCAGAAAGAGAACGCTGTCTGCTTACACACACATGACTATGTCTGTTTACAGCGTCAGAAAGAGGACGGAGTCCGCTTACACACACAGGACTACGAATGTTTACAGCGTCAGAAAGAGGACGGAGTCTGCTTACACACACACATACACATGACTACGTTTGTTTACAACGTCAGAAAGAGGACGCTGTCTGCTTACACACACAGGACTATGTCTGATTACAGCGTCAGAAAGAGGACGGAGTCCGCTTACACACACACACACAGGACTACGAATGTTTACAGCGTCAGAAAGAGGACGGAGTCTGCTTACACACACACACATACACATGACTACGTTTGTTTACAACGTCAGAAAGAGGACGCTGTCTGCTTACACACACAGGACTATGTCTGTTTACAGCGTCAGAAAGAGGACGGAGTCCGCTTACACACACACACAGGACTACGAATGTTTACAGCGTCAGAAAGAGGACGGAGTCTGCTTACACACACACACACATACACATGACTACGTTTGTTTACAACGTCAGAAAGAGGACGCTGTCTGCTTACACACACAGGACTATGTCTGTTTACAGCGTCAGAAAGAGGACGGAGTCCGCTTACACACACATGACTACGTTTGTTTACAACGTCAGAAAGAGGACGGAGTCTGCTTACACACACACACATGACTACGTTTGTTTACAACGTCAGAAAGAGGACGGAGTCTGCTCACACACACAGGGCTACGAATGTTTACAGCGTCAGAAAGAGGACGGAGTCTGCTTACACACATACACACATGACTACGTTTGTTTACAACGTCAGAAAGAGGACGGAGTCCGCTTACACACACAGGACTACTCTGTTAACACTTCACACTTTCATCAACGAAGAAAATACCGCGTCAGGCTTGCAATATTATAGTGGAGAAACCGTCAAAATGAAGTCAGGTTGGAGACAGCTTAAAGACTAAGATAAAGTCATATTTATAGTAACAGAAAATAGATCTTATCACATGTATTAAGACGTGAGAACTGAGTTGAAATGAATTAACTTTTAGTTAATTGTCACTGAAACCTTTCTTAAAAGTAATAACGAGAAAGGATCGACCTGGAGGCGTTATAAAGTAGTCTTATATAGAAACACTCTTTACCAATCACCCTCGAGATCAGAACGCGACAACTTCGTGCACAATCTAATCTCCTAATGTAATCTGGGAGAAGGTGAGATTTCAAAGAGCCTGTTTCAGGATCGGGCCTTGTGCCAAATGTAATACACATCTTTTCTTTGACCAGGGCATATGTATTACTGGAATAGGGTATGTCGTTTCTTTTGGCAGGACGTTGAGTTCGGCAGTGCTCAGTATCTCTGCAAAGTTCGACCGAACTGTTAGTTTGCTTACCGTATCACTTAAGCTAATTATCAAATCTTGGCTGTTACTCCAAGACTTTAATTGCTTCTTGCAACTGATATCACAGTATAAATGTTAAAAAAGGGAAACAAACAAACAAACAAAAAACAAACAAAAAAAACAAAAAAAAAAACAAAACAAAAAAACAAAAACAAACAAAAATAAAAAACAAAAACAAACATTAAACTAGATATAAAAAAAAACACACACATAAAAAACCGTTTCTGTATTTCTGTTTAAGTCCACGTTAAGGAATCGCTTGCAAACTACTTGCATAAAAATGAATGCACATATCTGGAACTTTTACAATGAATTTTGTTCTCAAGTCCTATATCTTTGACACATTTCGCAAGATATATGAATCACAGGGAACATCACCTTTGCATATTCCCTTAAGATATTGCGATATCACAATTCCCATGTCGGAAGTTCAAGGGTCGACAAACGCATTGTGAATTAAAGTCTTACATATGCAAATTTCCTTGTGCTCTTTGTCTAACAAATATCAATTGAAGAGACGATTCAATGGGCCCCCCGAATATGTAAATGATATCATTCATGCTGATATACATAACAGGATAACAGGGACAGAGTGTGTATGACATTTCAATTTGGTATTAAAATAAAAGGGTTTCTATTAGGGAAATGATTATATGAATGTTGATGTCATTTAAATATGCTAATGAGTGTGTTTCTCCGGTGCACCTTCCCTGTCGTGAGGTAGGCCTAGTGACTCTGTCTGCCTCGGGCCGATTCTGTACACGTTCTAGAGATAAAATGAGAGATAACCGGCCATGACCGCTGATTGTATCGCACCAAATAAATGAATCAATCCCAAAATTTTCTAATTCAAGTGTATTAACCTGGGAACGTTTTATTATATGAAAAAATGACAATTTATACACAAAATAGAACATAATACATAGAACGAAATCTGTACATTTCTCACCTTCAAAATGTCAGTAGTATTTGTAATTATGTTTTTGATAAGACTTTTGATGTAAAATAAACATATTCAATAAAATCATTATTCGTCTCGGTCGACACATGTTTCCTGTTCAAACAGAATTTCTATTACACCGTAAAATACCCTGGTCACAACAAATACGTTATTACAGCGTCGCACAGCCTAAGACAATTCTGATCACGATGACCATTATGCAGCTGTGGTCATTTCCGGACCGTGCTAGACGTTTTGGCGTGATAACGGTCCAGGTCGCAGCGTTAGGGAGTGCCGAGATAACGACACATTTGAATAATAATTCCGTCGTTTGGCGTCTGAAGAATACAAATACCAATGTTAGCATGAGAGACGGCAGCGAGTCGGATTCACTGAAGGCTGTATAGCGGACTGACACGCATCTCCAGCCTTCGTCTTATCACGATGGCAGTTATGAACCTTTGGCAAAATATATCGTGTTGCGATGGCGGTGTGAATTTTCGGTAGTTTTTTTCAATCACATTATGTGATATACAAAGAAGGATATGTACGGGAGTACTTGTACTTACGTATCTATATATATACACACCTTATCCCTACAGGTATAAATCCTCACCACATCTACCAGATGTTTCCACACCACTCTTAGTAATCAGAACGGTGGCTCAAGGTGCTGTCTTCACACTAACAAACCAATCAAGCCATACACTATCGTAGTAAAGCTAGCTATATGGACTCGTTAAATTGCCCTGGTAATGTAACAAAGAAAGCCTTTAACATATCAAATAATTTCATTCTATAAGTTTTTAAGTTCTTCTCCTTCACAAACTTTTAAGGTGAGGTTCCAAAAAGAAGTACTTCAGGTTTAACGCCCTCACAACAGACAGTAATTTGAGGACAAGTGTTTAGGGGAACACCGAGAGTGTCGAACTAAACACACAAAGGCAGAGCAAGATAGGAGCAAGATAGGAGCAAGATAGGGACAAGAGAGGAGTAAGATAGGAGCATGATAGGAGGAGCAAGATAGGGGCATGATAGGAGCAAGTGAGGAGCAAGAGAGGAGAAAGATAGGAGCATGATAGGAGCAAGAGAGGAGCAAGAGAGGAGCAAGAGAGGAGTAAGATAGGAGCAAGATAGGAGGAGCAAGATAGGGGCATGATAGGAGCAAGAGAGGAGCAAGAGAGGAGCAAGATAGGGGTAAGATAGGAGCAAGAGAGGAGCAAGAGAGGAGCAAGATAGGGGCATGATAGGAGTAAGATAGGAGCAAGATAAGAGAAAGATAGGAGCAAGATAGGAGAAAGAGAGGAGCAAGAGGGGAGCAAGATAGGAGCAAGATAGGAGCAAGATAGGAGTAAGATAGGAGCAAGATAGGAGCAAGATAGGAGCAAGTGAGGAGCAAGATAGGAGCAAGAGAGGAGCAAGAGGGGAGAAAGATAGGAGCAAGATAGGAGCAAGAGAGGAGCAAGAGAGGAGAAAGAAAGATAGGAGCAAGATAGGAGAAAGAGAGGAGCAAGATAGGAGAAAGATAGGAGCAAGATAGGAGAAAGAGAGGAGCAAGAGAGGATCAAGAGAGGAGCATGATAGGAGCAAGAGAGGAGCATGATAGGAGCAAGATAGGAGTAAGATAGGAGCATGATAGGAGCAAGTGAGGAGCATGATAGGAGCAAGAGAGGAGCAAGAGAGGAGCAAGATAGGAGTAAGATAGGAGCAAGATAGGAGCAAGATAGGAGCAAGATAGGAGTAAGATAGGAGCATGATAGGAGCAAGAGAGGAGCAAGAGAGGAGCAAGATAGGAGTAAGATAGGAGCAAGAAAGGAGAAAGATAGGAGAAAGAGAGGAGCAAGAGAGGATCAAGAGAGGAGCATGATAGGAGCAAGAGAGGAGCATGATAGGAGCAAGATAGGAGTAAGATTGGAGCAAGATAGGAGCAAGATAGGGGTAAGATAGGAGCAAGAGAGGAGCATGATAGGAGCAAGAGAGGAGCAAGATAGGAGTAAGATAGGAGCAAGATAGGAGCAAGATAGGAGCAAGATAGGAGTAAGATAGGAGCAAGATAGGAGCAAGATAGGAGCAAGAGAGGAGCAAGATAGGAGCAAGATAGGAGCAAGAGAGGAGCAAGATAGGAGCAAGATAGGAGCAAGATAGGAGAAAGATAGCAGCATGATAGGAGCAAGATAGGAGCAAGACAGAAGAAAGATAGCAGAAAGAAATCTCGGAGAGAGGAGCATGATAGGAGCAAGAGAGGAGCAAGAGAGGAGCAAGATAGGAGTAAGATAGGAGCAAGAGAGGAGCAAGATAGGAGCAAGATAGGAGAAAGAGAGGAGCAAGATAGGAGCAAGAGAGGAGCAAGATAGGAGTAAGAGAGGAGCAAGATAGGAGCAAGATAGGAGCAAGATAGGAGCAAGATAGGAGCAAGAGAGGAGCAAGATAGGAGCAAGATAGGAGCAAGAGAGGAGCAAGAGAGGAGCAAGATAGGGGCAAGATAGGAGCAAGAGAGGAGCAAGATAGGAGCAAGATAGGAGCAAGATAGGAGCAAGAGAGGAGCAAGAGAGGAGAAAGAAAGATAGGAGCAAGAGAGGAGCAAGATAGGAGCAAGATAGGAGTAAGATAGGAGCAAGAGAGGAGAAAGATAGGGGCAAGATATGGAACAAAATAAGACAGCATTGAAAATATCAAGTTCTCTATTGCGGTAATGGCGACAGCAGGTCCACCACCCTGATGTCTTCAGTATACCACCCTCTTCCCCCATAATTGAGGACACATTTGGTTTTTACAATGGCCCACTTTTAAGTCGCATCCTACGATCATGCTGCAGAATACAGTTGACGGTACACTTGGGCTCCTCGAATATACAGGAGAAATCATCTCGAGATACAGGAGGTGCCCCATCATTAGTCACAATTTACGACATGTAGTGAGATACCTAAGGCATTGGTATTCCCGTCTCAAGTACAGGTTCATTTCGACATCTAGAAGGTGAGACAGCAAAATCGAATTCAGTCTAAGCTGAAAGTATATTAGGGGGAGGTTAATCATTAGAAACATTTTTTGCTTGATATTTGTTCGTTCTTGACATTACGATTTTGGTGAAAGTTCTTGTGAGATGATAAACGTACAATGTTATGATCATAGTGCCATGATCGTCAGTGGGAAGCATTCTTTGTGTGGTATGAAATTAATTGTCTTCAGTTCTAGTTAGTATACCAGTTGTTATTAACATGGTGACATTATTTAATTGAATTTACCCCGATATAAATGATGAATGTTTTCATTGAAGCAAAAGACGCTTAGCCTACAGGAAACCAGATCATTGATATTCCTGTTACTGTTCATCTTGTCCATAGATTGCTCAATGTCATAAATTTTGTGTTTGAATACGATTTTGTTGACATGTCTATATGTTCTTGTAATAAACGGATGTATAACATAAGTGTATTCATTCTGGACCGTACCACTGCTGGTAAGAAATGCAACATGGTAATATATCCTGGTCGATTTCGGCAAATAAATATGGTCTGATCGACTTTATATCGTGAACTGGGAGTCACGTGTCAATGTGTTTCACGTACACGTTTTATCCTCCTCCGTTAGCGATTTTTTAATGATACAGTTCATAGCATTATGATAATACATAATTTTCTATTTTTATGGGGAAATATGTGAAATAAACTGCCGAAACATCAACAAATAAACATTTTATAACAATTACGTTATTTTGTAGTAAATGTATTGTCTTATGACTTACTCGTTATTTGTTTTAATTCAACAGACAAATGGTCTTTTTACTTCATTAATAGTAAAATGATTTAAAAAATTTAGGTACAAATATTTTAAAAAAAATCACTATTTTAAAAAGTTTGACGTTTTCAAAATTTGAAATTTTGTTTTGGTGGACTTCAATATAATGGATTCATTTTCTTTTGTGCATCTATACAATAGGTTACCTGAAGTTGTATTTATAATCTGATAAAAGACACTTTATATGACGTTTTCAAGAAATTTTGTTGTTGTTGGTTTTTGACGGACTTATTGAAGGCGTGATTCGGTTGATAGCGTCATTAATTAAAACCTTTTAAGGTAATTTTCCTGAATATAACTTTGGAAGTTTTGGGTAGATTTCAACTCAATTTTGTAGGGTTTTTTTTTTTTTACCTCAAATGAGATTTCAAATTCGTGGTTTCCAACTTGGTGGACAATTTTTCTTAATTTTAAATACCCGAAAATAAAAATTACATCTTGATTCATTTTGTTGAAAAAAACCTGACTTATGAGTGAAAAATTGTAAAATTGAATAACGGTGACACCCTTTTAAAGGATGTTCTCTATCTATGCATGAAGTCTATAAAACGTTCAATGTCAAAGTATACTCAAATAAATGATTTACTTCATTTTTGAAAAAAAAAAAAAAATAATTATCAATAAAAATAATTTTCTAGTTGCCAAGTAGGTTTAAGTTTGTGAAATCAAATGAAAATATATAGATTTTTTTACATTATTGCTTTCAAGTATCATTCCAATAGCCTTTGAATGGAGGACGAACTTTATTTAACAAAGATTTCTTCCAAATTAAAGACTTAAGTGTGAAAAGGAATTATGAGGCCCGTCACACATACTCTGTTGTCTGTATCGGAACAAGAAATGCAGGTACATATTTAGTTTTACTTCAAATTTCTTTCTAAAATCTGACCTTTTGAATGATTATCCGGATTTAAGTTTAAATATTAGATTTTATATTTCATAAATACATAAATATACATAATATAATAAACAACGGCGGTCACGGTTATTCATGTTTAAAGTTTTGACTAAACAATGAATCCTTGTAAGTGGACTCAGCTGTATCATACGGTCACAGAAGAACGTAGACATTCTCTCGGTACTTAAATACCAAAATTTTCTAATAAAAACGCACGTTTAAAAAGACCATGAATACATTAAAAGTGTAACAGGAAGCAAATATCCTGATACTGTCGTTTGCTTTTCAAAGAAAGTAGTTTAATGTGTTTTCAGAATAAGAAAGGCAATGAAAATTAAAATTTGGTTTAAAGGACAAAACAAGCGAAGGTATAAAAAGAAACACTTCTAGTTAGTGTATGTATTTTGTAGCGACGTCCGGCAATACTCCAAATGTCTTCTTACTAAATTAAACATTATCACTGAAATATTTCGAAAACCAAAGTATTTGATACTTTTTGGCACAACTTGTTTAAATCTGTGAGATAATTTAAGCTTGTCAGATATCTAGACTCCCAGCTCTTTAACATATGGGGCTTTGGATTAAAAAGACTCGCCTCTTATCATACAGACACACTACAATAGCGTGTCATATTTTCGTTTATGGTTCTTTTTTTTTAATAATATTAGCTTGTGTACGTCAAATGTAGATCTTTCATCAGTAAACATAAAAAGTGAAATGTTTCAGAAACGCAGGTATTTCTGTGTTGATATGTATAAAAAGTAATTCGGGTTCAAGAATGGGATTTTGGAGGCACAGAGACAAAAATCACACCATCCACATGTCTTCCCTTTCACGGTTACTCCTCGCTGTCTGTCAGTAATTACTTATATCTGTCTGTCACTAAGGTAAATGATAGACAATGCTATAGTGTTAATTCTGATGTTCCCGCACATCTGTAACAACGTGTTAAACAAAACATTGCCGATTATATTAAAACCACCGTGTGTACTTTTTTCTACAATCTTTTTACCTTCTCTTCACACTTTTTTCTTCCTTAGTATACATCGGATTAAGTTATAGCCGATAAAGCCAGTCGATTCCTTACCATCTCGCAAACTACATACGTCAGTGCTAGTACGCTTCACACTGGTCACTTTTTCTGCTTAAGGTAACAGTGAAATAATGGATGTGTTAAAAGACCTTTAATCTAGATAAACATGACACTTAAACTGTTCACACCTGAAAACATGCAAGTTTCCTTCCCGCTCGATAAAATACAGATATTGTTATTTAAGAAATAAGATATCCGCTGCGATATAAACCTGTACATGTTTGATGCTCGTTAGTTTATCTGTTGGTTCCGTTGTTGAATACCCTAAAATGGCCTCATTTGAGAACATGACATTGCTTTTAATGACCAAAAATTACATGGCAGGTGTTGTCGATGAAGCAGAACACGCTTAGTCTTCCGGAACACCTTGTCTCATTTTCCTTGTACTTTTTCAAGTGCCTCCGGGTGAACCTTTCTTTATTTTATGTTTTGTCCTAGTTTTATTGACTTCGGAAGGAAATGAAAAATGTCGTTCAAATATCGAAACTTATTAAGACATTTCTTTAATGATATTCCTAGCAATGAGCGAATGCTGTCTGCCTTAAGCAGTTTGAAGACACAAAGCTCCGATTCAGCCGCTGTAATGATTAAAAGTGAGCGTCACAATGCCACCCTCTTTACTAATGAGAGTTGGTATCGCTAGCTTGGTATGTAATCTTACCGCAGAACACCATAGGCGCTGCGCCCTTCGAATCAATCAGCGCCCTCTACATCAATCCAATCTTCTGGGCCTTCTTTCTTCTACAACATCTCTTAATCTATCGAGTTTTATGTTTCTTTTTTAATTCTTCTCTATTTTATTCCAATGAGTTTTAACGCCGATGAAAAGAATCATGACTAGTGATTCTAGTGGCGCGTTCAGCAAGGTTTCAAACCTTGGCACGCTCCGTAATATAGTGTGATTGACGATGATGGCTATGGAGATTTCCGAATCAAAGACGTGACAATTCCTTTAGAAGCGTGTGTTGGCGATATACAACTACACTCGTCAACGAATTGGGCTGTAAAATGCTCATCTGTTAATTAGTGAGATGAAATCAGATTTTATCTATTAAAACTCCTATGTGAAACAGACGAGAAGCAAAGTCTCATCAGCGTTTGACGACAGAGGAAATATAATGCATTAAAACGGGTAGCTAGGCGTTTAATTATTATAAAGGCTTTTGGAGAATTTTATCGCTTAACTAAATCTCAGGGGTGTTTTGATGTCTCGTGTTATAGGATGACAATTTTTAATATTCCTTTATCGATTCGAGGCATCGTAAGCTAAAACAATGCTTAAAGTGAAGACTGTATAATTTGTTATCAGAGAGAATGCATTTTACCAGATTACTGGTTTGTTCGCCAATAAAATGAATACATACGACACAAGTAATGGCGTAACATGTTGTATACGTGTCATAAGACGGCGATAATGATTATATGAACAGCACCGGTCAGCATCGATAGCATCTCGTAAGGCAATAAATTCGAGGCAATTGTCGTAAAAACAGTTTCGTAGCAAAGTATTATGTAATTTTGATCTTAAAATAATGAGGTATCTTTAAAAAATTATAAAACCGTAACCCTTGAAAAAAGTATAAAGAATTTATATTAGAATGGGACCAGTATTGTGATTTTCTATCATTAATCTCAGGACTTAATTCCATTCATTTATTCGAATAATGGCACTGTTCATAATATACACATAAATTCCACGTCCTTTTGAAATTATCGCACTCTTGGAAATTACGAAAAATCTGGGGTTTGTGCATCTACCTACATAGACGAGTCCTAGAAGTTCATAACATCTGCATGATGTAGTTTAATTGGACTTTGCTGTATCTGATTCTAAAGTCGTTTTAAAAAGTGCTATTTACTTGTGTGTCTTTTGTACAATCTTCAAACATGTCATTCAACTATTAGACCAACAAATTTGTGTTCTGAATATTTTTCACGTGTTGATAATCTGCGTTACTTTTTTTTCAGGAATTAACGCATGTGGTAACGTCATACGGACATAGAGGAGGATCTAATATCACAGAAAAAAATATATCTCATATATTTGAATCCACGATCTCGAATATAGTTTTACTGAATTATCAAAATATCCTTTCGCCAGATTGAATCCAGTGATTGATGGATCTGAGTGTTAAAATCCTCTGATGGTGTTTAAGTATCGTATTGTTTATCAACAGAACCAACAAAGGGGATGTAACATGTTTTATATAAAAGTGTTATAATTCCAGAGGACAAGTAATAAACATATCACAACAACAGTCTTTAAACATAACAGGATATTACGAAATTTAAAGACAACGGTTGGCTGTTTTTACCCGGTTTTGTTAATAAGGTAATGATATTATCTAGATTTAGAGAAAATATATCATCATGCTCAACAGTAAATTATCATTAATGTTAATCTGAATCAGTGAACAGAGAAATAGTACAACCAGAAGATATTAAGTCATATGTATCGCTAAATCGAAATGAGGGGTCCCATATACTGTCATTGTCTTTACGGATATCAGTATCATATGTACACAAGAGTTTAAAACTATCCGTTTATTTGTTTCATTGTCATATCATGAATTTTACAGACTAAGCGACATATCATTTATTAGTTATTAGTTGTTGATTTAAGTAACAAATCAGCATTGTTGTATCTTCCAACAGGTATATTGTATCTATATAAACAGATACATTGTATCTATATAAACAGGTATATTGTATCTATATAAACAGATACATTGTATCTATATAAACAGGTATATTGTATCTATATAAACAGATACATTGTATCTATATAAACAGGTATATTGTATATATATAAACAGGTACATTGTATCTATATAAATAGGTATATTGTATCTATATCAACAGATATATTGTATCTATATAAATAGGTACATTGTATCTATATAAACAGATACATTGTATCTATATAAACAGGTATATTGTGTCTATATAAACAGGTATATTGTATCTATATAAACAGATATATTGTATCTATATAAACAGATATATTGTATCTATATAAACAGGTATATTGTATCTATATAAACAGGTATATTGTATCTATATAAATAGGTACATTGTACCTATATAAACAGGTATATTGTATCTATATAAACAGATATATTGTATCTATAAAAATAGGTACATTGTATCTATATAAACAGATACATTGTATCTATATAACCAGGTATATTGTATCTATATAAACAGGTATATTGTATCTATATAAATAGGTACATTTTACCTATATAAACAGGTATATTGTATCTATATAAACAGATATATTGTATCTATATAAACAGGTACATCGTATCTATATAAACAGATACATTGTATCTATATAAACAGGTATATTGTATCTATATAAATAGGTACATTGTACCTATATAAACAGGTATATTGTATCTATAAAAATAGGTATATTGTATCTATATAAATAGGTATATTGTATCTATATAAATAGGTATATTGTATCTATATAAACAGATACATTGTATCTATATAAACAGGTATATTGTGTCTATATAAATAGGTATATGGTATCTATATAAACAGATACATTGTATCTATATAAACAGGTATATTGTATCTATATAAATAGGTATATTGTATCTATATAAACAGGTATATTGTATCTATATAAATAGGTACAGTGTACCTATATAAACAGGTATATTGTATCTATATAAACAGATATATTGTATCTATAAAAATAGGTACATTGTATCTATATAAACAGATACATTGTATCTATATAAACAGGTATATTGTATCTATATAAATAGGTATATTGTATCTATATAAACAGGTATATTGTATCTATATAAATAGGTACATTGTACCTATATAAACAGGTATATTGTATCTATATAAACAGGTACATTGTATCTATATAAACAGATACATTGTATCTATATAAACAGGTATATTGTACCTATATAAACAGGTATATTGTATCTATAAAAATAGGTATATTGTATCTATATAAATAGGTATATTGTATCTATATAAATAGGTATATTGTATCTATATAAACAGATGCATTGTATCTATATAAACAGGTATATTGTGTCTATATAAATAGGTATATGGTATCTATATAAACAGATACATTGTATCTATATAAACAGGTATATTGTATCTATATAAACAGGTATATTGTGTCTATATAAACAGGTATATTGTATCTATATAAACAGGTATATTGTATCTATATAAATAGGTATATTGTATCTATATAAACAGGTATATTGTATCTATATAAATAGGTACAGTGTACCTATATAAACAGGTATATTGTATCTATATAAACAGATATATTGTATCTATATAAATAGGTACATTGTATCTATATAAACAGATACATTGTATCTATATAAACAGGTATATTGTATCTATATAAATAGGTATATTGTATCTATATAAACAGGTATATTGTATCTATATAAATAGGTACATTGTACCTATATAAACAGGTATATTGTATCTATATAAACAGATATATTGTATCTATAAAAATAGGAACATTGTATCTATATAAACAGATACATTGTATCTATATAAACAGGTATATTGTATCTATATAAATAGGTACATTGTACCTATATAAACAGGTATATTGTATCTATATAAACAGATATATTGTATCTATAAAATAGGTATATTGTATCTATATAAATAGGTATATTGTATCTATATAAATAGGACTATTGTATCTATATAAACAGATACATTGTATCTATATAAACAGGTATATTGTGTCTATATAAATAGGTATATGGTATCTATATAAACAGATACATTGTATCTATATAAACAGGTATATTGTATCTATATAAATAGGTATATTGTATCTATATATTGTATATTGTATCTATATAAATAGGTACAGTGTACCTATATAAACAGGTATATTGTATCTATATAAACAGATATATTGTATCTATAAAAATAGGTACATTGTATCTATATAAACAGATACATTGTATCTATATAAACAGGTATATTGTATCTATATAAATAGGTACATTGTACCTATATAAACAGGTATATTGTATCTATAAAAATAGGTATATTGTATCTATATAAATAGGTATATTGTATCTATATAAATAGGTATATTGTATCTATATAAACAGATACATTGTATCTATATAAACAGGTATATTGTGTCTATATAAATAGGTATATGGTATCTATATAAACAGATACATTGTATCTATATAAACAGGTATATTGTATCTATATAAATAGGTATATTGTATCTATATAAACAGGTATATTGTATCTATATAAATAGGTACAGTGTACCTATATAAACAGGTATATTGTATCTATATAAACAGATATATTGTATCTATAAAAATAGGTACATTGTATCTATATAAACAGATACATTGTATCTATATAAACAGGTATATTGTATCTATATAAATAGGTATATTGTATCTATATAAACAGGTATATTGTATCTATATAAATAGGTACATTGTACCTATATAAACAGGTATATTGTATCTATATAAACAGGTACATTGTATCTATATAAACAGATACATTGTATCTATATAAACAGGTATATTGTACCTATATAAACAGGTATATTGTATCTATAAAAATAGGTATATTGTATCTATATAAATAGGTATATTGTATCTATATAAATAGGTATATTGTATCTATATAAACAGATGCATTGTATCTATATAAACAGGTATATTGTGTCTATATAAATAGGTATATGGTATCTATATAAACAGATACATTGTATCTATATAAACAGGTATATTGTATCTATATAAACAGGTATATTGTGTCTATATAAACAGGTATATTGTATCTATATAAACAGGTATATTGTATCTATATAAATAGGTATGTTGTATCTATATAAACAGGTATATTGTATCTATATAAATAGGTACAGTGTACCTATATAAACAGGTATATTGTATCTATATAAACAGATATATTGTATCTATATAAATAGGTACATTGTATCTATATAAACAGATACATTGTATCTATATAAACAGGTATATTGTATCTATATAAATAGGTATATTGTATCTATATAAACAGGTATATTGTATCTATATAAATAGGTACATTGTACCTATATAAACAGGTATATTGTATCTATATAAACAGATATATTGTATCTATAAAAATAGGAACATTGTATCTATATAAACAGATACATTGTATCTATATAAACAGGTATATTGTATCTATATAAATAGGTACATTGTACCTATATAAACAGGTATATTGTATCTATATAAACAGATATATTGTATCTATAAAATAGGTATATTGTATCTATATAAATAGGTATATTGTATCTATATAAATAGGACTATTGTATCTATATAAACAGATACATTGTATCTATATAAACAGGTATATTGTGTCTATATAAATAGGTATATGGTATCTATATAAACAGATACATTGTATCTATATAAACAGGTATATTGTATCTATATAAATAGGTATATTGTATCTATATAAACAGGTATATTGTATCTATATAAATAGGTACAGTGTACCTATATAAACAGGTATATTGTATCTATATAAACAGATATATTGTATCTATAAAAATAGGTACATTGTATCTATATAAACAGATACATTGTATCTATATAAACAGGTATATTGTATCTATATAAATAGGTATATTGTATCTATATAAACAGGTATATTGTATCTATATAAATAGGTACATTGTACCTATATAAACAGGTATATTGTATCTATATAAACAGATACATGGTATCTATATAAACAGGTATATTGTATCTATATAAACAGGTATATTGTATCTATATAAACAGGTATTTTGTATCTATATAAATAGGTACATTGTACCTATATAAACAGGTATATTGTATCTATATAAACAGATATATTGTATCTATAAAATAGGTATATTGTATCTATATAAACAGGTATATTGTATCTATATAAACAGGTATATTGTATCTATATAAATATGTATATTGTATCTATATAAACAGGTATATTGTATCTGTATAAATATGTATATTGTATCTATATAAACAGGTATATTGTATCTATATAAACAGATACATTATATCTATATAAACAGATACATTGTATCAACAGGTACATTGTGTATAAACAGGTACAATGTTTCCAGTAATACTACATGGTATCTATCAGTAGGTACAATGCATCTATAAAAAGGTCCGTTATATCTATAAACATGTAGCCAGATACGAACGAGTTGCTTTGATAATGTACACATTACATATCTACAATAATATAACAGCTATCGACCAATATCTTGTGTGTCACATTTGGAGGGATCATTTACGTGCTCTCTAGATTATTGTGTATAAAAAAAACATTAAAATGACAAGCGGTGAGATGGTAATCCCTTGATAGCTTCCTGGATGCCGTCTAACGTGTGTCCGTCCAGATGACGTTTCTGACCGCTGTGTGGTATCTACACAGCCGTAGGCCGTTATAATAGGATCTCGGCTGTTACCCTGACCGATGGTTAGTCACGGTCTAGTAGTCGCTTCCTGGCCTCTAATTCAGTGTTCAAAATGTGAACCTTTTATCTCGAAATTATCACGTTTTCCTTCTTCAGTGGACTTGTTTCGTACAGATACAGAAAAAGAAGTCTCTAGTTTTTTCGTGAATGTGAAAGACGCTTCGGTAAGCATTGGACGGTGTGGACCACCATGGTACGGCGAAGCTTGCTATCAAACACCTGGTATACGCGATGGAGCGTGAACTATTCCGAATCTTAATCTGTCGACTCTTCATACCTGTGTTGAGGGAAGCGTTCCATGATGAATGATTCAGGTCAATTTGACTTTGATACACACAAACAAAAAAATTAACACTGAATACAACATAAAAACGATTTTATCTTTATCATATTAAAAGAAATGAAAATTAAATCTATCATGGCTACAAATCAAGTACCGCATTTCTGGTCTATTTTACGGGTCAAAATCTGCATGACTTTCTTCCAATACATCCGACTTATATTCTAACGAATCAATGATTCGCGATTTTGACATCTATTACACACTTGTCTTATTATTTCACAGATAAGATTTTCACGGTCACGTTAATGTACCGCGAAATAGTGAAATTGTCATCCCCGCGAAAACCAGGTTTAATATTATTATTATTTAATAGGTTTATGTCATACGATAGGCTTTGTTGTTATAATATTATCTTGCCATCGCCTTCTCCTCCGTAGTCACCATCTACATTTATCGTGATTTCCTACACCCCTGTCTCTGTCGTAATCACTTACTCAATTGTCGTCATCTACTCCTCTGTCGTCATCTACTCCTCTGTCGTCAGCATCAGCTCCTCTGTCGTCATCTACTCCTCTGTCGTCATCTACTCCTCTGTCGTCATCTACTCCTCTGTCGTCATCTACTCCTCTGTCATAATAATCAGCCTCTGTTGTCATCATCAGCTCTTCTATCGTCATCTTCTACTCCTCTGTCGTCAGCATCAGCTCCTCTATCGTCATCCTCTACTCCTCTGTCGTCAACATCAGCTCCTCTGTCGTCATCACCTGTTCCTCTGTCGTCATCATCAGCTCCTCTATCGTCATTTTTTACTCCTCTTCCGTCATCGTCAGCTCCACTGCCGTCATCATCGGCTCCTCTGTCGTCATCCGCTACTCCTTTGTCGTCAACATCAGCTCCTCTGTCGTCATCCTCTTCTTCTCTGTCGTCAACTTCAGCTCCTCTGTCGTCATCCTCTACTCCACTGTCGTCATCATCAGCTCCTCTGTCGTCATCATCTTCTCCTGTGTCGTCATTATCTTCTCATCTGTCGTCATCCGCTACTCCTTTGTCGTCAACATCAGCTCCTCTGTCGTCATCCTCTTCTTCTCTGTCGTCAACTTCAGCTCCTCTATCGTCATCCTCTACTCCTCTGTCGTCAACATCAGCTCCTCTGTCGTCATCACTTATTCCTCTGTTATCATCATCAGCTCCACTGTCGTCATCATTAGCTCCTCTGTCGTCATCAGGTTTCTTTGTCGTCAACATCAGCTCCTCTGTCGTCATCACCTATTCCTCTGTCGTCATCATCAGCTCCTCTGTCGTCATCCTCTACTCCTCTGTCGTCATCACCTATTCCTCTGTCGTCATCACCTATTCCTCTATCGTCATCATCAGCTCCTCTGTCGTCATCATCAGCTCCTCTGTCGTCATCACCTATTCTTCTGTCGTCATCAAAATCTACTCCTTTGTCGTCATCCTCTTCTCCTCTGTCGTCATCATCTTCTCATCTGTCATCATCCGCTACTCCTTTGTCGTCATCATCAGCTCCTGTTTCATCATTATGTAATTATATGAATAATAAATTAATTTCAATTCTGATATTAGCAAAGCTTTTCACAATGCATGGCACAATAGCCTAAACTAAATATATATTTACACATACATTTCAATATAATTACACAAAAATGGTATATGTAATAATGTATTGAAAGTATTATATTCCTACTAAACAGACAGAGGACCAAGAGGTATAACTGACGGATACAAATCTCACGTGAAGTCGGAAGTAGTTTTCAAACCGCTGACAGTTTAAAACATAACTCTAGAAAAATGAATCGATGAAATAAGTTGGAAATAATTTTGTAATCGGGATAAACTTTAATACATCCTATTTTCATGGCAGTTGTTTGTGAAACATCTTGGTCTGTACAACAATAATGATTTAGTCTTATTTTATGATTTACTTATGACAAAAGAATTTAGAAATGTCGGATAGAAAATCTATCGTGATTTGTGTTCGTCATATTATGGATTGCTCTTCATCCAGTGTCATCTTTGTCTAAACCTTTCTACATGATCTATAATGGAGATTTGTCACTTTTATTAGAGAATCACTTTCTGTATCAATATTGTGTATTGTATTGTTCGTCAACTACCTGACAAGGATAAGTGCGGAATGATGAATGTATGGACAACATTCCGTCATCTCCAGATCAAATTTAAACCGCGGACTGACATTGTAGTAGCCAAATTAGCATTCGCATGAAAAAAACCCAATGAAATACCAACATGTCAACATAATGATTATTTATTTAAACTAAACGTTGTCTGTTGTCCGATTCCTATTGTATTGAAATCTTTACATTAACGTTATTCTGAAATTCAATTATTACAAACATGATATACTTACAAAGTACTACAAACATGATATACTTACAAAGTACTACAAACATGGTATACTTACAAAGTACTACAAACATGATATACTTACAAAGTAGTACAAACATGGTATACTTACAAAGTACTACAAACATGATATACTTACAAAGTACTACAAACATGATATACTTACAAAGTACTACAAACATGATATGCTTACAAAGTACTACAAACATGATATACTTACAAAGTACTACAAACATGATATACTTACAAAGTACTACAAACATGATATACTTACAAAGCACTACAAACATGATATACTTACAAAGTAGTACAAACATGATATACTTACAAAGTAGTACAAACATGATATACTTACAAAGTACTACAAACATGATATACTTACAAAGTACTACAAACATGATATACTTACAATGATATACTTACAAAGTACTACAAACATGATATACTTACAAAGTAGTACAAACATGATATACTTACAAAGTAGTACAAACATGATATACTTACAAAGTAGTACAAACATGATATACTTACAAAGTAGTACAAACATGATATACTTACAAAGTACTACAAACATGATATACTTACAAAATACTACAAACATGATATACTTACAAAGTTACAAAGTACTACAAACATGATATACTTACAAAGTACTACAAACATGATATACTTACAAAGTAGTACAAACATGATATACTTACAAAGTACTACAAACATGATATACTTACAAAGTAGTACAAACATGATATACTTACAAAGTACTACAAACATGATATACTTACAAAGTAGTACAAACATGATATACTTACAAAGTAGTACAAACATGATATACTTACAAAGTACTACAAACATGATATACTTACAGAGTACTACAAACATGATATACTTACAAAGTACTACAAACATGATATACTTACAAAGCAGTACAAATATGATATACTTACAAAGTACTACAAACATGATATACTTACAAAGTACTACAAACATGATATACTTACAAAGTAGTACAAACATGATATACTTACAAAGTAGTACAAACATGATATACTTACAAAGTAGTACAAACATGATATACTTACAAAGTTCTACAAACATGATATACTTACAAAGTACTACAAACATGATATACTTACAAAGTACTACAAACATGATATACTTACAAAGTACTACAAACATGATATACTTACAAAGTAGTACAAATATGATATACTTACAAAGTACTACAAACATGATATACTTACAAAGTACTACAAACATGATATACTTACAAAGTAGTACAAACATGATATACTTACAAAGTAGTACAAACATGGTATACTTACAAAGTACTACAAACATGATATACTTACAAAGTAGTACAAACATGATATACTTACAAAGTAGTACAAACATGATATACTTACAAAGTAGTACAAACATGATATACTTACAAAGTACTACACACATGATATACTTACAAAGTAGTACAAACATGATATACTTACAAAGTAGTACAAACATGATATACTTACAAAGTACTACAAACATGATATACTTACAAAGTACTACAAACATGATATACTTACAAAGTACTACAAACATGATAGTACAAACATGATATACTTACAAAGTAGTACAAACATGGTATACTTACAAAGTACTACAAACATGATATACTTACAAAGTTCTACAAACATGATATACTTACAAAGTACTACAAACATGATATACTTACAAAGTACTACAAACATGATATACTTACAAAGTAGTACAAACATGATATACTTACAAAGTACTACAAACATGATATACTTACAAAGTACTACAAACATGATATACTTACAAAGTAGTACAAACATGATATACTTACAAAGTAGTATACACACTACATAAGTAATATAACACTCTATAATTAAGTATTACATTATATATATATATATATATAATAGTTATAAATAATCCACGAGCATTATGTAATTATAACGTACTATAAACATAAGATACATATATATAATTAAATGTCGGTTAGAAATAAACAGAATCAGTACGTAATTCTCCCTATCGATGACAATCAGAAGATCAAAGGCTGACAAATCGTTCTGCTCATCAATCATTTATATACATGTTCAGTTGAACGGGTATTGTCTGTGATTCCAATGGCACCATTAGATATTGTACTTTTACCGTTAATATGTTACAACTTCGCGACATAAATCTAGGGTAAGGAAGCCACACCGTTAGAAGCATGGATACCGCTCGATAAAACACGCCATTATATCTCTATTGGCGGTAGTTACAAGCGTAAGCTGACTTGAGGGGCGACATATTTGACATATTTCCGCCCATTAACTCGCGTTTAACACCCCGGGTGAGCACGGCTCGCTATGATGGAGTATCGGGTGATCGGTATTAGCCTTTCATATAACTCACTGTCGTGTTTAATGGTGCCGAACCCCCCAGTAGCTGTACCAGACGTTGTAACGCTGTTAACAGAGATCTGTATGTTACAGACTTCGGAAGGAATTAAACAAGGGGAGAGGACATCATGTTGGAATCATGTTGCTGAGAGCAGTTTCTCATTTCATGTTATTCCAAAACAGAAAATGTTGTTTTCTTTTTAAATTTACGCTGGCATTGTGAGTTAAACATCAATAATGAATTAAAGTAAAAACTAACTCGATTAAAAATTCCTTGTTTAAAGAGTAATATCCCTTGTTGTCTACGTTAGCAACAAACAACAGATCCAATATGGCCAGGATGCGTTTCTATCTATATTTTAGGACTATAAAAAGCCTGCCAATCAGGTCAGCAATCTTTTACAGTTGTTGGTATTGAATAACACCAGTAACATTGGCAGTGAATTTTATTTATTTATTTATTTTGAAGTAAACGTGTGTCTAGATTCGGTGTCACTTGAGTTACCAAATATTGATATAAGACCTTGTAGAATGAACCCAGAGAAAAGTATGCAATGTAGAGACAAGTACTTTACTACGATATGTTCGTCGTCAAAACGATGTAAATCATAGTAAGTATAAATGCTATCACGTGATTTGTCTAGAGAGTCTATTGACTATTACAATTATCTAACTGGTTTATGTTTTTATATTTTGTTATGTATTGTTTTGCACAATAATTTAATTATATCTGTCACTACAAGGTGTTTATCAGCAGCGAGAATGCTTTCTGACAGATTTTTTCTCCGTCTATATGGCTTTTGGTTATGGTTACGCAAGCAGTGACATTTACAGTGTAGTGATTGACACTACTGAATAGTTTGTTATAGGATGAACTTGTAAATAAAACTGTTCAAATTTGTACTTTTTACGTGGCTTCCGTCATTATTTCATTATACTAGAATCATTTATCTACAGAAGTACAGAGGCACTGCAATGAAGCGTCATCATTGAGTTTTATCTACCACAATAACTTTGAAAATCTTGTTGAAGATTCCTCTCACATGTCTTTTTATATCTAGCCATCGTAACTCTGATTTAGATTCCCCGTTTGGATAGTACGGGGCTAGAGAAGGTTTTAACTATATTAGCCATCGTAACTCTGATTTAGAGTCCCAATAGGATAGTACAGGACTAGATGTTAACTATATTAGCCATCGTATCTCTGATTTAGAGCCCCGTTAGGAAAATACAGGACTGGAGACGGTTTTAGATATATCTAGCCATCGTAACTCTGATTTAGAGTCCCCGTTTGGATAGTACAGGGATAGAGAAGGTTTTAACTATATTAGCCATCGTAACTCTGATTTAGATTCCCCGTTTGGATAGTACAGGGATAGAGAAGGTTTTAACTATATTAGCCATCGTAACTCTGATTTAGATTCCCCGTTTGGATAGTACAGGGATAGAGAAGGTTTTAACTATATTAGCCATCGTAACTCTGATTTAGATTCCCCGTTTGGATAGTACAGGGATAGAGAAGGTTTTAACTATATTAGCCATCGTAACTCTGATTTAGATTCCCCGTTTGGATAGTACAGGGATAGAGAAGGTTTTAACTATATTAGCCATCGTAACTCTGATTTAGATTCCCCGTTTGGATAGTACAGGGATAGAGAAGGTTTTAACTATATTAGCCATCGTAATTTAGAGTCCCCGTTAGGAAAATACAGGACTGGAGACGGTTTTAGATATATCTAGCCATCGTAACTCTGATTTAGAGTCCCCGTTAGTACAGGACTAGATGTTAACAATATTAGCCATCGTAACTCTGATTTAGAGTCCCCGTTAGGATAAGACAGGACTAGATGTTAACTATAGTAGCCATCGTAACTCTGATTTAGAGTCCCCGTTAGGATAAGACAGGACTAGATGTTAACTATAGTAGCCATCGTAACTCTGATTTAGAGTCCCCGTTAGGATAAGACAGGACTAGATGTTAACTATAGTAGCCATCGTAACTCTGATTTAGAGTCCCCGTTAGGATAAGACAGGACTAGATGTTAACTATAGTAGCCATCGTAACTCTGTTAGGATTTACAGGACTAGATGTTAACCCATCGTAACTCTAGGATAAGACAGGACTAGATGTTAACTATAGTAGCCATCGTAACTCTGATTTAGAGTCCCCGTTAGGATAAGACAGGACTAGATGTTAACTATAGTAGCCATCGTAACTCTGATTTAGAGTCCCCGTTAGGATTGTACAGGACTAGATGTTAACTATAGTAGCCATCGTAACTCTGATTTAGAGTCCCCGTTAGGATAGTACAGGACTAGATGTTAACTATAGTAGCCATCGTAACTCTGATTTAGAGTCCCCGTTAGGATTGTACAGGACTAGATGTTAACTATAGTAGCCATCGTAACTCTGATTTAGAGTCCCCGTTAGGATAGTACAGGACTAGATGTTAACTATAGTAGCCATCGTAACTCTGATTTAGAGTCCCCGTTAGGATAAGACAGGACTAGATGTTAACTATAGTAGCCATCGTAACTCTGATTTAGAGTCCCCGTTAGGATTGTACAGGACTAGATGTTAACTATATTAGCCATCGTAACTCTGATTTAGAGTCCCCGTTAGGATAAGACAGGACTGGAGAAGGTTTTAGATATATCTAGCCATCGTAACTCTGATTTAGAGTCCCCGTTAGGATAGTACAGGACTAGATGTTAACTATAGTAGCCATCGTAACTCTGATTTAGAGTCCCCGTTAGAATTGTGCAGGACTAGATGTTAGCTATAGTAGCCATCGTAACTCTGATTTAGAGTCCCCGTTAGGATAAGACAGGACTAGAGAAGGTTTTAAATATATTAGCCATCGTGACTTTGATTTAGAGTCCCCGTTAGGATAAGACAGGACTAGATGTTAACTATAGTAGCCATCGTAACTCTGATATAGAGTCCCCGTTAGGATAAGACAGGACTAGATGTTAACTATAGTAGCCATCGTAACTCTGATTTAGAGTCCCCGTTAGGATAAGACAGGACTAGATGTTAACTATAGTAGCCATCGTAACTCTGATTTAGAGTCCCCGTTAGGATAAGACAGGACTAGATGTTAACTATAGTAGCCATCGTAACTCTGATTTAGAGTCCCCGTTAGGATAAGACAGGACTAGATGTTAACTATAGTAGCCATCGTAACTCTGATTTAGAGTCCCCGTTAGGATAAGACAGGACTAGAGAAGGGTTTAACTATATTAGCCATCGTAACTCTGATGAGATACCACTATTTTGATGAATTAAATGATTTTTTTCCAATAATCATCGTATACATATGTGTTCCTCCATTTTGTCTTTCCCTTTCTTTGCTGTGGTAGGGTGACTTTTATGCTTGTTTATGTACCACTAGTATTGTTAACACAACACCGAAGTGTCAGTGAACCAAAGTGCATAATCTGAACGACTAGAAAATTTTGTATCATGTTACAGTAAACTGGACTTTTAAACCGATGATAAATGCAGGTATTTATTTCCGCTGAATTTGGGAAAGCTATAACACCAAATATTTTCATGAAAAAATATGTTGGTTAATTAATATTATCTAAGGAAATTTTTGTTCTTTTTTGTTTTTATTTTTGCTTTTCAACGTAACAGCAGTTATTTATTAGACTCTAGCTCATACTGAACTGAACTTCAACTGAAACGAAATAGTTTACTTATGAAAACAAGAAATATATCCTCTAAGTCCAACGTATATACCAACCAGAACTGGAAATCAGGGCCACAAGTCCTTAACGTATGCTTTACTGAGCTACATCGATAAAGATTCAAACCGACGAAATAAGGGTCAAGGACCCCGAAAGCCTCCAGTGTTTAATGTATGTGACAGCTGATTAAAAAATTTGATAATATGAATATGTGTTAGTATTGTTATGACCCCCTTCTGATAATCAGTGGTAATTTAACTTTAGCGTATCAGCGAAAGTAATGTTAAATAAATGTGTTTTATAACTAAAATTTGTTTCCATTAACATCTTATCAACCATGATACTTCAGTTTCTTTCTGCATTTTTTTTTTGTTTTTGTTTTTTTTATTCCAACAATATTTTCACGTTCCGGTCAATATACTTCCTCTCGTTACAAAGACACACGTATATAGGACAGCGCTGGACATAACATTAGTATTGGGAGGTAATTCATAAGTATGTTATTACGAATTAATCATTTTCTTCTGTATTTACTTTTCAATTTCTATTTGAAGATTGACCTTTACATATTGAATTAATTAATAGTAGATAAAATTAAGTACTGTGTAAACTCGTTTCTCTCGATAAAAGCTGGTTGTTCGATTTGATCTAGATGAAGAAGAAATAAGGCTTGTGTGCTTCAAAACTATTGAATAAGTTTCCTAATAGTATGGTAAACACTTTCAAAAGAATAAAGTGTATGTATAAAGAATAAGCTGTATGTCAGAATAAAAGAATAAACTGTATGTCAGAATATAAGAATACAACAGAGATGGGGTACCTTGTTTTGGTATAAAGTAAGGCTACACTACAACAGAGATGAGATACTCTTGTTTTGGTATAAAGTAAGGCTACACTACAACAGAGATGGGGTACCTTGTTTTGGTATAAAGTAAGGCTACACTACAACAGAGATGAGATACTCTTGTTTTGGTATAAAGTAAGGCTACACTACAACAGAGATGAGATACCCTTGTTTTGGTATAAAGTAAGGCTACACTACAACAGAGATGAGATACCCCTGTTTTGGTATAAAGTAAGGCTACACTACAACAGAGATGAGATACCCCTGTTTTGGTATAAAGTAAGACTACACTTCAACAGAGATGAGATACTCTTGTTTTGGTATAAAGTAAGGCTACACTACAACAGAGATGAGATACCCTTGTTTTGGTATAAAGTAAGACAACAGAGATGGGGTACCTTGTTTTGGTATCAAGTAAGTCTACACTACAACAGAGATAGGGTACCCTTGTTTTGGTATCAAGTAAGTCTACACTACAACAGAGATAGGGTACCCTTGTTTTGGTATAAAGTAAGGCTACACTACAACAGAGATGAGATACTCTTGTTTTGGTATAAAGTAAGGCTACACTACAACAGAGATGAGATACCCTTGTTTTGGTATAAAGTAAGGCTACACTACACCAGAGATGGGGTACCTTGTTTTGGTATAAAGTAAGGCTACACTACAACAGAGATGAGATACTCTTGTTTTGGTATAAAGTAAGGCTACACTACAACAGAGATGGGGTTCCTTGTTTTGGTATAAAGTAAGGCTACACTACAACAGAGATGAGATACTCTTGTTTTGGTATAAAGTAAGGCTACACTACAACAGAGATGAGATACCCTTGTTTTGGTATAAAGTAAGGCTACACTACAACAGAGATGAGATACCCCTGTTTTGGTATAAAGTAAGGCTACACTACAACAGAGATGAGATAACCCTGTTTTGGTATAAAGTTGGTACCTTGTTTTGGTATCAAGTAAGTCTACACTACAACAGAGATAGGGTACCCTTGTTTTGGTATCAAGTAAGTCTACACTACAACAGAGATGAGATACCCTTGTTTTGGTATAAAGTAAGGCTACACTACAACAGAGATGAGATACCCTTGTTTTGGTATAAAGTAAGGCTACACTACAACAGAATAAGCTGTATGTAAGATGAGATACCCTTGTTTTGGTATAAAGTAAGGCTACACTACAACAGAGATGAGATACCCTTGTTTTGGTATAAAGTAAGGCTACACTACAACAGAGATGAGATACTCTTGTTTTGGTATAAAGTAAGGCTACACTACAACAGAGATGAGATACCCTTGTTTTGGTATAAAGTAAGGCTACACTACAACAGAGATGAGATACCCTTGTTTTGGTATAAAGTAAGGCTACACTACAACAGAGATGAGATACCCTTGTTTTGGTATAAAGTAAGGCTACACTACAACAGAGATGAGATACTCTTGTTTTGGTATAAAGTAAGGCTACACTACAACAGAGATGAGATACCCTTGTTTTGGTATAAAGTAAGGCTACACTACAACAGAGATGGGGTACCTTGTTTTGGTATAAAGTAAGACTACACTTCAACAGAGATGGGGTACCCTGTTTTGGTATAAAGTAAGACTACACTTCAACAGAGATGGGGTACCTTGTTTTGGTTAAAGTAAGACTACACTACAACAGAGATGGGGTACCCTGTTTTGGTATATAGTAAGGCTACACTACAACAGAGATGAGATACCCCTGTTTTGGTATAAAGTAAGACTACACTTCAACAGAGATGGGGTACCCTGTTTTGGTATAAAGTAAGACTACACTTCAACAGAGATGAGATACTCTTGTTTTGGTATAAAGTAAGGCTACACTACAACAGAGATGAGATACCCTTGTTTTGGTATAAAGTAAGGCTACACTACAACAGAGATGAGATACCCTTGTTTTGGTATAAAGTAAGGCTACACTACAACAGAGATGAGATACCCTTGTTTTGGTATAAAGTAAGGCTACACTACAACAGAGATGAGATACTCTTGTTTTGGTATAAAGTAAGGCTACACTACAACAGAGATGAGATACCCTTGTTTTGGTATAAAGTAAGGCTACACTACAACAGAGATGAGATACCCTTGTTTTGGTATAAAGTAAGGCTACACTACAACAGAGATGAGATACCCTTGTTTTGGTATAAAGTAAGGCTACACTACAACAGAGATGAGATACTCTTGTTTTGGTATAAAGTAAGGCTACACTACAACAGAGATGAGATACCCTTGTTTTGGTATAAAGTAAGGCTACACTACAACAGAGATGGGGTACCTTGTTTTGGTATAAAGTAAGACTACACTTCAACAGAGATGGGGTACCCTGTTTTGGTATAAAGTAAGACTACACTTCAACAGAGATGGGGTACCTTGTTTTGGTATAAAGTAAGACTACACTACAACAGAGATGGGGTACCCTGTTTTGGTATATAGTAAGGCTACACTACAACAGAGATGAGATACCCCTGTTTTGGTATAAAGTAAGACTACACTTCAACAGAGATGGGGTACCCTGTTTTGGTATAAAGTAAGACTACACTTCAACAGAGATGAGATACTCTTGTTTTGGTATAAAGTAAGGCTACACTACAACAGAGATGAGATACCCTTGTTTTGGTATAAAGTAAGACAACAGAGATGGGGTACCTTGTTTTGGTATCAAGTAAGTCTACACTACAACAGAGATAGGGTACCTTGTTTTGGTATCAAGTAAGTCTACACTACAACAGAGATAGGGTACCCTTGTTTTGGTATAAAGTAAAGCTACACTACAACAGAGGTGAGATACCCTTGTTTTGGTATAAAGTAAGGCTACACTACAACAGAGATGAGATACCCTTGTTTTGGTATAAAGTAAGGCTACACTACAACAGAGATGAGATACCCTTGTTTTGGTATAAAGTAAGGCTACACTACAACAGAGATGAGATACCCTTGTTTTGGTATAAAGTAAGGCTACACTACAACAGAGATGAGATACCCTTGTTTTGGTATAAAGTAAGGCTACACTACAACAGAGATGAGATACCCTTGTTTTGGTATAAAGTAAGGCTACACTACAACAGAGATGGGGTACCTTGTTTTGGTATAAAGTAAGGCTACACTACAACAGAGATGAGATACCCTTGTTTTGGTATAAAGTAAGGCTACACTACAACAGAGATGAGATACCCTTGTTTTGGTATAAAGTAAGGCTACACTACAACAGAGATGAGATACCCTTGTTTTGGTATAAAGTAAGGCTACACTACAACAGAGATGGGGTACCTTGTTTTGGTATAAAGTAAAGCTACACTACAACAGAGATGGGGTGCCCTGTTTTGGTATAAAGTAAGGCTACACTACAACAGAGATGAGATACCCTTGTTTTGGTATAAAGTAAGGCTACACTACAACAGAGATGAGATACCCTTGTTTTGGTATAAAGTAAAGCTACACTACAACAGAGATGGGGTGCCCTGTTTTGGTATAAAGTAAGGCTACACTACAACAGAGATGAGATACCCTTGTTTTGGTATAAAGTAAGGCTACACTACAACAGAGATGGGGTACCCTGTTTTGGTATAAAGTAAGGCTACACTACCACAGAGATGAGATACCCTTATTTTGCCGTAAAGAGATCTGTTACATACCCTATACAGATTTTCAACTACATTTGGCACAGACTTAAGATATTAAAACTGATGACAAAATACAGCTTTGAGATAGAGATAAAATATCCAAAAAAATCAGATTGATAACTGTTTATAAATCAATAAAATAAAAAATGAAAACGACGAACCCATCATAGGAATATATTTGTTTATAAATAAATAAGTGATCACATTATATAATATATATATATATATATATATATATTCTGTTCATTAAAATGTTTAATATATATATGTATATTAATATGTATATTTGCAAATCTTCCGGAAATGTATCTGATGTCAAATGACCTTTTTGATGTTAAGAGTGTAGGAACACATTAGCAGTATATATCATATTGATTCTAAGTGCAATATACATTGGTTTACATAATTGATATACATTGTTATAAATAGTAAGTATGCATCGTTACACACAGTAAATATACATTTTTATACATAGTAATTATACATTGTAAATACACATTGTAATACATAGTAAATATACATTGTTATAAATAGTAAATATACATTGTTAAAAATAGTAAATATACATTGTTATAAATACTAAATATACATTGTTATAAATAGTAAATATACATTGTTATACATATTTAATATATATTGTTTGTATATTAACTTTGATCTAATACAGATGGATCTAATAATGACCTTCTATGTTTGGTATTGTTGTATTACTTTAGTATAATTCATTCATCAAAAAATAATAACACGAGCTGTACTACGGCAATAGCTTGGATTGTAGTCGTAAAGAGACCGATGATCAAACTCGAATACATTATATTCATGATAATGTATACCGATGTTCTGTTGAAATGACGAGATGGAATTATCATTGAATATAACGTACACTCCATCAGCATTCCGTCAGGTCTTAAAACAGTAATTGGTTTGCTCTACCTAACCATATCAGTCACGATACTTAAAACTTGTGACAGTTAAAGACATAATGTGATAGTACTATAACAATACAAGTACACGCATCATTGACCCTTCTGATTTGTCATCTGAAACGTTGCTTCAAAAGATATGCTTCACTTGTCGAGACTTCATGAATTTTTCAAATATGAAGAACTAGAAATGGCGCTGAGGGTCCCACAGAAAAAAATCTAACACCAGTGTTTCTATGTATGATAATCGTTTGATTTGTCAACCGATCCTGATTTATCATTCATAGCTACGTAAAGTCACTAGTGCTTCATTAATAAAGTCGGGGACTAACTGCCTTTGGTGTAGAGTCGGAACGACTGAGTTTTGTGTATAGTATTAGTTAAGAATTATACAAATTGTTGATAATGTTTCCAAATGCTAATTCTAAAATCAAAGTAAGCACAGTAATTGGGCATTATTTGGCCTTTGTGACATACAGTTTGAATTGAGGTTTTGTTGACATGTGGTATATTGTTTGTTTGTTGCATAAAAAACCCAAGTATAGCAACAAATAAGTTTTAATAGCTTTCGGTGTAGTATAATTCCTGAAAATAGCATTTTTAATCATAAACAATACACTTTTATCTAGCAAATATTGATACAGCATTAAATGGAGAAATGTTAAGATATAGATGGGATTCATGAAATAAGTTGACATTATTTTAGCAGCCAAATCTAATCGGACGTAGTTAGCATCGCTGTCAGGTATTTTTGATAAGCAAGCAACGATTCTTTTAAATGACGTCAGTATATATCCCGATATAAATCGATAGTTAATATGATTTTTCTCATTTGAAAAAGTACTTGAGAGAAGTCGTTTCTTCATTCTTACGTAAATTATAGCAGACAAGTATTGTTATAAAGATTTAGTTATTTAAGTTAACAGGCAGCACACATTGTTATCAATAAATATTTAGTAATGTGTGTTATCAGACAAGCATTGTTATACAGATTCAGTAATGTCAGTTATCAGAAAACAAGCATTGTTATAAAGATTTAGTAATGTCAGTTATCAGACAACAAGCATTGTTATAAAGATTTAGTAATGTCAGTTATCAGACAATAAGTATTGTTATAAAGATTTAGTAATGTCATTGTTGTTATAAAGATTTAGTAATGTCAGTTATCAGAAAACAAGCATTGTTATAAAGATTTAGTAATGTCAGTTATCAGACAAGCTTTGTCATAAAGATTCAATAATGTCAGTTATAAGACAACAATCATTGTTATAAAGATTTAGAAATGTCAGTTATCAGACAAGCATTATTGTAAAGGATTTAGCAATGTCAGCTGTCAGTCAATACGCCTTTTATCAAAGATTTGATAATATCGTATATCAGTTTAATGTGATTTGATCATGCAAGAAATAAGTATATCCTTTAGCCATTATTATCAACCCATGATATATAAGATCGACATCATTTCTAAACATAAAGTTTGAATGAACAAAGAAGAGAATCAGCCATTATTAATGAACAAAAACGTAGTATTCTGTGATTAAATCATAAGGATCAAATTTGGTCAAGTTTTCCCATTTTACTCTTGATAATACATTAACATAAAAAACTTCCTGGTACAATTTTCATTCTCCGTGTAAATTTTTCTTTTCTTTACAATTTGTCCTAGTTTAATCGAATTTGAGTTTGAATTAATAATTCAATTGACATCTCGGTAATTTTATTGTTGTCTCTTTCATTTGTTATGACTCAATATTTAAGTAAGACATATTTGAATACAAGCATTTATATATTCATGATTTGATAAATATAACTTCAATACAATCCCCCTCCCCCCCCCCCCAAAAAAAAGATAAAATAAAAACCAAACACACTTGGGTCAGTGTTAGTACAGAGCTGTTATATGAGAAGTGGAAATTAATATTGTTAAAAAAGTATATTGAAATTCATTGCTTTCAGTACTTCATATTGTGTAAAGATAAACATGTCTAAGACCTATTATCACATTATTCATATACATGGAACACTAACTTCATAGAAAATACATGTTTGTCTCTTTGCTACGTTTAAACCAAAAGTTATTACATTATATCATCAATATCACGTCTACATATAGGCGGTCCTTTTCTGTAAGTGGCGATATCTGACTGACATCCTTTTTCAGTGTACTAAAATAATTAGCGGTAGTCGCTTGTTACATGGTCGCTAGACAGGCCTACATGGAGTTATAAAGTCACTTCACATATGGTCTCCTACGACCTTTAACAGGAGAGCTCGCTCCTGTCCTCCCAGCATATGCTCGCTATTTTTTTTATTATTTTGTGTGATTTTAGTATTTTATAGAAGATGACAGCTTCAGGTCCGCAAGGCGATTTGATTTCACGAAGAAAATCAGATAGAAACACTTTGTGTATCTCTTATTCACGTGTTTAGTGTAGCAGAACAGTATGTAAACATAACTATACAGATATATATAGATTATATATGTAACTTATTGTTACCACATAAGAAAGAAAAATCAACCTTTCTGTTTTTGATGAAATAGAATGTAAATGTTTTGTCATCTAGATACGTGGCTAATACATGTTTATATTGTTTACAATGATGGCTGTTAAAAAACAGGTGAGACTAAATAAGCACTGTTTATTATTTACTTATCAGATCAGTGTTGTAGAATACAGAGCATCGATGTATAATTATATGTTAATCTTTATGAAAACAACATTTTATTATTTTCAGTTGTAATCACTCATCCGTCATTGAAGGAGATGGTTATCAATGACGGGTCATCGCGTTCGCCAAGGTTGACATTTCAATAAATCCTCGGCTTTATCCATCTGATTCGTATTTCATACGAAACATCTGTTTTAACCACAAATGCTGCTCCACTTTCTCAGTCGCCTGAACACAATGGCACTGCCAACACAGATATTACAGTGCTAATCAACTAGTAATCACGGTCATGATGCGCTCTAGAATTGTTTCATAAGATGATACCTTGTTTTCAGTTAAAATTCCACAATTTTCAGGCAGAATATCTCCGTTCGTAAGGAGGAATACTGTATTTAAAATAGTGTGTACATGTCCCTCCTTATGAGAGTAGATTCAGGTAAAACCAACACACGTACATGTTTGCATGTATCGCTGTGCACTCAATAGAGGCATTTAACTAGTTATCTAGGTACACTTGCACCTAACATATTATGAATTTATTGTATTGTTATTGTTACTCTATTACCCTTACCACGATAAAGTGTCAAAACATAGATGTCAGTGAAAGTAAAGCCATCGACACCTTGTAATGTACCTCAGGTAAAAATTGCCCCTTAGTAACAATATTTGTAGTTAATGATACAAGGTAATTTATGTAATTAATCCGATTTGTTACAGCGTTTCCTCTATAAAAAGTGAAATATGTAATTATTTAATAATTAAATTAAGCTGGCATGCTAATCACGGTTAAAATTTCGTGCTGTCCTTTCTTTTATTAACCATTGTCATTAAAGTTTCATCCTAACCACACGCGCTAAGGCACGTCAAAGAGCGAGATGCCGCCCCGGTTCCACCTCGTGCGACACTAGTTTCCTCTCGGCCTAGCATTGCATATTTAATCAGCCTTAAAACCCGCCTCAGACGAGCTATGGTACTGATAACACCATCATTGTTAACACGGGGAGCCGTTTGTGAGCAACTGGAGAGATTTAATGAGCAGAAAATTGATTGATAATTTCCTACGCATGCGCGGCCATAGCTGTCTTAGCTAGGAGTTAGCATCACACGTTCCTGATTGGTTAAAGTATAGCTGTATTAAAAGTAAATTTATAAAAATACACTATGGCTATGTTAACAATTTTAAACTAGAAGGAACTGTCGGTGAGGAAGACACAATGGAAGTGCCCAGTCTACAACCTAACTTTTATCCTTCTATAGAACAGATCACAGATTTTCAAAAGTAAGTTCTACACTTTTTGATGTTTTAATTTGATGTTACCACTTATGGACAATATACAAAGTAATAATATCCAATACACTAGTATGGTATCTACCAGACATAAATACAAAGTACTGACATCCTTATCTATTTGTTTATTTTATTTATCTATACATTTCTGATAGGTAACAATAACTATTAATTTCGTTTAAGTACGATACAGCGGCAGCTACTTTTCCAGACAAATTTTTACAATGTGTTGAAATTGAGATAAACTTTTCTACGTATTTCGCAGTAAAATTAAATATGTACTGAGGCAATATTTTATGAAAAACATTTTTTGGTTTAGAAATATTTTTGTCAATGACTTTCAGAAAATGTTTGTGAAAAAAAATACATCAACAATGTTTTAAAAGGTACGATAATTGAAGGAGTTTAACACCACAATTTTACGTTTTTTCACACGACTGAAATTAATAAGTTATGTATAAGATATTTGTCTACTTAACTTAACATAATTTAATCGTCTTATAATTACTTATAATGCACTACACATGAATTGATTTCTCGATTCGATAATGTTCAATATTTATTTTGTCGTAGTTACTTTAATTATATGGGAAGCATATTTCTCATCTGTCGTCACAATTATTATTGCACAAACACCTTAAGAAATCACGACGAACACCTTCTGTGTGTGTAGGCCTATTAAGTAACATTAAAAGCTAACTTCAGCCAAGTGCAACAGATCTAGAAGGGCGTTTAATTACCGGGTGCGACACTATTATCTGGTGTACCAGTAACATCAGCTGTATGTTTATGGTTATTTAACTAAAGCCGATTTCAGTCATTAAATGGTGCACTTGTAGAAATTCTCACACGTACCTTGAATTCCTACCGTCCTAGCCTACCGTATGTTAGAACAGATTAATAATCTTAAAGATGTTAGATATTGAATTTCTCGTCATATGGTGCATTTTATACAATAAAAATGTGTAATCAATGTCTCCGATAGTGTTCTATATTACATCATCTGGAACATGTGGAATGCACAGCCAGCATGCACGTGAATTTTAATTATTGAGCAGGCGATGTAAACCTAGTATTTTATTATCACAGCATATTGAAATAAGATATTTCTTCATTAAAATGTAAATGAAAAGTGTGTGTCATTAGTTTTACTATCAAAGATATAAATCCGTCTTTCTGTATTGAATATATTTTTTGTACCTGTCAAGCATTCAAGAATCAGAATATTATTCCATCGTTCCTTTGTAATCTGTATATTGGTATTTAACGTAATGCTGTGTTCGAAGGAAAATTAAAATTCAAGACATTTCTGTTACCATTACTCCAAAATTTAAAACTGAATATTGAATTAAAATATGTAGTTAATAACATTTTGTAAAGATTATCCTGCGATAAATGATGCTATACACAGTTTGTAAATATATTCTATAATAATTATTTAATACATACTACGTCTTGGATCGGTAAAACAGCAACAGAATAATTAATGATACCTTTTCTATGATGATACCCATAAATATTGTGTAAATATTTTTCTTCAACCTCAAGATAGAGAATTCTGTAAATTGATGCAGCGATTCCCATACATTTAGAAGAAGCATACATCTAATATGCTTCATTGCATTGGTGTTGTGAATTATGATCTGGTTAACATGACATTATCTGTGTTGGTCCTTATGTTAGTGGAAAGAGAACAGCCCATCCGAAAGTACACAGTAGCAATTCTATCGATTTTCACCATAAACGGTTACGGTGTAAGATTAATGTCAAGTTCTGTAATTATTACCATTAAGAGTTATGTATTTAAGATGTCAGATTGAGTCGGTCTTTTTGATCTTGGTCATAATAATATTTAAAGATGTGGATTGATGGCCGATAGTCACGGTCACCTGTAAAACGTTTTACTGTAAACACATGTTCAAAATTTCCTCTACCTAACTATTTGAAAGATGGAAACCATGTGTATTTTTTAAATACCTATTTCACTCTCAATAAAGAAAGATTAGTAAAGGTAATAATATATCTTTAATCTATCTCTTTGTCATCGTTAATTAAGTCCTAAAGTTTACTTCGATTAAAGAGAAAACTCCATGACATAGAAGACAATGATTACAAAATGCTCCGAACTACTGACGTGTCTTTTGTCCTACGCACTATGACAAAATGTTTTATCAGTTAAGATAGTGTTACATTTATTCCGCTAGATGATTTTATGGCTCTTGGTGAATCTTAAAAGCCATAGGTTTACAAATGTACCTGTTATCTGTATCGATGAAAGAAGCACATTTTATAAACTTTCTTGTGTAGATAAAGTTTATTAAAATATGAAATATGGAGATAACATGTATATCAAAAGCGGAAGGTTAAGTTTTATATTGACAGCCACATATAAATTTATATAAGCGTTTGTACCTTCATAAGATAAAGTGAAATATAGTTGTTTTGTGGCATTTTCTTGTTATGTTTATGTAATATTCGAGTGGATCTTGAGTAGGATTTATAATTATGAAGTACTGATGTACTTGAAAGTGGAATAAATATTTATATATATCAAAAACTAGTTATATATAGGTGTAAACATGTATTTAGAGTTCTTTATGGTGTTATATCGTTTATTTGGTTTTACTTCATTATTATTTTTTCTAATCAATATGCTATATGGTACAGATCCATCTTTTTATTGATGGAAACTTATTGTTAAAAACATAATCGCTAATACAAGGGACACTATCTAACCCAAATATACACATTCACCTGCATTTATAGGAGGTGCCCGATGTAATTTCAAAAATGATAAAAAAATTTTCGTTAACCATATATTAATACCATTTCAGTAGGGCATTACATGTAATTTCTTTTATTCTAAAATATCATTAGAGTCGATTTAAAAATTTGTAATCAATCTGTTTTGACAGAATGAAGCAATATCTGAATCCTATATTCACATAGTTTTATACACACTGTCGACAGAATTTTTCCCCTATTAATAAAGAGCGCGATTTTAAGGATAGACGTAAAATATTGTGCACATTTGTGTCAAAGATCATATCATATTGGATGTTTCATGGTATGAATTCCTGATAGGAACTAATTTTTGTTTTATGATAAATATTGATTACTATTGGTTTTTCCTAGTTCATTTCCATATTTTAATGTTTTTAGTACCCTTGCTCATGTTTATATTTATCATTATAATATAAATCAACATATTTAAAAAAAAGAGCAAAGAGCAGTTTCGAAAAGATGCTAGCACAGGAATGAATATTAATTTAATGAGTTTTGAGAATAATCCTATCAGTAGATAAAATAATTCAACATACAGCTATTTCGACTTTACTGGATTTCTCTGTAATGGTAAGGGCAAAAACAATGTTGGAGAAAAAAAACTATGAAATATATAGCTTTCCTAATAATATGCTTGAAAACAAGAGGAGAGGCGTTTATGGAATTGATTTTGAAATTTTGAAATCGTCATCTCGGATGTACAGAAACTTTTGATGTAATAAAGTTTGTACATGTTTACACCTATATATAACTAGTTTACTATTATGTTTTTTGTTAAAATTATTTTAAAGTTTATTGTTGTTTGTACTCTTTCACTACAGGTGCAGGTAATCACCTGCTTATGGTTATGTTCATCCTATTTTTTGTGGGGTTTGGCCATTTACAAAATTATGTATGCTACGTCTCTACTTTCAAATGGATTTTCTTACTCTTTTTTTCTTCGCAAACCGGGAATGATCATGAAATCTGTGTATCCTTTGTATGTATGTATTAGTGGTAGTCTATGGGAAAGGATGATGAAGTTAGCAAGACACTGCGACAGACTGGAGTTCTCTCCATATTGCTGTCAAAATTCTTGATTTTTTCTTTAATATCATTAAAGCTGTGAGTCTATGTTTGTATGGAATTATATGTGTAAAATTTTGTTTCTGTTGAACGGAAACAATAACACTATGTAAAAATGTAATAACATTTCTTAGATATTTCCGATTATAAAAAAAAAAAAAAAAACAACAAAAACAAAAAAAAAAAAAAAAAAACAAAACAAAAAAGTGATAGGCTGATGGAAATTGAGATGAAACTTGAAACTTAGTTACTCAATAGAAAAAAAATTACCACATTGAAATCCCTGTGGTTTAATAGTTTCAGATTGCCTATCCAGTTTGCGTACATACCCAGCTTGTTATTGCTAATTTTCTATTCATCATTTCAGCCAGTCAGTTCCATGAATACCTAGTAGAAAATGCTATACGTAATTCAAGTTAAGACTATTTAGATGATAAAAAATCGTTTGGTTAAAAGTTTCCCAGAAGTTTTTATTTCGATAGTTCTTTCATTCGTTCTTTATGTTCCCTTTAGTTGTTTTGATTTCGATGCATGGCTTTGATGATGTCGTACACATTGTTTTTTTAACATTTGATGTTAATAATGTTGTACACATTGTCTTGTTTACATGTAATGTTGATGATGTCGTACACATGGTCCTGTTTACATCTGATGTTGATGATGTCGTACACATGGTCTTATTTACATGTGATGTTGAGGATGTCGTACACATTGTCCTGTTATATCTGATGTTGACGATGTCGTACACATTGTCCTTTTATATCTGATGTTGATGATGTACACATTGTCCTGTTTATATCTGATGTTGATGATGTCGTACACATTGTCTTGTTTACATCTGATGTTGATGATGTCGTACACATTGTCTTGTTTACATGTGATGTTGATGATGTCGTACACATTGTCTTGTTTACATGTGATGTTGATGATGTCATACACATTGTCTTTTTTAACATCTGATGTTGATGATGTCGTACACATTGTCCTGTTTATATCTGATGTTGATGATGTCGTACACATTGTCTTGTTTACATGTGATGTTGATGATGTCGTACACATTGTCCTGTTTATATCTGATGTTGACGATGTCGTACACATTGTCCTTTTATATCTGATGTTGATGATGTCGTACACATTGTCCTGTTTATATCTGATGTTGATGACGTCGTACACATTGTCTTGTTTACATGTGATGTTGATGATGTCGTACACATTGTCTTGTTTACATGTGATGTTGATGATGTCATACACATTGTCTTTTTTAACATCTGAAGTTGATGATGTCGTACACATTGTCTTGTTTATATCTGATGTTGATGATGTCGTAAACATTGTCCTGTTTACATGTGATGGTGATGATGTCGTACAAATGGTCTTGTTTACATCTGATGTTCATGATGTCATACACATTGTCTTGTCTACATCTGATGTTGATGATGTCGTACACATTGTCTTGTTTACATGTGATGTTGATGATGTCGTACACATTGTCCTGTTTATATCTGATGTTGATGATGTCGTACACATTGTCTTGTTTACATCTGATGTTGATGATGTCGTACACATGGTCTTGTTTACATGTGATGTTGATGATGTCGTACACATTGTCTTGTTTACATGTGATGTTGATGATGTCGTACACATTGTCTTGTTTACATGTGATGTTGATGATGTCGTACACATTGTCTTGTTTATATCTGATGTTGATGATGTCGTACACATTGTCCTTTTATATCTGATGTTGATGATGTCGTACACATTGTCCTGTTTATATCTGATGTTGATGATGTCGTACACATTGTCTTGTTTACATCTGATGTTGATGATGTCGTACACATTGTCTTGTTTACATGTGATGTTGATGATGTCGTACACATTGTCTTGTTTACATGTGATGTTGATGATGTCGTACACATTGTCTTGTTAACATGTGATGTTGATGATGTCGTAAACATTGTTCTGTTTACATGTGATGGTGATGATGTCGTACACATGGTCTTGTTTACATCTGATGTTCATGATGTCATACACATTGTCTTGTCTACATCTGATGTTGATGATGTCGTACGTATAGTCTTGTTTACATGTGATGTTGATGATGTCGTACACGTCGTCTTGTTTACATCATACGATATCTTTATAATAAATTAAAATTTTATTCCATGTCTTTTCTCTCTCCTTTTTTGAAAGTTTTTGTTTCAGCACGGTATTGCATGTTATCTAATGTCCGACCTTTTAACATCAAATCCGACCTTTCATATTTCACAATATAATAAATTTGTCTTAAAACCCTCATAGAAATATGATAACAAAATGAAGGCGAGAGTAAAATGCTCACAACATTTCTACTTGAAATGTTTTAACACTTCGGTATGTATATAAATCTTTATTGGCTGATAAACGAAATATGTTATAGTTTCTCCGAGATGCGAGAGATATTCTCTGCATATCTTACTAGATATGTCCTGTCCCAGTTTTAAATACTTTTATGATATATGTCTTATAACAAATCCACGTCTATCCATTACCTGAGTTTTATTTAGTGGAATTTAGAGATATCAAAACCACTTTGTGCTTAAATATATAATTTTAGTCCATTACTGCCAAACACGGCCATGTAGCATGTTCAACACCTTTATAACCTTTTTATAGATCTGGACTCGTAACCAGGAGAGATTTGCTGTAAGTTCACTTCTGTTAAATCATGATTATTGAAAGTGGCGATAGGCAGATAATTAAAAAATTGTACACGTACCTTATATATTAGAGTATATGAGTGTGTGTGAAAGTCGTCTTCGTGATGTGCTATGTGATAATTGTGAAAAAATGAAAGTAAACATAGATTTAAGATGTGTTGATACAAAGAGCAGAGGCACTGAACAGCACTCAGACAACTGTAAAATACAAGTTCGCCCTTTATAAGTTATAGTTAGAAATAAGAAAAACAAAATGTAACAGACGAACAAATGTCAAGTGAAATATTGTTTTTATACAGAAGAAATATACATATATAACGTCCTTATTGTTACGCACAAACAAAAGATCACATTAATTAACATGTTTTGATGCAATCACTTAATTATTATATTAATTATGATGTTTTTCAACACGGAACAGAAGAAAAGATGCCAAAAACAAAATGAAAACCCATTTGTTGTGTTTAATTTGTAACTTTACCGCTGCTAATCTAACACGACATTGGTATGATATATTAAACAGTTGTATCATGTAAGGTAGTATTCATTTGTGTGTCTTCTGAACAATACTTTGTCGGAACTATGTGCACCAATAGGTAAGGTTTTTTTTTTTTATCTCGTATGAGAATATGCATGAATAAACTTGCTTTTCCATTATAACGAAGGTAAAATGCTATCAAAACCGGGTGCTTCAATGAGCTTTTCGCTGTATGACAAAGGTTAAGCGCGGTCAAATCTAGGCACACCAATGAAAACAAAGAAAATACCAACATGTCAATATAATCTGTTCAAACATAAATTCAATAAAATCAGGGCAAAATAAGAAAAAAAAGAAAGATTTACACACAGATTCCAGAAAACAGTACAAGGAGAATAAAACCAAATATTCCGGAAGGATAAGTGTCTTCTGCTTTATCGACGATACCCGTCATCTAAAGCTTGGTCAATCCAAGTTTGAAAAATAAACTTGATATTTCTCGACGGATCTCATATGTTTGAATTGCAAACGCCCTGCAGAAATATAGTTTTATTGTGTAAAAAGCCCTTCAATATCAAATCAGGTGCGACTTTTATGAAATATTCAAAATCCTGTGAACAAACAAAATGTGTTGGTATAACAAAGGTCTATTGTAGTTAAAACTAGCTGAACAAGTTATTTTTTCACTATGACAAAAGTCTATTGTAGTTAAAACTAGCTGAACAAATTATTTTTCCACTATGACAAAAGTCTACTGTAGTTAAATAGTTGAACCAATTTTTTTTCCAGATTTCCAACATAACAACAAGCTTAATTACACATTTCTCACGTATTTTCCTTGGAAATGTTTGATATATTGTTTGACTTTGTGTAGAGTTTAAATAAATACCTCCAGCTACAGGACGAAACATAAGTAACTTAGCATTGTACTTGTGTGTACATAGTGCAAACAAAAGAAAACACATTCCAGGCTATTATTAGAATTTCATTATAACGCAGTGTAGAATATGCTTATTGCGGTGAAAAATAAGTTTATTTTATCAAAATGTTAAATTTGTAGTATAATGCTATTTTTTATCTATTAGATTTATCTTTAAGTAATTTATCTATCAATCATTTTTATTATTTCAATGCATTTCTTAAAGTATTAAAATAATCACCCCAATGAGGAAATGTATATGTGATTTAACAAGAAACCGACGTTCATTACTATAAAAGTGATAGCTTGGAGGTGATCCGAAGACAAAAAATGTGAGCAATATCATTCACTTAACTTTAAAATCCTGATTCAGTAAACGAAAATTCAGATTAACACAAGTATATAATTAAGAGATTGTTTCTTAAAAAAAATTATTTTATAAACTATTTTTTGTTTATTAGAATTTGTTGGAATTAACAATCGACTGATAAAAACATGTGGAAGCTAGTATTTTGTCAGCGCTGAACTCGATATTGTAATGTGATATCTTACATGCAATATGAACGATTTTACCTTTATTATTATTCCATCAGCGGCGGAGGGCTGACACCTCAGGAATCAATAAGAGAATTTAAAAAAAAAAGATAGGTTGAGGAATATTTAAGACGAGAGTAGAGCACTTTAGAATTATATTTCACGTGAACGAATGATAGAAGCGTATCACTAAAGCCACGGATAATAAAGTCGATAAATTATACAAGAGTGCCAAGTCCATAAAGGGCTCCGTGTTTAGAAATGTTCTGTTTATGTTGACATCAACTGCACATTTACAAATAGGAGAGGATGGGTGTGTTATTTATTATTTACGAATGATAAAAAATGAAACTAGAAGTACTGACTGGGAGCAGGCGGTCGTGGTGCCAGCTACATTATCTGTGAGTTCCTTTTTTGTCTCTTGGGGTTTTAACAGAGATGAAAGATAATTAGCAAGCCGTGATTAATTATTCATGAGTTATGATGAACAAGGGGATAGATAACCTGGCGCGTGCTTGGCGCGTGTACCCCAGGAGACAGGTAGTAACAATGATAATAGATATAGACATCGGTGTAGATATAGAACGGTAGATACTTATCCTGAGTGCAGGATTTATCGCTGAATTAAAGTACATGAGATAAGTATTATCTTAGGATCTGGTAACTTCGGGAGATACGGAATCGGTTTAAGTGCAATGATGGCTCTTCTTTGTACATCAACCTTTACAATCGATATCACAACTTCCGCAAGAAGGAAAAACTTTTTTCTTTTTGGGTACAAATATCTAACGTAGAAAGATAAAAAGTCATTGTCTTTCCAGATAGTGCAAAACATATCACAGAGTATGAATAATATTTTACAGGTAATGTTAACACATATCACAGAGTATGAATAATATTTTACAGGTAATGTTAACACATATCACAGAATATAAATGATATTTTACAGGTAATGTTAACACATATCACAGAATATAAATGATATTTTACATGTAATGTTAACACATGTCATAGAATATAAATGATATTATACATGTAATGTTAACACATATCACAGAATATAAATGATATTGTACATGTAATGTTAACACATATCATAGAATATAAGTGATATTTTACAGGTAATGTTAACACATGACATAGAATATAAATTATATTTTACAAGTAATGTTAACACATGTCGTAGAATAAAAATGATATTTTACTGGTAAAGTTAACACATGTCATAGAATATAAATAATATTTTACAAGTAATGTTAACACATATCATAGAATATAAATGATATTTTACATGTAATGTTAACACATATCACAGAATATAAATGATATTTTACAAGTAATGTTAACACACGTCACAGAATATAAATGATAATTTACAAGTAATGTTAACACATATCATATAATATAAATAATATTTTACAGGTAATGTTAACACATATCATAGAATATAAGTGATATTTTACAGGTAATGTTAACACATGACATAGAATATAAATTATATTTTACAAGTAATGTTAACACACATCACAGAATATAAATGATATTTTACAGGTAATGTTAACACATATCATATAATATAAATAATATTTTACAGGTAATGTTAACACATATCATAGAATATAAGTGATATTTTACAGGTAATGTTAACACATGACATAGAATATAAATTATATTTTACAAGTAATGTTAACACATATTTATAAGTGATATTTTACAGGTAATGTTAACACATGACATAGAATATAAATGATATTTTACAAGTAATGTTAACACACATCACAGAATATAAATGATATTTTACAGGTAATGTTAACACACATCACAGAATATAAATGATATTTTACAGGTAATGTTAACACATATCACAGAATATAAATGATATTTTACAAGTAATGTTAACACATGTCATAGAATAAAAATGATATTTTACAGGTAAAGTTAACACATGTCATAGAATATAAATGATATTTTACAAGTAATGTTAACACATATCATATAATATAAATAATATTTTACAAGTAATGTTAACACATATCATAGAATATAAATGATATTTTACATGTAATGTTAACACATATCACAGAATATAAATGATATTTTACAAGTAATGTTAACACATATCATATAATATAAATAATATTTTACAGGTAATGTTAACACATATCATAGAATATAAGTGATATTTTACAGGTAATGTTAACACATGACATAGAATATAAATGATATTTTACAAGTAATGTTAACACACATCACAGAATATAAATGATATTTTACAGGTAATGTTAACACATATCACAGAATATAAATGATATTTCTTTTAGGAAATGTTAACACGTATAACAGTTTTTTTTACTAATATTATTGATCAAAAGAACATGATTAAAAGTTTTCTCAGATAATGAGAATCCATACTAGAGGGCAATCGACGATTTTTACAGATAGCACATGTCATAGAGTATAAATCAAATTTTGTACAGATAAGATTTGTCATAGAGCAAAGTTTTTACAGATAATACATATCATTGAGCAAAATTCTATATATTTTATTTACAGATAACATAAGTCACAAAGCCAAATTCTATATATATATATATTTATATACAAATAACACACGTCACAGAGCAAAATTATATATATATGTGTATTAAAACTTTTTTACAAATAACAAACGTCACAGAGCAAATTATATATTTTACATCTTTTTTTACAAATAACACACGCCATAGAGCAAAATTCTATATATTTTTGTACGGATAACAAATGTCACAGAGCAAAATTCTATGTAATTTTTACAGAAAATACGTGGAAACACATGCAACAAAGAGCATAATTCAGTTTTTACGGATGACGTGAACACGTATCACAAATATAAATGAGAATTTTTGAAGAAAATACAAAATAGTGCAAGATCAAATAATCAAATTTTTTTTAAGAATTAAGATAAGACATAATAAAAATGAAATAAATAAATATTAGGTAAATTGCAAGAAAGTACAAACAAAAATCTGCAGAAAATAAGCCCCTATCAAAGGTCATGTCAGTCAACAAGGCACAGTAAGACTTGTTCTAGTATCCCCTACAGTAAGCCATGTCCCAGTATCTCTTACATTCTGTCCTAGTATCTCCTTATGATTATATCATGCAATAAATCTGGCTAGTCGATACAAAAAAGAAAGACAAGTGCTTTCATAATTAAAGTGTCAAAGTACGTCTCATGCATAGAGGATGTTGGTTTCACTGTCATATCATTATTACCATCTCTCGCACTATCCATTAAACAGCAATATACGTATGATGGTTAGATTGACTTTGCTTTATACAAAAAGTGGCATTATACACAATAGATACATAACAGATAGGATGACGAGCTCATTACGTAGACATGAACTGATTATATTGAAGACACAATGACTTAGCAGGACGACCATGACATAGGTTATGATATCATATAGCTACAGGTTGACTGGCGCCATCTACTTTTAAATTCTTCTAGGATGTAAAGATTCGGAAGTGACCTACTTTGAATAATTGAATCGTATTGTGTTACTGATATCAGATGTGGACGCAAGACACACAGGTCAAAAACAATTGTTAACAATAAACAATTATGTTTAACAAAGACAACGGTCCTTTATCAATTTACATTCTTAATGCTTATATCAGCACGGATTCTACAAACTTGTGCTTGAATTTTGAGATATTGGTTTTTCTTGAATGCCTATAGCAGATTTCGTCGATGACATTGTCCAAGTATACCTGATTTTCCATATAATTATTTCATTTTTTCCGTATAAATCTCTTCCTTTACAAAATGTGCTAACAAAGGACAGGGATGTTGACAATGGACTACCTGAAATTGGGAGGCAAATCTATTAATGATTTTAAGAAAACGAGCCCCCAACTGAATGGATTTTTTTAACTAAAACAAGAGGGAGTATGTGTATTGCAAGTAAAAGCCAAAGAACAATGAAATAACTTTATTAGAAATATGGAATAGTTTCAACGAATACTTTATTCCGGTTCCTTATTACAATGGAACAGGATTTTGAGGAATGCAAAAAGGACACACAAACAAGTAGCAACTCTCTTTAAATGATTGTAACAACATTAAAAATCATATTCAGCAGAGTCAAATGATAAACGAAACTGCATCATACATCTGTTTCGTCCTTTTGTGACTCGTAGGGGACGTTAAAAGCCTAAATTAATAGTTAATGGGTGGGAGGCGAATGAAAGAGGATGCAATTTTGTAGAAAATAAACGTCGAAATTCTTATTGGAGGGGGTGGAGGGTGTTTCACTAGGCCCAGAAATGATTAAAAGATATGATACTGGCTAACGTCAAAAGAACACATGAATATTATGAAGCGTGAAACTATTCGAATAAGCGAGACGTGGCTTGAAATCTTTCCTTGATATCATCAGACACAGTGTGAAGGTATAACAAGCACCACTAACTCGGAGTACTCTTAACCAGTGGTCGATTAGAGTAAAATTTCAGCGTAACTACTTGTAAGACAGCGTGTGAATTATTGATATCTGGATGAGTGTGTGATCTTGCTAAAGTTGACTTTACAGAATCATAAACCGAGGCCTCGTAACTTTCATGTTTCTTTCTTTAAGTAGATGGATTGATAAATGTGATGATAAAATTGATCAGTATGTGTAACCATCGGAATTACAAGGTTATGCCTGAATACGATATTAGCCGACTAGTACGACCATATAGCCCATTACAGGTGAAATGCCGACGGTTAATTCAGCATTGATAGTCAGACTGTAAGGTACTAATTCTAAAATGAATTATTCATCAATATCCAATTTTTATTGTTTAAAGATGTGAAGTACAAGTGAGAATCAATTATGTTATCCTGTAGGCATGTCGGGTAAACCTGAATGATTTAAACATAGGATCATCAATCTCACCTGTCTTAGTCTAGTGTTGTAGATCTAGTCAGGTGTTACGTTACCACACCTGTGTTAGTCTAGTGTTGTATATCTAGTCTGGTGTTACGTTACCTCACTTGTGTTAGTCTAGTGTTGTAGATCTAGTCAGGCGTTACGTTGTCTCACCTGTGTTAGTCTAGTGTTGCATATCTAGCCAGGTGTTACGTTACCTCACCTGTGTTAGTCTAGTGTTGTATATCTAGTCTGGTGTTACATTATCTCACCTTTTTTAGTCTCTGGTGTTGTAGATTTAGTCAGGTGTTACGTAGCCACACCTGTGTTAGTCTAGTGTTGTAAATATAGTCATGTGTTATGTTACATCACCTGTGTTAGTCTAGTGTTGTATATCTAGTCATGTGTTACGTTGTCTCACCTGTGTTAGTCTAGTGATGTAGATCTAGTCAGGTGTTACGTTACCACAACTGTGTTAGTCTAGTGTTGTAGATCTAGTCTGGTGTTACGTTACCACACCTGTGTTAACCTAGTGTTGTAGATCTAGTCAGGTGTTACGTTACCTCACCTGTGTTAGTCTAGTGTTGTAGATCTAGTCAGGTGTTACGTTACCTCACCTGTGTTAGTCTAGTGTTGTAGATCTAGTCAGGTGTTACGTTACCACACCTGTGTTAGTCTAGTGTTGTAAATCAGTCAGGTGTTACGTTACCACACCTGTGTTAGTCTAGTGTTGTAGATCTAGTCAAGCATTACGTTACATCACCTGTGTTAGTCTAGTGTTGTATATCTAGTCAGATGTTACGTTACCACACCTGTGTTAGTCTAGTGTTGTAAATATAGTCATGTGTTATGTTACATCACCTGTGTTAATCTAGTGTTGTAAATCAGTCAGGTGTTACGTTACCACACCTGTGTTAGTCTAGTGTTGTAGATCTAGTCAAGCGTTAGGTGACCTCACCTGTGTTAGTCTAGTGTTGTATATCTAGTCTGGTGTTACACTATCTCACCTTTTTTAGTCTCTAGTGTTGTAAATCTAGTCAGGTGTTACGTTACCACACCTGTGTTAGTCTCGTGTTGTAGATCTAGTCAGGTGTTATGTTGTACATCTAGGCAGGTGTTATGTTGTACATCTAGGCAGGTGTTATGTTGTACCTCTAGACTGGTCTTGTGTTGAACCTTTAGACGGGTCTTATGTTGTACATCTAGTCAGGTGTTATGTTGTACATCTAGGCAGGTGTTATGTTGTACATCTAGGCAGGTGTTATATAGAGACTTGATCAGAGCAGCATACCTGTTTCATAAAATGCCATTACACCATTACCCCAATGCCTCGTCATACAAAGTCTTGTTGTTGTTTTTACTCCATACTGTAATGTGTCATACTTCTAAAGAAATATACACGTAACATATCTGCCCTGTTATCAGTAAGTGAGTTTTCATATCTATGAAACTACTTTTTTCATTATTTTATCATGCCTTTGGAGCATATGAATTTTATATTAATTATAGAAAGAGACAAAAGTAAGATCCCTTACCTACCATATATTTATATAAATGAAGAATAAACTCAAGTTGATAGGAATGCTTAATAGAAAAAGTTTTTAAAAAAGAAACATATTCCAACACATTTATGATAAATTGGTTTACATTTTTGCCTTTCAGTGCCTTTTTCCAAGCCCCAATGGGACACATGGGCGTGGATTGTATGCCTCAGTTTCGTCCACCCGTAATGAACTGTAAAGCTCTGACGGACATATCTAACCGTATCTACCCTTCCACTTCGTCCCAGCAACGTCCACCTGCCTTCTATTTTACACAAGAGGACTTAGATTTCGTCCTGTTTGGCTATTACCCAGTCAACACGTGCAACGGGACTCCAGCGCACGCTTTAAGTGGTCTGAAAGTAGGAGAGATAAGTCATGGTAAGTAACTCTGATATCTACTCCCGAAATTATTTTACAATGGAAAAATATTTCTCTTTACATTTTTACAATTCTCTTTAAATCTGAACAATACCAAAATTCCGAAAACACTTTACAGGAGAAAAAAAAGAAAAGAAAATCCTCTTTACATTTCCACACTTGGAAATTAGTTACGGCAGAAATGAAATGACCGGAAATGCCTTCCAGTTGCTGAATCTTTGTCCTGAAGAACTAAACGACTGAGAAACTCTCACCTCTACCAGTAGATATAGAATGCGCTTTGTACAACTCGACAAACTGATAATCCTATTGACTATCAGTAAAATAAAATGTCATGATTCTTCTTTTATTTATTTCACTGTTGTGTGTTGTATATATATTTAAGCATGCGATGTTATCAACCATTCAGAGATCACTGTACTGATTTACTACTTTAAACACCAGAGAGTATCATGCTGTTATATTTACAAAGTTATTTTCATATAAATTGGATGAGTAAGTTTCCGATCATAATAACAATTTTTTGCGATACTCACGCCCGCAATAGTCATTATCCATGATCGTGCTGTATGATACTGCTATTTCGGTAAAAAAGTTTCTTAATTTACAGATCGTTTTGTTACAAATGACCGAGCAGGGACTTAAGATTGTTTAATGTAACAATTTACATAGGATCCAAACTGTTGTCGTTTTTACAATTGACTGCAAGTGCCCTTAACTAATTGGATATCACTTGCCGTTGAATGCAGTAATCTCTCTGCCGGATCCAACTGATAATTAGGGACTTAATCGTTAATGGTTGTAAAGGCATCGAAATAGAGATTTAAAAGGAATTATTTATCGAAGGACATTGTAATACGTTGTTATACTGTGTTACACCACTTGATTTTTTAATGCATTTTAGAGATAGCAGTTTGTTTTAAACATTTTCAAATAGTGTGATATCATAAAAATAATAAGACTTCAGAGGATCAGTATGAAATATTAAATACAATGTGTAGTGATTGATTTTTCTTAATTTCCCTTATGAATTAACACAAAAAATGCAACTATTTAACGAGAATGATATCTATTCTGATCAATAACTTCAATAAACCTGTGTTAAAGAAATCGCACCGTTTAACGGACGTATACATATGGCCTAATGGTTAATTTACGCTGTATAAAAACAACAGAACATTCTCATTTATACCGTCTGTAAGCAAGACGACAACTTTTCTTTATCAAACACTTCTTATTTCTTGTTCCTGGATAATTCATGTGTCGTCTAATCTCAAACAAAAATACAATTAATATGGCGGATAATTTTTGGCTAGTACGCCCCGAGGCCATATTCACTGGATATAAACTATCCGCCGCTGCATTTGTGAGGTGGTAGTGACAGATTCAGCCAGGCTGTACAGTACATTTTATTCATAATGTATGGCATTCATAGGTCTTTTGTTTAATGTTATTCTGTGTAGCATAATCTGATTATTTTTATGAATAATAAAGATGAACATTTACTTGTCCGCCAGTTATATCCTGAGAGACTGTTAATTAGAGTGTATGTGATGATTAAACCGCTGTTATCTCACACGTTTCTCGGTGAATACTTAAATATGCAAATGAGCAAATCCGTATCTCACCGGCACCAATTTGTTAGATACTGTAACATGATTATAATATAATAGCACCTGTCTATCTGAAGTTGGTCAAGTGTGCATTTTTAAGATGTAAAACAAATTACCGTGATGTGATTTTATCAAGAAAATGAAACTTTCAACATTTAAATATTGTATTATTTAATGTTTTACGATATTTTGTATCATCCATCCTTCACAATATATAAATGTGCACCATACTTTTTTAGGCATTGAAAGGATCTTGTCCCAAAACAATGGCATGGCGTCCCCTTTCCCGGTCAGTACCTGGAAACTTTCCCGAACGGACCCTCCACCTCACGATCTTCCTGAAGGTAAGAATAGCATAGTTATTCTCAACAATAAACAGTTAATTATTTATCAAACGGGAATCATGCTAGTCATTCACAACTTCTTTAATCTAAACAGTTTACAAGGCAGACGAGAATTAAAATAATTTTGCAGTGGAAATCTCAACTCCATATTTAAAAAAATATATAAACATTTAATGTTTTTTTACAGAGTTGTGCATTTGTCCAACAACATTTGCTGGTATCATACATTACGGTGTATTCTCTCGTCGTGACATTCTCGCGAAGGGCACGAGATTTGGACCTTTCAAGGGCAAGGTCGTAAATACCAGCGAAATAAAATCCTTCGATGATAACAGCTACATGTGGGAGGTATGTAACACTTCATTTCATTTCATAAGTCATATTTATAAGCAAGATGTTCACACCTAAATACTATGAAATGTAGTTCAAAAAGTCATATATTTTAATATATCGTGGAAAAATGAACGAAACCAGTCGTGCTCATTTGCAGGTATGTAATGGTGAAACCCAATTTATACAGATTGTGTTTTTGTTTTATACGCTTTTATATTTTTAGAATCGATTTTTCTCCTCTTTATTTTGTATATTCTTTAAAGTAGTAAACTTACGTTTCCATATTTATACTTAAAATCGTAGATCTTCAAAGGAGGAAAGCTGAGCCATTTTATAGACGGTCGCGGAGCTACGGGGAACTGGATGTCTTATGTTAACTGTGCCCGGCACACGGCAGAACAGAACGTGATAGTGGTTCAAGAGAATGACTGTATATACTATGAAGTGTATAAAGACATTCCGATGGGTTCCGAACTCCTGGTATGGTACAGCGACGTGTACGTTCAGTTCATGGGGATACCTGTGACAATGAAAGAATCCATAGAGGTGCAGAATGCAACTAAAGGAGAAAAGGAGGGTGAGTTTATGACCTCGAGGAAACTGCTGGTATAACGGCAGGGCCGTTAATTTTATGTTCCATGTACATAATGTATTACGGCGAAACATTAAAACATCCAGATCTCAATAAATGTTACGTGAATATTTGCTTCCCAAATGCCACCTAGAATTATTTGCAGGGACATATTTACCTAATAATCGATATTTTATTATCGATCTCTATAACATTTCACTACAGTTCAAAGTCAAGGTCAAAATGTAAGTATCGCTAAATCATATTTCATTGGTCAAGTAATATTTACTGTTCTATAACAAACGGATAACAGATTGTCGTCTTACTACCAAACTCTGTATAACATAGTATATACATTATAACAGATTGTCGTCTTACTACCAAGCTCTGTATAACATAGTATATACATTATAACAGATTGTCGTCTTACTACCAAGCTCTGTATAACATAGTATATACATTATAACAGATTGTCGTCTTACTACCAAGCTCTGTATAACATAGTATATACATTATAACAGATTGTCGTCTTACTACCAAGCTCTGTATAACATAGTATATACATTATAACAGATTGTCGTCTTACTACCAAGCTCTGTATAACATAGTATATACATTATAACAGATTGTCGTCTTACTACCAAGCTCTGTATAACATAGTATATACATTATAACAGATTGTCGCCTTACTACCAAGCTCTGTATAACATAGTATATACATTATAACAGATTGTCGTCTTACTACCAAGCTCTGTATAACATAGTATATACATTATAACAGATTGTCGTCTTACTACCAAGCTCTGTATAACATAGTATATACATTATAACAGATTGTCGTCTTACTACCAAGCTCTGTATAACATAGTATATACATTATAAAATATTGTCGTCTTACTAAACAAGCTCTGTATAACATAGTATATACATTATAACAGATTGTCGTCTTACTACCAAACTCTGTATAACATAGTATATACATTATAACAGATTGTCGTCTTACTACCAAGCTCTGTATAACATAGTATATACATTAAACATTATAACAGATTGTCGTCTTACTACCAAGCTCTGTATAACATAGTATATACATTATAACAGATTGTCGTCTTACTACCAAGCTCTGTATAACATAGTATATACATTATAACAGATTGTCGTCTTACTACCAAGCTCTGGATTTGATTTTAGATTTTTTATACTTTTTTACAGATTGTCGTCTTACTACCAAACTATGTATAACATAGTATATACATTATAACAGATTGTCGTCTTACTACCAAGCTCTGTATAACATAGTATATACATTATAACAGATTGTCGTCTTACTACCAAGCTCTGTATAACATAGTATATACATTATAACAGATTGTCGTCTTACTACCAAGCTCTGTATAACATAGTATATACATTATAACAGATTGTCGTCTTACTACCAAACTCTGTATAACATAGTATATACATTATAACAGATTGTCGTCTTACTACCAAGCTCTGTATAACATAGTATATACATTATAACAGATTGTCGTCTTACCCAAGCTCTGTATAACATAGTATATACATTATAACAGATTGTCGTATATACATTATAACTTACTACCAAGCTCTGTATAACATAGTATATACATTATATCAGATTGTCGTCTTACTACCAAGCTCTGTATAACATAGTATATACAGGATAACAGATTGTCGTCTTACTACCAAGCTCTGTATAACATAGTATATACATTATAACAGATTGTCGTCTTACTACCAAGCTCTGTATAACATAGTATATACATTAAACATTATAACAGATTGTCGTCTTACTACCAAGCTCTGTATAACATAGTATATACAGGATAACAGATTGTCGTCTTACTACCAAGCTCTGTATAACATAGTATATACAGGATAACAGATTGTCGTCTTACTACCAAGCTCTGTATAACATAGTATATACATTATAACAGATTGTCGTCTTACTACCAAGCTCTGTATTATATACATTATAACAGATTTGTCGTCTTACTACCAAGTCGTCTTACTACCAAGCTCTGTATAACATCTGTATATACATAGTATATACATTATAACAGATTGTCGTCTTACTACCAAGCTCTGTATAACATAGTATATACAATAAACATTATAACAGATTGTCGTCTTACTACCAAGCTCTGTATAACATAGTATATACATTATAACAGATTGTCGTCTTACTACCAAGCTCTGTATAACATAGTATATACATTATAACAGATTGTCGTCTTACTACCAAGCTCTGTATAACATAGTATATACATTATAACAGATTGTCGTCTTACTACCAAGCTCTGTATAACATAGTATATACATTATAACAGATTGTCGTCTTACTACCAAGCTCTGTATAACATAGTATATACATTATAACAGATTGTCGTCTTACTACCAAGCTCTGTATAACATAGTATATACATTATAACAGTATATACATTATAACAGTCGTCTTACTACCAAGCTCTGTATAACATAGTATATACATTAAACATTATAACAGATTGTCGACTTACTACCAAGCTCTGTATAACATAGTATATACATTATAACAGATTGTCGTCTTACTACCAAGCTCTGTATAACATAGTATATACATTATAACAGATTGTCGTCTTACTACCAAGCTCTGTATAACATAGTATATACATTATAACAGATTGTCGTCTTACTACCAAGCTCTGTATAACATAGTATATACATTATAACAGATTGTCGTCTTACTACCAAGCTCTGTATAACATAGTATATACATTAAACATTATAACAGATTGTCGTCTTACATTATAACCAAGCTCTGTATAACATAGTATATACATTATAACAGATTGTCGTCTTACTACCAAGCTCTGTATAACATAGTATATACATTATAACAGATTGTCGTCTTACTACCAAGCTCTGTATAACATAGTATATACATTATAACAGATTGTCGTCTTACTACCAAGCTCTGTATAACATAGTATATACATTATAACAGATTGTCGTCTTACTACCAAGCTCTGTATAACATAGTATATACATTATAACAGATTGTCGTCTTACTACCAAGCTCTGTATAACATAGTATATACATTATAACAGATTGTCGTCTTACTACCAAGCTCTGTATAACATAGTATATACATTATAACAGATTGTCGTCTTACTACCAAGCTCTGTATAACATAGTATATACATTATAACAGATTGTCGTCTTACTACCAAGCTCTGTATAACATAGTATATACATTATAACAGATTGTCGTCTTACTACCAAGCTCTGTATAACATAGTATATACATTATAACAGATTGTCGTCTTACTACCAAGCTCTGTATAACATAGTATATACATTAAACATTATAACAGATTGTCGTCTTACTACCAAGCTCTGTATAACATAGTATATACATTATAACAGATTGTCGTCTTACTACCAAGCTCTGTATAACATAGTATATACATTATATACAGATTGTCGTCTTACTACCAAGCTCTGTATAACATAGTATATACATTATAACAGATTGTCGTCTTACTACCAAGCTCTGTATAACATAGTATATACATTATAACAGATTGTCGCCTTACTACCAAGCTCTGTATAACATAGTATATACATTATAACAGATTGTCGTCTTACTACCAAGCTCTGTATAACATAGTATATACATTATAACAGATTGTCGTCTTACTACCAAACTCTGTTACTTACTCAGTATATACTTTCAATATATCAAAAGATGACTATCTTACTGCATGTGTCAATCTATATACGTATAAATGTTATATATTAATCAGTCTTAATTAACTTAATCTTAACCCTCAATAAATAACTAACAATTAAGAAATATTCACTTACAGTATAACACTCATGACCTTAAAATTACATTGGTTGATAACATAACAGATTTCGATATTTCATTTTAACTGGGTTTTTTTTTTAACTTTTCTCTGTCAATGATGAAACACAGTTGAGTTCTAGATACTTTTTAATGCTATTGTGTTTTTGTACAACCCTTACCATGTAACGAAGAATGGACAATATCCAAGTTTAAATTAGTGTTTATATAAACTTTATTTATTTTACAACAATTGCGAAACAAGTTATGTCAACTTATACTAATCACTCTTGTTGGCCCGGATGTAAGCGCGCGAGGGGTCTTATTGTGGGAGGAAACCGGAGTACCCGGGGAAAACCCACGTGGTCGGGTAGGTGACCCCTTACCTTTTCACGTCCGTTCCGGGAATCGAACCCCGGTCGGCTAGGTGAAAGGCGAGTGCGTTACCACTAATTAGTGTTTATGTATAGTGATGTATGAATCATTTAACCAGGTATATGAAACTGTCCTGCTGTACATAAGTTAGATGTACAATTTATATAACTGTTCATAAGTCTAATAAATAATTCCTAAAACTGTTTATAAGTTATATATATAATTTGTTTAACTGTTTACTAGTTAGATATTAGATTTATTTAACTGTTTACTAGTTAGATAAATGATTTATTTAACTGTTTACAAGTTACTGTTTATAGATAAATGATTTATTTAACTGTTTACAAGTTAGATAAATGATTTATTTAACTGTTTACTAGTTAACTGTTTACAAGTTAGATAAATGATTTATTTAACTGATATATATGATTTATTTAACTGTTTACTAGTATATATATATATATGATTTATTTAACTGTTTACTAGTTATATATATGATTTATTTAACTATTTACTGGTTAGATAAATGGTTTATTTAACTGATTACTAGTCAGATATATGATTTATTTAACTGTTTACAAGTTAGATAAATGATTTATTTAACTGTTTATTAGTTAGATAAATGATTTATTTAACTGTTTACAAGTTAGATAAATGATTTATTTAACTGTTTACAAGTTAGATATATATTTATTTATTTAACTGTTTATATGACTAGTTAAATATATGATTTATTTAACTGTTTTTTTAGTTATATATATGATTTATTTAACTATTTACTAGTTAGATAAATGATTTATTTAACTGTTTACTAGTTAAATATATGATTTATTTAACTGTTTTTTTAGTTATATATATGATTTATTTAACTATTTACTAGTTAGATAAATGATTTATTTAACTGATTACTAGTCAGATATTAGATTTTTTTAACTGTTTACTAGTTTGATATATAGTTTACATAACTGTTCACTACTTCAGTACTTTACATAACTGTTCACTAATTCAATACTTTACATAACTGTTCACTAGTTCAGTACTTTACATAACTGTTCACTAGTTCAATACTTTACATAACTGTTCACTAGTTCAATACTTTACATAACTGTTCACTAGTTCAATACATAATTTACCCATAAATTGTGAAATGGTGTTCAGTAGTTACATAACTACATATTTGTTCGAAATGTAATTTACCTGCCTGTCCTCTAGATTGATATATAAGTCACATTTGTATTAATGTTATATCTTTTTATTGGAAAGTGATGACGTATCCTCTATAAAGGCCATACCATTGAAAAAAAACCCATAAATATTCGAGAGCCCTTTACTTTACACTTTAATTAGTTAATACCAGCTATCATCTATTTTTAGCCCCACGGGTTTAAAAGTTTTGGCCCGTAGTATCACTGACGAGTCCTAAAAGGTCTTCTTAATGTATCCAAAGGTGATATCCACTTGTGTGTCATTTGTACAACCTTTGAAAACCCGGTGATTAAGGTTAACTCTTCATACATGGCTTGATGTATGTCAGCTTGCTTCCGATAATCATGTTTTTTTTTTTCAAATAAATGAATGAATAAAAATGACGATCATTCACTAAGGTCTAACTGACTTATCTAGGATTAGAGTTAGACATGTGATCAATTTAATAGATTTAAAATTATATAATTTTGATAGGTGCTATTTTCAGTCTGTTTTATCGTGCTTCTGTTGCTCTGCGTTAAGTTTCTCTTACTTTCATCATAAAAGAAATTTGACAACTGTGGGTAAATATTCGTGTCCGATGTCCGGTACAGATAGACATTAAACAATTTTTAATGATTCAGCGATCTTAAAACCTTTTAAATGAGAAACCTATTTCAAGGCAATCAATTAACTGATAATGTTATCTCGCCCTTGTCATTACTTTTTGTCGCAGTTGATTCAATATAATAGGCCCTGTTCCCATTATCACGATTTTCGTGCAAGATGTCGTCAACTGACAAACTCATAACACAGGGGTTCAAAAGATGCAGGTTGATGAAAGGAAAGTTTTACGGTTGTATAGCGATCTCATTGAGAAATAGTCTTTTTCTTTGTGTGGTATGAAGCTGGATGTATGTGGTGCTCATTAGTTTGCCTGTCTGTTCCGATTTAATATATACCTTGTTCTCAACTGACATGACTTTTTTGGATTGATCAAGATTTACATGGCAGGTGTCGTTGAAGCAGTAGACGCTTTTTCTCCCAGAACACCCGGTCTTTTTCTTCTTGTACCCTTGTACTTCTTCGGGAGTTTCCGCGTAATTTTTTCTTTTGTTCATATTTTGACTTTATTTTATTAAATTTGAGTTTGGATCATGGTCGTTGACATGTTGGTATTATCTTGTTGTTGTTGTTTTTTTGTTGTTTTGTTTTTTGTTTGTTTGTTTGTTTTTTTTGTTTGTTTGTTTTTGTTTTTTAATTTTATTTTAATGGTGAAAATACCTGTTGTCAGTTTTAACGATTATTTCTTTTAAGGGTTTGGGGTAGGCGTCATTTATTTTCCCAAGGAAATCTCTTTCTGGTTAAGGTACTGTTTCCCTTAAAGCTGTTGCTACCTATTGTTGTACTTTGTTATCATGGATGTTTTTTTGTTTATGGGTCACCGTGACATCAGTACTAATACTTTTATGGTGTTTCCTTCCTGTTCTCATTCCTGTTGTTGAATTATCTACTCTTATTGGTTGGGTCCACGTGACCTCAGTACAGAAACATTTTCTCGTGTTACTAAGCCCTTTGAATTGTTTAATTGCATTACCTTCTCTCGTTACTGTCTTTTGTCTGGTCACCTTGACCTCAATACTGACATGGCTTTATACATTTTTCTCATTTCTGACTTGTGGTTTTCCTTTTGATAATTTTTAAAAACTTTTTACTGTCCCGCTCGATATGAAACTTTTGATACAACCTACCCGATTCAGCTATTCGAGTCACTAGATCTAACACCGCAAACTTTGTGCATCTTTTCCTGTTTATATTGCCTGGCCTTGGCGTTAGAAATCTCTACGATATCTTTGTCAGAAGGACTGTAATTTCGAATGGATGATTTTTTTTACGCTTATGATGCATTAATTAAAAAAAATCTTAGTAATCAGCCCGTGTAAGTTTCTAAGTTTACCCCCGTCACGTGTGGGTCTGAATTTCGAGGGTTTTTTTTTACTCCTTGATATTCTCCGTATCCCATTGGTACGTATTTCACGGTTTCAATGCTTTCATTATATTTAACACCACATAGAAAACAATATCAGTTTAGGATAAAAAAAACACTACCCAAGATTTACGTACGGTTTGCCAATAATCCCTACTCTAGCACTCCGAAACATGGCAGCTCACTCAGGTTTTTTAGTATGTATACATGTACGTTCGCGGGTATAAAACAAATTGAAATGCCTCATGTTAACGGTTCTAGGCACGCTGTCATGTTTGTAATACGGATATCGACGCACCGGCGTCAATTTGTCAGGGTTAGTGTGGAAACTTGGGTCTGTGGAGACATGCAACCAGGCTTTATGCATCACGTGGAGATTTCACGAAAAAAACTTTTAGCCCTGCTATTTTAAAGTTTTTGAGCCGAAATGCGTTAGTTTTAAGGAAAGTTTATAGCTATTTTGACAAGCAGATGGTACTAAATTTACATTTTATAGGCATTGAAATGGCGTATAGCAACAAGGATGGCGACATTTAGTAGCTTAGTCTTCGCGTTAGGGGCATGTCACGTGTTTGAAGAAGGTTAATACTGACTTTGAGCTGTATTATGTGCAAGGTGTTGTAAATCAAGCTCCTGTTGCCTGATTGTTAAAGCAATTACTCCACATCACCATGTCCTACTGCACGCTGCCATCTTAATATCACGCCGGTAATCCTCCATTTACCGCACCCATTACGCGCCCATTCCTACAGCAGGGGAGGTCCAGATCACAGTCGTCTTACGATAGTATTTGTTTTACGATCATCCGCGGTTCCATAAACCCCTTTCCTGATTTAGTGCCCCCAACACTCAATCTCCTTCCAATTAGAGACGTGGAGAGATGCTTAATGAATAGATTTGTTTGCTGGTCGCATTTATGATGAAGAACGTAAGCGTACTTAGCAAGGGCTTATCTCAGCATAAACCGGAATTACAGTCCGCGTTTCCGTGACGCTTGAAGGAAAAGAATACACTTTGGTGATAAAACAAGAAAAAATCAGATTTAACTCCCTCTATTATAGCCGGGCCTTAAAACTAACTACAACACCGAATTCCCCTAGGAACAGACAGTTTTTATCTCCAGTAAGAAGTCTCCGGTATGGTCTTGTCCTAGTCGAATCTAGCTTTGTCAAGACGCGGGATCCATTAAAGAATAGGGTAATAAAACGCTGCCGCCTTTGACAACAACAGTCATATATTCTCTTTATGTAGAATTGTCATGTTTGCTTAAACGTTTCGCCCACCTCTCATTCTATGAACAGAGGAGAAATAATTGCAGTGAATGACTTCTCCTACTCAAAATGGAGGATGCCAGGCACTGAAACATTTAAAGTTGAATGTTCTCAAATGTATTTCCTGTGATAGGTTTCTCATTTATGACAAAAAGACCCGGATTTGCTTGTTGTTCATTTAATTGTGTAATTATTCAGATTGTAAATATATCACGAGAAGTCGTTTCGTCAGCATTACACTTGCATTATCGCCAGATCTTAAAATGCTTATAACAGAGACGTTTTCATTCGATATGCCCATGTTACTGTCAGCTGGCTGGCACGTCGAAAACGTCTCTCAGCTGACGGACCATGCCCCTTTGACTTGTGATAGAGACATAGAATATCGGTCGGAGACCCTGGTTTGTCTACTGTCGGGGATTTCGACAGGAAGGCGTTTCCCTCAGATGTTTCACATTATGAAGTAAATTATACAACCCATAAGTATTGGTTATACGAATAAAATTTCATTTGTATTAAGTTTGATATTGATAACATATCTTTTATCCCATCTATTGTGTTGTGTTGGATAATCTTATCAGCTCAGTGTATTTTATGTTTCTTGTTTTAGCCGCGGAGGGATATCAATGTGAACGATGTGGGAAAGTATTTGCATATAAATACTACAGAGACAAACATTTGAAATACACGAAATGCGTCGATCAGGGAAATCGTAAATATCCATGTCATCTGTGTACAAGGTAAGTAACCCGATGTACTGTTAACTGTGTACAAGGTAAGTAACCCGATGTACTGTTAACTGTGTACAAGGTAGGTAACCAGGTGTACTGTTAACTGTGTACAAGGTAGGTAACCAGATGTCCCCTTGTTAATTGTGTACAAGGTAAGTAACCAGATGTACTGTTAACTGTGTACAAGGTAAGTAACCAGATGTACTGTTAACTGTGTACAAGGTAGATAACCAGGTGTACTGTTAACTGTGTACAAGGTAGGTAACCAGGTGTACTGTTAACTGTGTACAAGGTAGGTAACCAGGTGTACTGTTAACTGTGTACAAGGTAGGTAACCAGGTGTACTGTTAACTGTGTACAAGGTAAGTAACCAGATGTACCCTTGTTAACTGTGTACAAGGTAAGTAACCAGATGTACTGTTAACTGTGTACAAGGTAAGTAACCAGATGTCCCCTTGTTAATTGTGTACAAGGTAAGTAACCAGATGTACTGTTAACTGTGTACAAGGTAAGTAACCAGGTGTACTGTTAACTGTGTACAAGGTAGGTAACCAGATGTACCCTTGTTAATTGTGTACAAGGTAAGTAACCAGATGTACTGTTAACTGTGTACAAGGTAAGTAACCAGATGTACTGTTAACTGTGTACAAGGTAGATAACCAGATGTACTGTTAACTGTGTACAAGGTAAGTAACCAGATGTACCCATGTCACCTATGTACAAGGTAAGTAACCAGATGTACACTTGTTAACTGTTTACAAGGTAAGTAACCAGATGTACTGTTAACTGTGTACAAGGTAAGTAACCAGATGTACTGTTAACTGTGTACAAGGTAAGTAACCAGATGTACTGTTAACTGTGTACAAGGTAAGTAAACAGATGTACTGTTAACTGTGTACAAGGTAAGTAACCAGATGTACTGTTAACTGTGTACAAGGTAAGTAACCCGATGTACTGTTAACTGTGTACAAGGTAGGTAACCAGATGTACTGTTAACTGTGTACAAGGTAAGTAACCAGGTGTACTGTTAACTGTGTACACGGTAAGTAACCAGATGTACTGTTAACTGTGTACAAGGTAAGTAACCAGGTGTACTGTTAACTGTGTACAAGGTAGGTAACCAGATGTACTGTTAACTGTGTACAAGGTAAGTAACCAGATGTACTGTTAACTGTGTACAAGGTAAGTAAACAGATGTACTGTTAACTGTGTTCAAGGTAGGTAACCAGATGTACTGTTAACTGTGTACAAGGTAGGTAACCAGGTGTACTGTTAACTGTGTACAAGGTAGGAAACCAGGTGTACTGTTAACTGTGTACAAGGTAAGTAACCAGATGTACCCTTGTTAACTGTGTACAAGGTAAGTAACCAGATGTACTGTTAACTGTGTACAAGGTAAGTAACCAGATGTCCCCTTGTTAATTGTGTACAAGGTAAGTAACCAGATGTACTGTTAACTGTGTACAAGGTAAGTAACCAGGTGTACTGTTAACTGTGTACAAGGTAGGTAACCAGATGTACCCTTGTTAATTGTGTACAAGGTAAGTAACCAGATGTACTGTTAACTGTGTACAAGGTAAGTAACCAGATGTACTGTTAACTGTGTACAAGGTAGATAACCAGGTGTACTGTTAACTGTGTACAAGGTAAGTAACCAGATGTACTGTTAACTGTGTACAAGGTAAGTAACCAGATGTACTGTTAACTGTGTACAAGGTAAGTAACCAGATGTACCCATGTCACCTATGTACAAGGTAAGTAACCAGATGTACACTTGTTAACTGTTTACAAGGTAAGTAACCAGATGTACTGTTAACTGTGTACAAGGTAAGTAACCAGATGTACTGTTAACTGTGTACAAGGTAAGTAACCAGATGTACTGTTAACTGTGTACAAGGTAAGTAACCAGATGTACTGTTAACTGTTTACAAGGTAAGTAACCAGATGTACTGTTAACTGTGTACACGGTAAGTAACCAGGTGTACTGTTAACTGTGTACAAGGTAAGTAACCAGATGTACTGTTAACTGTGTACAAGGTAGGTAACCAGATGTACTGTTAACTGTGTACAAGGTAAGTAACCAGATGTACTGTTAACTGTGTACAAGGTAGGTAACCAGATGTACTGTTAACTGTGTACAAGGTAAGTAACCAGATGTACTGTTAACTGTGTACAAGGTAAGTAAACAGATGTACTGTTAACTGTGTACAAGGTAAGTAACCAGATGTACTGTTAACTGTGTACAAGGTAAGTAACCAGATGTACTGTTAACTGTGTACAAGGTAAGTAACCAGCTGTTAACTGTGTATGTACTGTTAACTGTGTACAAGGTAAGTAACCAGATGTACTGTTAACTGTGTACACGGTAAGTAACCAGATGTACTGTTAACTGTGTACAAGGTAAGTAACCAGGTGTACTGTTAACTGTGTACAAGGTAGGTAACCAGATGTACTGTTAACTGTGTACACGGTAAGTAACCAGATGTACTGTTAACTGTGTACAAGGTAAGTAACCAGATGTACTGTTAACTGTGTACAAGGTAGGTAACCAGATGTACTGTTAACTGTGTACAAGGTAAGTAAACAGATGTACTGTTAACTGTGTACAAGGTAAGTAACCAGATGTACTGTTAACTGTGTACAAGGTAAGTAACCAGATGTCCCCTTGTTAACTGTGTACAAGGTAAGTAACCAGATGTACACTTGTTAACTGTTTACAAGGTAAGTAACCAGGTGTACTGTTAACTGTGTACAAGGTAAGTAACCAGATGTCCCCTTGTTAACTGTGTACAAGGTAGGTAACCAGATGTACTGTTAACTGTGTACAAGGTAAGTAACCCGATGTACTGTTAACTGTGTACAAGGTAGGTAACCAGATGTACTGTTAACTGTGTACAAGGTAAGTAAGCAGATGTACTGTTAACTGTGTACAAGGTAAGTAACCAGATGTACTGTTAACTGTGTACACGGTAAGTAACCAGATGTACTGTTAACTGTGTACAAGGTAAGTAACCAGATGTCCCCTTGTTAACTGTGTACAAGGTAGATAACCAGGTGTACTGTTAACTGTGTACAAGGTAAGTAACCAGATGTCCCCTTGTTAACTGTGTACAAGGTAGGTAACCAGATGTACTGTTAACTGTGTACAAGGTAAGTAAACAGATGTACTGTTAACTGTGTACAAGGTAAGTAACCAGATGTACTGTTAACTGTGTACAAGGTAAGTAACCAGATGTACTGTTAACTGTGTACACGGTAAGTAACCAGATGTACTGTTAACTGTGTACAAGGTAAGTAACCAGATGTACTGTTAACTGTGTACAAGGTAAGTAACCAGATGTACTGTTAACTGTGTACAAGGTAAGTAACCAGATGTACTGTTAACTGTGTACAAGGTAGGTAACCAGATGTACTGTTAACTGTGTACAAGGTAAGTAAGCAGATGTACTGTTAACTGTGTACAAGGTAGATAACCAGGTGTACGGTTAACTGTGTACAAGGTAAGTAACCAGGTGTACTGTTAACTGTGTACAAGGTAAGTAACCAGATGTACTGTTAACTGTGTACAAGGTAGGTAACCAGGTGTACTGTTAACTGTGTACAAGGTAAGTAACCAGATGTCCCCTTGTTAATTGTGTACAAGGTAAGTAACCAGATGTACTGTTAACTGTGTACAAGGTAAGTAACCAGGTGTACTGTTAACTGTGTACAAGGTAGGTAACCAGATGTACCCTTGTTAATTGTGTACAAGGTAAGTAACCAGATGTACTGTTAACTGTGTACAAGGTAAGTAACCAGATATACCCTTGTTAACTGTGTACAAGGTAAGTAACCAGATGTACTGTTAACTGTGTACAAGGTAAGTAACCAGATGTACCCATGTCACCTATGTACAAGGTAAGTAACCAGATGTACACTTGTTAACTGTTTACAAGGTAAGTAACCAGATGTAACCTTGTTAACTGTGTACAAGGTTAGTAACCAGATGTACTGTTAACTGTGTACAAGGTAGGTAACCAGATGTACTGTTAACTGTGTACAAGGTAGGTAACCAGGTGTACTGTTAACTGTGTACAAGGTAAGTAACCAGATGTCCCCTTGTTAACTGTGTACAAGGTAGGTAACCAGATGTACTGTTAACTGTGTACAAGGTAAGTAACCAGGTGTACTGTTAACTGTGTACAAGGTAGGTAACCAGATGTACCCTTGTTAATTGTGTACAAGGTAAGTAACCAGATGTACTGTTAACTGTGTACAAGGTAAGTAACCAGATATACCCTTGTTAACTGTGTACAAGGTAAGTAACCAGATGTACTGTTAACTGTGTACAAGGTAAGTAACCAGATGTACCCATGTCACCTATGTACAAGGTAAGTAACCAGATGTACACTTGTTAACTGTTTACAAGGTAAGTAACCAGATGTAACCTTGTTAACTGTGTACAAGGTTAGTAACCAGATGTACTGTTAACTGTGTACAAGGTAGGTAACCAGATGTACTGTTAACTGTGTACAAGGTAGGTAACCAGGTGTACTGTTAACTGTGTACAAGGTAGGTAACCAGATGTACCCTTGTTAATTGTGTACAAGGTAAGTAACCAGATGTACTGTTAACTGTGTACAAGGTAAGTAACCAGATATACCCTTGTTAACTGTGTACAAGGTAAGTAACCAGATGTACTGTTAACTGTGTACAAGGTAGGTAACCAGATGTACTGTTAACTGTGTACAAGGTAAGTAACCAGGTGTACTGTTAACTGTGTACAAGGTAGGTAACCAGATATACCCTTGTTAACTGTGTACAAGGTAAGTAACCCGATGTACTGTTAACTGTGTACAAGGTAAGTAACCAGGTGTACTGTTAACTGTGTACAAGGTAGATAACCAGGTGTACTGTTAACTGTGACAAGGTAAGTAACCAGATGTACCCATGTCACCTATGTACAAGGTAAGTAACCCGATGTACTGTTAACTGTGTACAAGGTAAGTAACCCGATGTACTGTTAACTGTGTACAAGGTAGGTAACCAGATGTACTGTTAACTGTGTACAAGGTAAGTAACCCGATGTACTGTTAACTGTGTACAAGGTAAGTAACCAGATGTACTGTTAACTGTGTACAAGGTAGGTAACCAGATGTACTGTTAACTGTGTACATGGTAAGTAACCAGATGTACCATTGTTAACTGTGTACAAGGAATGTCACCATATTTACTTTCGTTATCTATGTATAAAGTATGACTGAAATATGTTGGTAATCAGTGTGAAACATAAATATGTTATGATAAGGACCAGAGGACACAAAGCTGGTGTCGACCAATATTTTTATAAAGTCAATATTATATTTATTTGATAAACATTATGGTTATTTAATAAACATTCATCATACACGCCTTTGTATCGTATAAATCATTGTTTTTTTTTTTCATGTAGGTCATTTGAGAAGAGAGATCGTTTACGGATCCACATTCTGCATGTTCATGAGAAGCATCGTCCTCACAAATGTAGTGTTTGTGGAAAAAGTTTCAGTCAGAGTTCCAGCTTAAACAAACACATGAGGGTAGGTTGAGATACATAGCTGCCTAACATAAACATGTTAAACATACACAATATATTATTTACTGTTTATAGTATTTACTATGTATACCATAATCTTAATATGTATTGTTGATATCGTACATTTTACAGTCAATCAATTTTGAGTAGTTTAAATCGCTGAAGTTATCATGTCATATTTTGTAAGATTTATTTTTTGTACAAGATAAATACTATTCAACTTCAAAGGTCGTCATTAAAGTCAGAATTATAATATGGAATAATTTTTTGGTATCCTGATGACATCCAACATCTCTACTTCATTCGCATAGTAATCCCCGATTTAATATCTTTTATTGACAGGTACATAGTGGTGAGCGTCCGTACAAATGTGTATACTGTAGTAAGTCCTTTACAGCTAGCAGCATACTGAGGACACACATACGACAACATTCGGGGGAAAGACCCTTCAAGGTCAGGATTTATACCTTCATTTACATAATATCATATCCACTTTGACATATTAATATTACATTTGCAACACTAAGGTACCAATATCCAATTTTTTATGATGTCATATCCGCATCTACCTTTTTCCTACTCGTAGAATTACTGTTTTAGAATATCAGACATCAAGACAGATCATTGATAAGAATGCATGTTAAAGTGATCTAGATAGCCAACATATTATTGTTGTTATCGAATAACAAAAGTGATATCCTTCTATTGTGCATAGTTATATGTTATTTAAAATAAAAACAAAGTAATTCTGATTTTATTTTCGTTGTGTAAAAACTTAAACCAAACGTAATCAACTGTTAATTCATACAGTATACCGTAAAGGTCCTGTGGTAGGCCTCATCAAAGGAAACGCTACAGCATTTGGTAATTTGTGTAATTAGACGTTTTTGTGTATAATTTTTTTGATTTGACACCATTCCCAGCTGAATGTTTCTTTATAAAACTCTTTCTAATATCATTTCAGTGTAAATTTTGCGGGAAGGCGTTTGCATCACACGCAGCTCACGACAGTCACGTGAGACGTACGCACGTGAAAGAGAAAATAAACTCGTGCAAATTATGTAGTCTAGAATTTAGCAGTCCATACGAACTCAAACTACATACCAAGTCTAAACACGGTGAGTTGATGCCAGCAGAAATGAAAGTACAAAATAAAGAAGAGAAATCAGAAATTGTTTTCCCTTTAACATCGAAATCAAAATATGGATATATGTCAATATTTGTCAATCACTCTGCAAATTAAAGAATAAAAATGTGTTTCCATAGTAAAGCTTATAACTCCAGAATTATAACAAAAGTATGGACAACAATCTTCAAAGGTAAACAGTGATGTTAACCATGAATTAATCTAAGAAACAATTCATCTTATTCTTTCAATCAATTTTGTTTTCAGACAATATGTTACCGAACCTGTGGGGCGTACAGGATTCGCATCTTCCAGTCTCGGGATCAAGCCTGCATCAGTTACAAGCTTGACAACAACGTTGATCATCCGTCGGAGTTTTCAACATTACTACTTCCAGTGTCAGTTCTGCATCAGCTACACGCTTGATAACGACGCTAGTCATTCTTCAACGTTCTGAACTTTATTATTTTCGGTATAGCCACACGAGGTCTACTTCCAGAGTAACAAATGTTCTAACTTCTTGGACAAGTCTTTAGTACAAAAATTTTCTTCTTTGTTTACATTTGCAGAACTTATTAGAACATGACACAAGAAGAGACTCGTTCTACAACAGAGATAGTATCTGTTTGAGGGATCATCAATACCGTCAGTAACAATCATTTGTATAATATATCACATCTGTTACAATAGATATGATAACTGACTATCGCACTTCAATCAATATGAACGAAATTACCATAGCACGAAAGTCCCCCTTTCTTTCGGAGGTAATCTTGTAACTTCACTGTCTAAGCATGGTGTGATGTGCGAACACATGCCTACCCTTCACACTCTGGGCTGTGATAAACGCTCACGTAAAATATCTGTCAAGAAAAAGAATCGGGTATATATGTAATACGTGTATGATGACCTTCTCCTTTAAAACAACGGTTTATATATTGTAATGTTGATTGAAGATTTTTTTTCCGAAATGGTTTTATTACGTATGTCGATGAATTTGGCTTAGATTTCCAAGTTCATTCATTTAACCAAAATGTTTATTTTTGAAGCTAATTACAACCATGACATTTAACATTACATTTAAAAAAAAAATATCTTGATAGACTCCTATTAGAAAAATCACTAGAATAGAGGCTACTGAAGAAACATAAACAAATGGTCTAGTCATTGTTGATACGTAATTAAGTAATTAGTATTGGTAAGACCGAATTTTTTCTATAATAGTAGGCGTTTGTATGTTCATGAGCTAACAGAACAACTGTGGTATTAGACCGAATCTCCTATCTTGTTACATTCCTTATTTGATGTTACCAATGAGAATAACGACGTCCCATAGTGTATAATGATTATTACCGCCTGTACCTGTTTGTTGTATTACATATCTATTCTAATTAAGGCTGTGCTAAATATATTTTGTTGATTATTTTTGTGTTAATGTAGATATCCTGTATATTAATAAAACTAAAACATATTAAGTTTTTATAACAATTCATATATAACGACCAAAATGCTGTTATAAAATCAATTGATGATGGAAAAGACACTACCACAGGGATGACACTCAAAGTGAAATACAAAGAACATAATCAACATCATGACAAGGACTATGATTTCTCTGTCAGTATTATTTTTCGAGAGGTCAATTTGTTGCGATTTTATTTCATTCTCAAGAATAGTCAAGAAGGAAAGATCTGGAACCGACACAACAGACATTTACGACAAGAACAACATGCAAAAAATTATACGATTGCAACAACATAATATAACTAACAACATAATCATACTTCAAACTCAAATTCCATAAAACTAGGACAAAATAAGAACAAAAGAAAGATTTACACGGAGACTCCTGAAAAAGTACAAGAAGAATAAGACCAGGTGCTCCGGGAGAGTAAGCATCTTCTGCTTCATCGACGACACCCGCCATATAAATCTGGGTGAATCCAAGTAAATAATGTCACGTTCTCAAATAAGAACAAGGTATAAAACAACGGAACCAACAGGAAACTAACGAGCTTCGTGTCACACAAAGAAATAGAATATTTCTCAATGAGATCACTTTGGCGAACCTAAAATTCACCATAATTTTTATCAACCAGCATCGTTTGAACCTTTGTGTAACGAGTTTGTCAGCGAGTTGTCGACTTCTTGCACGAAAATCGTCATAATGGGAACAGGACCTTGAATATCGAATCAACAGTGACATGTAAATATCATAGGTTGGAGATGCAGGGTTATTTCTATCCAGTAATGGAACATTCACAATATGGAAACTGAAATCTGCACGATTATCATACAACTTGATGGCAAGCTTTCCATGCTGGCTTCATGGCAGGAAAAGTTCAAGATAAGCGGCTGATGTAGAAGAATTTGTCGTATCTTTGATTTCCAGTTCTGGTGGATAAACACGATGGGCGTCGTCAATAAATGTCTTGTTATTTAAAGACGCCATCAGTATACCTGACGGTGAGATTAATCGACTTTACAAGGTAATCGTGACCAGTTTTGAAAAGATCTTCAATAAATTCAGCCTCGTTTGAACACAAAAACAAGTAAACAAAAAGTGCAATAGTTTGCCAATAGTCTGTTCGAAGATCTCACCAACAAACTCGATGAAGAAACCAGAAACACTATCATTTTTATGAGATCGTCCTCCGTATCTTTCTTCTTTGATTTGGACTTGTATCTTACGAATTATGCTTCATTATAGTTCACAACCATATATTTATACCGCCGTTCACCTTTCTTGGAGAAGAAATCTCTTGTAACAAGAAAACGATCCTTCAGTTTAGAATGGGATATGGTGGTGTGCAGATTTGAAAAAAATTAAGTGTTCTTATAGAAGAAATGTTTTTCAGAAGAGAATGGTAAAGATTGGTCAAAAACATTTTGGAGTTCTTCAAAATCCACATATTATTAATTCCAGTTCTTGAGAAAATAGCATCACAATAAGACTGTAATCCAGATTTTATTATATTTAGGATAGAAGTTAGTAATTTAGACAAAGGCTTGGTTGAACAGTGAGACGAGTCAGTTATGAAACGTTGTTTATATGGATTTTTGTGAAATTTAGGGATCCAATATAAACGGGGGACGTCCGTATCGTTGTCATTAATAGGCAATCTAAATGATTTTAATACCGGAGCATGATTAACTAGAATTTCGTTTTTTGAAAGATTTCATAATGTATAGGTGGGGTTTCCTTCGTTATCAAGCAAGCCCAGTTGTTTTTGTACACAGGAAATGTAATAATGTTTGCAGGCACGGATTAAATTGTTGGACGCCTTATCTGCAGGCACAATAACATACCTGTCATGTAAATGAACTGAAATATTCAAGTCCATGGTTAATGTATACACTGACATATTATTTAAACTCATAGGCAGGAGTTTGAAGGAAGAAATTGGCTGAATGTAGACAAGAAATCTTTTAAAAAAATATTTGGAAATTGAAGAATTTCCTGGAATGTGAAAAATGTTCGATTTAGACGCTTTGATAATTTCAGAAGATGAAATATTGAAATATTTGATAATTATGTACACTCCTCGAATATAAATCTCTACCGAACATAGACTCGAAATATTGAAATATTGTATAAAATAAAAAATCGGATCAACGTAGAAGATGAAATATTGAAATATTTGATAACTGTAGGCACCCCTCGAATGTTGATGTCGACAGATTCCTAATCCAAACTAAAATTTTGTAAAACTAAAATAAAATAAGGCTTAATCCAAATAAGTAATGTCACGTCCCGAAAACACGGTAAACAACAAAACAACGTACAGGTATACTAAGGAATATGTCAAAATGAAATACTTATGATACTACATAAAGAATATCTGTAGACACATACATTTATAGGTCTTTCCACACGATTCAGACAGGAATATCGAAATATTACGCTAAATTAGATGCAAAATTATAAAATTATCAAAAATATTTCCTTAAATGTTTAGATTAGAATATCGACTAGTTCAGTTAATATACAAGTATAGACACAGAAAACCTTATCTATGAAGAATGAAGGCATTTATATAGTATTCACTGAAAAAAAGATGTTCACCACACCGATTCTTTCACTCTGATTTTGAACAAATCACCATCCGAGAAATAATGGGAAATGACGTTATAAGGGAGATAACTGGTAGAAACACACAAATGTATGTAAACTTCCATATCAGTTACCTCCCTTGACTGTACTTCGTTACACATATGCACAAAAACAACAGAGAGAAAATTCAATCCACAGGTTAATAGAAATGTACGAACACGTGAAATATGAATCAACAAGGTTTTCACACATTTTTTATTCGATTATACAAGCCGAGGTCACATGCTATCATTTTAAACATAATTAAATTTAGTTCCTATAAAAACTACTACATTTGAACCTGAATGCAAATAAAATAAGCGGACATAAGTAAAACAATTGACTCGGATTAAAATAAGCGGATATTAGTTAAACAATTGACCATGTGTAAGATAAGCGGATATAAAAAACATCCAATTGACCCTTACTGAAATAAGCGAACATAAGTTAAACAATTGACCATAAGTAAAACAAGCGGATATAAGTAAAACTGCTGACCCTAAGTGAAACAAGTGGATATAAGTGAAATAATACATGGTAATATAGGCTGTTTACCTGTAGTCCTCATCAACCTACATCTCTCGAAGTTAAAAGAAAAAATAATGATCAATACAAAATTTCCAGTCTTTGCTGTTTTGAAAAGTACATGTATATATCTTGAACCGTGCCACAATTCGTATGAACGAAACATGGCCTGGATTCGAATCTACATTTCCTTGACACGGTGTGAAGATAAACCATGCACCACTAACCTGGGGTACGTCCTAGCTTGTGGTCGATTATAGTAAAATATCAGCGTTATTATTTTTAAGACAGCGTGTGAATTATTGATATCTAAATGGGTGCGTGATCTTGCTATGGTTGGCTACCGGATCATAAACTGAGGTGTCGTAGTGTTGTTATACAACATGGAATGATATATATGATGATAGAATTAAAATTGATCAGTATGTGTAACCATGCAGGGCTATGCCTGAAAACGATATTAGTCGACTGATGTGAAATACGATTTGGAATACACTATGAAACCATGTCGAGTAACTTTGAGGTATTCGACTCGACAGACTCATTTCAAGCCGTCCACTTTCGCGTATCCCACAACGAAAACGGCTGAGACAGCTTTACACCACTTTCCCGATGGTAAATTTTCCATTTCTGGATAGCAGTATACTTTTATCCTCTACGTACTGCTGCGTTTACAAGCCGCAGTTGATTAGAAACTCAAGTTTCCCCGGTGAAACCATACGAAATGCATTATTTAGCTGCCAATAATTCGGACGATGTCTGTAGATTTTGACTACGCCTGATGAAGAAGAAGAATGAGAAGAAGAAGAAGAAAAAGAAGAAAATATGATTTATGCGTCCCCTCCTCTTCTCTTCGTTAGGGAGACATACACTCATGTATGTAATATTTAGGAATAGGTCATTGAATGCAATATGACACTCCCTGGTAGACATCAAGTATTACCTTTATTGTACAATAACATACTGAATCAGTATATGGATGATTGATTCAACAGCGTTTGCACATCCATTTAGCTTCATGTACGAAAGGCTTTCAATGCTGGTAATCAGAAAGTAAATTGAAAAGTCGGAAATAATTCATAAAAAAAATATTTCCAGAATCAATAAGTCAAACGTCAGTCAGCACATCGTCAGTGAACACACGGAGCGCATGCGTGTTGTTTCGTATTTAACTCAGCTCAGTACCCGGCCGTTTTCCCGACATGGACATATCAGTGATATTACTCTTAATTTGTCTACGTCACAGTCAATGCCAAGGTAAGACCTTTGATCATATTTCAATCAGACCATTTACAAACAAAAGACGAACGATAATTTTATGTTGGTGTGTAATGATAAAATCTACAAAGGAAGGGAAAGAAAAAGAAACTTCTACAGTTTATTAAAAGCGATTATCCGACCCAATTGACTCAGGCGCTCACCTCCTCTATTTCTACAACGAATTCGGCGGAGACAGGTTTACGCCAATTTTCCGGTGCTGAATTTTTTTCCATTTCTGGATAGCACTGTATTTTTTCCTTTATCTTCTGCTCTGTTTACAAGTAGCAGTTAATTAGAAACTCAAGGATTCGTCTTAATATCAAACTCATTTCAGAAGATGTAGATTGATGAAGATTTTGAGGTCGTTAAATTATCTCATGGGGAAATACTGTACACTCTGTGTGACATGAAGTTAAACACGGTGGATGGTAGTTAGTAGGCCCGGGGATTAAGTTGGTACTTCCTTTGTGCTCTGTTGGGAACACAAGATCACTTACTTGGATTGGCCAAGACTTACGTGGTAGAAATCGTCGGTGAAGCCGGTAGTCTTATTCACCTTGTACATTAAAACGGTTTCTGATTAATTATTTCTCATTTTTTTTTACATATTTTGCCCTAGCTTCTTCGAAGTTATGTCTGAATCCAAATTCTGTTGATATGCCGATTTTTAATGTTTTCCAGAGATCTTTATATTTGTATGCATAATAATCTTAATAATAATCGATTGCAAGGGGGGTTACTCTGTACAAACTTTCCCGGTGAAACATACGAAATTCATTATTTAGCTGCCAATAATTCGGACGATGTCTGTAGATTTTGACTACGCCTGATGAAGAAGAAGAAGAAGAAGAAGAAGAAGAAGAAGAAGAAGAAGAAGAAGAAGAAGAAGAAATAAGAAAGGATAAGAAGAAGAAGAAGAAGAAGAAGAAGAAGAAATAAGAAAGGATAAGCAGAAGAAGAAGAAGAAGAAGAAGAAGAAGAAGAAGAAGAAGAAGAAGAAATAAGAAAGGATAAGAAGAAGAAGAAGAAGAAGAAGAAGAAGAAGAAGAAGAAGAAGAAGAAGAAGAAGAAGAAGAAGAAGAAAATATGATTGATGCGTCCCCTCCTCTTCTCTTCGTTAGGGAGACATACACTCATGTATGTAATATTTAGGAATAGGTCATTGAATGCAATATGACACTCCCTGGTAGATATCAAGTATTACCTTTATTGTACAATAACATACTGAATCAGTATATGGATGATTGATTCAACAGCGTTTGCACATCCATTTAGCTTCATGTACGAAAGGCTTTCAATGCTGGTAATCAGAAAGTAAATTGAAAAGTCGGAAATAATTCATAAAAAAAATATTACCAGAATCAATAAGTCAAACGTCAGTCAGCACATCGTCAGTAAACACACGGAGCGCATGCGTATTGTAACGAATTTAAATCAGGTTAACGAAGACAACATAGCTCCTGTACATATGTGATAAATATTTCGTAACAATATATCCCAAGACACAATATATTTGTTATAAAACATGTATTATATAATTGTAAAAAAAAAATTCAGATTAAAGGTACCATATTGATTTGCTAGACTGACAGTGAATAATTCATGTGGATTTATTTCATTTCTTTTTTTATTATTATTTCTTTTATTTCCTCCAAGTGTGAAGAGTTGTACAAAAAGAACATACAACAATTGGTAATTTAGAATCATATAGAGTCACATCACATGATACACTTGATTGTTTTTGGCATTGAAAACAAGGACCTTAGATTTAACGGAAGAAAAAGTAAATCTCCACTTTCGGCTGTATAACTCACAGACTGAGAGTATATGCTGTAAATTGTTAACGTTGTTACTAACAAGACTTATATCATCGGATTGTGTGGGTATATTAACACGTGAGGATAACACTACTGCCCCTTTTCCGCTAAATTCGACATCATTTAGCAGATCATTTATAAAAACCAAGTACAATTTCGCAGATAACGACCCACCTTGTAAAATCCCTCGCTTCATAGTTATGTAATTTGACTTAAAACCATTGAAAACAACTCGACGGGTAAAATGAAAGTACATCTGATACATAATGTTCCATGTTTTCCCTTTAATACCCAAGTTGTAAAGCTTATAGAATAGCCCGTCTTGCCATACACAATCGAAGGCTTTATTACTATCTAAAAAGGCAACAAACACTTCGGATGCATGGTCTAAATTATAATTGATGCTTTCTTGTAAATTAAAGGACGTACATAAACTACATAAATTATTGCGATTGACTGACTGGTGCCGGTTTGGAAATGAGTCTGACTCTAGTACTGGACTCAAATATCTTGAAAAATACAGGAATTAATGTTATGCCCCTATAACTGTTTGGATCGTCCTTCGGTTTCCGATTACCTTTGTACAGTGTAATTATCGTGCCCAATTTCCACGATTTTGGAATATATCCATACTTTACAATAAGATTGAAAAGATATGTTATATGTGTGACAGGTAAATTGATTTAACAGTATTTAACATGCTCATACACCAGACCGTCTGGACCACCTGACTTTTTTGTTTTAAGACCTTTACATATCGAATAAACCTCTTCAAATGTAAACTCATTTTCTAGAAACGTCTCATGGTCAGTTTTGATGTTTTCCTTAATTGTCAGTATATCATGTTGAACCTGATTAAAAGTATTAGCATCAAACATGTCGTTACTTTCACTTTCAAAAAGCTTACCAAAATGTTTACCCCATGCATTTACGATTTCTCTTGGATCGCGTAGGACCCGGCCATCATACTTCAACTCAGTCTGTGCTAATTTCGGTTTACGTAATTTAGATTTATATAATTGCCAGAATAGTGCTTGATCAACTTCACCGAACTGATCAATTTCTTGAAACTGCCGACTCATATACGTGTTGAAAGCATTCCTAAGTTTAGTTCTAAAAGTATTTTTGCTTAATTTGTAATCTAGAAAGTAACCATCATTACCTCTACCTTGACCGTTATCTTTCCACAATTTCCTTTTAAATAACATTTTGCTATGTAACTCTGTTAATTATTTGTTCCAATATGGCTTAAGATGTCCCTTGAATGTACATTTCTGAATGCAATGTTCTGACGCATTTAATAAAACATTTTTTAAACTTTCATAATATGAGTCAATCTCGTCATTTGATTTGATTTTCTCTGGAACATTAATTCAACTGAGCTCAGACTCTACAATAAACTTGTAATTGTTAATTTGACCATTATTCAATGCCTTCCGCCAGTTATATTTCTCACCAAATCCACCATACTAATTTCAACAACAATATGGTCTATCATTGTGCAGTTGCCAGAAACAGGACAGAACATGTATTCAGGCCCACTGCAAACATCTTGGACATTAACAGATACTAAATTATTTCTACTAAGAAAAGTTTCAAAAGCACTTGATCTCGCGTTACTGGGAAACTGATAACGTGGGCCATTAATTTTCACGTTAAAGTCTCCAATAATAATAACCCTCCCCTTTTCTGAATATACGGATACAAGAGATTCTAATGTATCTATAGCTTCCTTGAAAACATCCAAGTGTCTTGATGATGCTGGCACGTATACCGAAAAGACATAGATATAATTAAGTTCAGATTCCTGAATCTCCATGCCAACCATTCGAGGGCAATCTATAGTAATTTCCTGAACCCTTAAACTAGATTTGTACAGCATGCAAACACCACCTCTAATATTGCACTTATACCGAAACGGGTCTACCTCGTGGACTGGTTTTACAACGCATGAATAACCGGATTGGATGAAGGTATCAAAAAAAGACAGGTGATATTCCCTTATCCAATGTTCTGAGAGACCGCAAACATCAATTTTACGGTCTTCCAAACACTTTAACAAATATGGTGTACCTGACATTATCCCTTTAATGTTCCAGCACATTATGTTGAGGTTGTTAGACATTTTGTTCATGATCGTTTATAAAGACATTTCTGGGTAGCCATGGACGAACACTAACACCGTCAGTCCAGAAGGATTGGTCTTGCAACTTGTTGTGTTCGTCATCAACAACGTTTACTTGAGCAGATGCAGTTCTTTGCCAGCTTCTTTCGAAGTATCGTAAGAATGTAACTGTCACATTTTTTTCACGAAGGTAATCGCGCACGCCACTTTCAGACGATTGTTTTTTTATTAATACCATGTACGTAGTACCTACGTGTTTTCCTATGTTTTTCTGTAGATCGGAATCCTGTAAAATTGAACTTTTTTTGCTGTTTTGGCTGCTGGTTGCACACCGACGACGGAAAGTGTACAAGTATAGATGACGTTTGCCGGTGTTTGGACGGTGTGTTATCATTTTCCGATTGCTGTGTAACAATTGTGGAATAGCTCCTTTGCTGAACAGGCGAGATACGTGCCTCTGTATTGGCGGCGGCTGCCGGTACATTGTTAGGAAGTTGCTGAACATCGGCAGCTGCTTTGGAAGAGTACTCTCCTGTTTAGGGGCGCGGGTCAGACAACGGACTATATATGTTGCTCATCTCGATTTAGTAAACGTCATGAGGAGGTTCAGTTTTTTGTGTTGTTGCTCGTTCTTTGTTTTTCCTGAGGCGTTTTACTTCGTTCAACTGTTTTTGTGTTTATTCTGATGTTTAAGGATTTAAGCGCGTCCTCGATCACATGAATGTCGTCTTCACATTGTTTTGTCGTTTGTCCTACATGCTTCTTAAAACCTTCAATACCATTTAATGTATTGTCGTCGAATCGCTGAGCGATAATGTGGCAGTCAGTAGCCTTCTGGTGTATGTCCTTCATTGATGTTTTTATTTTGTTGACATTTCTTTCAAGCTCTGAGATATGTTTCCCCACTTCTAACTTTTCTTCTTTCATGTCTTGGATTTCACAAGACATACTCTTGACGCTTTTTCTGAGTTTTTCATTTTCTTGTATGTTTTGCTGAAGTGTTTTGTGAATGTCATTATTTTCTTCTGTTAAAGTGTCGATTTGTGTTCTCATTGTTCTTAATTCCTCGATGTAATGTTTGTTTTTATCTTTTGACTGTTCTCTTTCATTCTTTAAATCAAAGATTCCTTTACTCAGATTGTCCATTTGTGTTACAAAAGTAGCGTTTTTGGTTTTTATGTCTAGTAAGTCCGATTTAATTGTCACAATCATCTCTTTTAATAGTTCCGTGCCTCCTTCGTCTGTCACTTGTTGAGGTTTGGGTGGTTGTTCGTGAGTTTTTCTTGTTTTAGGAACTATCTCATAAAGATCCTCTGTGTATTCACCTGTGATGGCCCGAAGAAGAACAAAACAGTCTTTGGCAAGTTTGTGATGAATTGCGGGAGATCCGGATTTCCTAGAGGCTAGTCGTTTCCGAAGATAAACTTCTTTAATTGGAAAGTCGTCTCTAGCTCTAGCAAGTTCTTATAGCTTATACCGGAGTTGTTCAAGGTCAGGGACACTGTCGTGGGTGAGTGAACGAATTTGGTCTCACCAACAAACTCGATGAAGAAACTAGAAACACTATCATTTTTATGAGATCGTCCTCCGTATCTTTCTTCTTTGATTTGGACTTGTATCTTACGAATTATGCTTCATTATAGTTCACAACCATATATTTATACCGCCGTTCACTTTTCTTGGAGAAGAAATCTCTTGTAACAAGAAAACGATCCTTCAGTTTAGAATGGGATATGGTGGTGTGCAGATTTGAAAAAAATTAAGTGTTCTTATAGAAGAAATGTTTTTTCAGAAGAGAATGGTAAAGATTGGTCAAAAACATTTTGGAGTTCTTCAAAATCCACATATTATTAATTCCAGTTCTTGAGAAAATAGCATCACAATAAGACTGTAATCCAGATTTTATTATATTTAGGATAGAAGTTAGTAATTTAGACAAAGGCTTGGTTGAACAGTGAGACGAGTCAGTTATGAAACGTTGTTTATATGGATTTTTGTGAAATTTAGGGATCCAATATAAACGGGGGACGTCCGTATCGTTGTCATTAATAGGCAATCTAAATGATTTTAATACCGGAGCATGATTAGCTAGAATTTCGTTTTTTGAAAGATTTCATAATGTATAGGTGGGGTTTCCTTCGTTATCAAGCAAGCCCAGTTGTTTTTGTACACAGGAAATGTAATAATGTTTGCAGGCACGGATTAAATTGTTGGACGCCTTATCTGCAGGCACAATAACATACCTGTCATGTAAATGAACTGAAATATTCAAGTCCATGGTTAATGTATACACTGACATATTATTTAAACTCATAGGCAGGAGTTTGAAGGAAGAAATTGGCTGAATGTAGACAAGAAATCTTTTAAAAAAATATTTGGAAATTGAAGAATTTCCTGGAATGTGAAAAATGTTCGATTTAGACGCTTTGATAATTTCAGAAGATGAAATATTGAAATATTTGATAATTATGTACACTCCTCGAATATAAATCTCTACCGAACATAGACTCGAAATATTGAAATATTGTATAAAATAAAAAATCGGATCAACGTAGAAGATGAAATATTGAAATATTTGATAACTGTAGGCACCCCTCGAATGTTGATGTCGACAGATTCCTAATCCAAACTAAAATTTTGTAAAACTAAAATAAAATAAGGCTTAATCCAAATAAGTAATGTCACGTCCCGAAAACACGGTAAACAACAAAACAACGTACAGGTATACTAAGGAATATGTCAAAATGAAATACTTATGATACTACATAAAGAATATCTGTAGACACATACATTTATAGGTCTTTCCACACGATTCAGACAGGAATATCGAAATATTACGCTAAATTAGATGCAAAATTATAAAATTATTAAAAATATTTCCTTAAATGTTTAGATTAGAATATCGACTAGTTCAGTTAATATACAAGTATAGACACAGAAAACCTTATCTATGAAGAATGAAGGCATTTATATAGTATTCACTGAAAAAAAGATGTTCACCACACCGATTCTTTCACTCTGATTTTGAACAAATCACCATCCGAGAAATAATGGGAAATGACGTTATAAGGGAGATAACTGGTAGAAACACACAAATGTATGTAAACTTCCATATCAGTTACCTCCCTTGACTGTACTTCGTTACACATATGCACAAAAACAACAGAGAGAAAATTCAATCCACAGGTTAATAGAAATGTACGAACACGTGAAATATGAATCAACAAGGTTTTCACACATTTTTTATTCGATTATACAAGCCGAGGTCACATGCTATCATTTTAAACATAATTAAATTTAGTTCCTATAAAAACTACTACATTTGAACCTGAATGCAAATAAAATAAGCGGACATAAGTAAAACAATTGACTCGGATTAAAATAAGCGGATATTAGTTAAACAATTGACCATGTGTAAGATAAGCGGATATAAAAAACATCCAATTGACCCTTACTGAAATAAGCGAACATAAGTTAAACAATTGACCATAAGTAAAACAAGCGGATATAAGTAAAACTGCTGACCCTAAGTGAAACAAGTGGATATAAGTGAAATAATACATGGTAATATAGGCTGTTTACCTGTAGTCCTCATCAACCTACATCTCTCGAAGTTAAAAGAAAAAATAATGATCAATACAAAATTTCCAGTCTTTGCTGTTTTGAAAAGTACATGTATATATCTTGAACCGTGCCACAATTCGTATGAACGAAACATGGCCTGGATTCGAATCTACATTTCCTTGACACGGTGTGAAGATAAACCATGCACCACTAACCTGGGGTACGTCCTAGCTTGTGGTCGATTATAGTAAAATATCAGCGTTATTATTTTTAAGACAGCGTGTGAATTATTGATATCTAAATGGGTGCGTGATCTTGCTATGGTTGGCTACCGGATCATAAACTGAGGTGTCGTAGTGTTGTTATACAACATGGAATGATATATATGATGATAGAATTAAAATTGATCAGTATGTGTAACCATGCAGGGCTATGCCTGAAAACGATATTAGTCGACTGATGTGAAATACGATTTGGAATACACTATGAAACCATGTCGAGTAACTTTGAGGTATTCGACTCGACAGACTCATTTCAAGCCGTCCACTTTCGCGTATCCCACAACGAAAACGGCTGAGACAGCTTTACACCACTTTCCCGATGGTAAATTTTCCATTTCTGGATAGCAGTATACTTTTATCCTTTACGTACTGCTGCGTTTACAAGCCGCAGTTGATTAGAAACTCAAGTTTCCCCGGTGAAACCATACGAAATGCATTATTTAGCTGCCAATAATTCGGACGATGTCTGTAGATTTTGACTACGCCTGATGAAGAAGAAGAAGAAGAAGAAGAAGAAGAAGAAGAAGAAGAAATAAGAAAGGATAAGAAGAAGAAGAAGAAGAAGAAGAAGAAGAAGAAAATATGATTTATGCGTCCCCTCCTCTTCTCTTCGTTAGGGAGACATACACTCATGTATGTAATATTTAGGAATAGGTCATTGAATGCAATATGACACTCCCTGGTAGACATCAAGTATTACCTTTATTGTACAATAACATACTGAATCAGTATATGGATGATTGATTCAACAGCGTTTGCACATCCATTTAGCTTCATGTACGAAAGGCTTTCAATGCTGGTAATCAGAAAGTAAATTGAAAAGTCGGAAATAATTCATAAAAAAAATATTTCCAGAATCAATAAGTCAAACGTCAGTCAGCACATCGTCAGTGAACACACGGAGCGCATGCGTGTTGTTTCGTATTTAACTCAGCTCAGTACCCGGCCGTTTTCCCGACATGGACATATCAGTGATATTACTCTTAATTTGTCTACGTCACAGTCAATGCCAAGGTAAGACCTTTGATCATATTTCAATCAGACCATTTACAAACAAAAGACGAACGATAATTTTATGTTGGTGTGTAATGATAAAATCTACAAAGGAAGGGAAAGAAAAAGAAACTTCTACAGTTTATTAAAAGCGATTATCCGACCCAATTGACTCAGGCGCTCACCTCCTCTATTTCTACAACGAATTCGGCGGAGACAGGTTTACGCCAATTTTCCGGTGCTGAATTTTTTTCCATTTCTGGATAGCACTGTATTTTTTCCTTTATCTTCTGCTCTGTTTACAAGTAGCAGTTAATTAGAAACTCAAGGATTCGTCTTAATATCAAACTCATTTCAGAAGATGTAGATTGATGAAGATTTTGAGGTCGTTAAATTATCTCATGGGGAAATACTGTACACTCTGTGTGACATGAAGTTAAACACGGTGGATGGTAGTTAGTAGGCCCGGGGATTAAGTTGGTACTTCCTTTGTGCTCTGTTGGGAACACAAGATCACTTACTTGGATTGGCCAAGACTTACGTGGTAGAAATCGTCGGTGAAGCCGGTAGTCTTATTCACCTTGTACATTAAAACGGTTTCTGATTAATTATTTCTCATTTTTTTTTTTACATATTTTGCCCTAGCTTCTTCGAAGTTATGTCTGAATCCAAATTCTGTTGATATGCCGATTTTTAATGTTTTCCAGAGATCTTTATATTTGTATGCATAATAATCTTAAT